>NC_050173.1:15820291-16420291 GCF_008315115.2 Sander lucioperca | reverse complement strand
TACTTACAACCGCTATTATTAGAAACAAATGGCATCCATTTGTCTTTAGAAATATTTGAATGCAGTAAATGTTGTTACAGCACTATCTATTTCAAAAGCAAAGATTTTTCTTTCACCTGGGTGCCTTTTGTCACACAAACTACGCCTACAGAGGTTTTTATAGGCAGCCTCCTTTATCAATGCAGCAACTTTAATCAGACGGAAAACAGCTGAAAGCAAACACTGCTGTTTGTGTTATGAATATTAAAAATGAAATATCATGGGCCTTATGAAAGTACAGCACAATAGGTTTAAGCTCGGATTGTCTTTGGAAAAGGGGCAATTCAGCAAACAGAGGCTAAGCAGTCAAAACCCATTTTTCTTTCATCCTGCCATTTGTATGTGAGAGTGGTAGTCAGTGTCGGGAAAGACAGAGGAGGTTTTTAAAAGGCAGCGAGAAGAATCCGTGCTTGGAAAAAGGTAATTTATACATGGAAACAGTTTGGGAGTTAAAAGTCCACCTCAGCACTCACACTTATATTCACCTTCGAAAGACACACAGGATAAATAAAATGTGCCACTCAGACAGATGCCCTTGAACAATTAGAATAAAGTTTTTTGTTGTTGTAACAAAACACATTCAAAACTCATACAACCATTTTTTTTTCTCATAACTGCAGCAACACTTGTTTTCCTTCACAGAGAACTGTTTTCTGAACGGTGAGTATTGGAAACATGTTTTTCCTTTTGTTCCACTTTTAAATTCACATTGTACTGGGTCTGACTGCTACTGATATGATAGTCTTCAATTTCCAGACCTATCTCCACAGCGCTGTGGAGTAAGGTCTGGCTACACCACACATACATTCTGGGATAGGAGAAAAAAACGCTCTGGGTTGTTTGCATTTCTTTAAATCAATCACAATTGTCTTTGGCGGTGCTAAGCTGCGGACGCAGCAATCGTAATCTGCAAAATAGTCTTGGGAAGGAACTTGTTTTGGTGGAACATTTGCATCCCGCAAAAGAAAACATATTCCTTGTAAATCTTTACAATAATTCCCTAAAAGAACCAAGCAGGCCTGCCTTGTTGCACGATCAAAATTTTCTTCAAAATTGCCATTTTCAGCGTGTGGCTTGCTAGCTCGAAGTTTGTTGTTTCCTGGAGCAAAGGGATTTTGAGAACGGCAACACATAGAGAGTGTAAAGTGAGGGACATCTGACGCGTGTGTCAGGCAATTGTCCTGGAAATGTACTTCCTTTGATCCGGACTACTGATATGATATTAAATGAGAGATATGTTTGAATCTTAGCTTCTAAATACCTGGAAGTTGCATAACGCAAACTCACACCTACATGGCACCCAGGGTATGGATGATAATTGTTGCTTAATGGAGCTTTTATCTCTTTATTTAATGTATGTGTCTTTTAATAATTAGTCTGTACCCCATGTGAGTTTTTGACTAACTATATTCTCCAAATTAATTGGAGTGTAGTACTTGGAAATGATACATTGATTTTCAACTAGATTTGACAAAAGTGCCTGATTGTATTGCTCCTCTGTGAGACTCAGTGAAGAAAATGCAATGTCTATTTCAATATGCCTGATTAATTTCATTATCTGTGCTGTTTACGCCTTGAGTTAGGGGAGATTCACTTCTTAAGCTCCATTTTGAATGTCTCTCTACCAACAAAAAGTACACTAGACAATAGCATACCACTCTGAAAATCACATCTTAACCCTTGTGTTGTCCCTCGGGTCCCGAAGGACAAAACAAGGGCCAATACAGCACCTTAGTGCTTTTTTGTACAGCATTTTGGTCAGCTTAAACTGTGTTTAAATGTGCTCTAGAAATAAACTTTACTTACTTACTTTACAAGAGACAGGGTTTAGAGAGTAATTCTCAACAAAGTAAACGGAAGTACATAACCCTTGTGTTGTCCTTCGGGTCACTGGGACCTGAAGGACAACACAAGGGTTTTACACATGTAAATATGAAGTATAAAAAAGGGTGAGAGACATTCTAACTGCTTTGGCACGTACATGCCAAAAGTCTTTCATTAAATCATTTGTTACTCTTTATGTGATACAACAAGCCAAATGTAACTTTTTTTTAATGCAACCCTGTGGCAGTTTAACAGCTGAACAGCAACAGCACCATGTTCAAACGTGGTCAGTGGCTAACAAGGAAAGCTACAAGGACCTGATTAAAAACTCTGTTGGAAGGAAATAGCAATTGGTGGAAGAAGTTAAACATGTCATGTAGTCTTAAAACATTTCTAACTGTATCCAACAGCTACTATACGTCTCTGTAAGCCTTATCACAGATTATATTATTCTACATATGAAGTTCATGTAAATGTTGCTACATGTTGGTCTTTTAAAAATGGCCGATCCTGCCAAAGGATGGTGGTGCAATGACTTATAATCCCCTCACTATTTATATGATGGTTGAATATGGTGGTAATATGCATGTACCACTGTAGTGTCTGCAGTCTACAGCCATGAAAGCAGATCTGTGGGGCTGTACTTAGCATTAAACTAACCATGTGTTAAAATGCTAACATTTGGTAATTGGCACAAAAAAACAACTAAGTACAGCAGCGGCTGAAGGGAATGTCATTCGTTTTGCAGGTATTTTGACATGATGATGACACTAGAACATTGTTAAGAGATTACAATTCAACCCTGTGGGGAACACCGTTGTGTTTGGCCATGGCAATCCATCCAATAGCTGTTGAGACATTTTGCTCAGAACCTCAAATGTCATCCTGATGCTGGCGCTAGAGTAAAAGTCAGGGGATCACCAAAGTCATTAGAATCCATCCTCTAGACACCATGGATATCAGTACCAAATTTCATGATAATCCATTCAAAAGTGACCAAAGTGGTGGACCGGCGGGCTGACAGGCTGCCATTCATAGATCCGCGCTGCTGGCATGGCTAACAATATGGTTACTCTCCTTAATGAGAGCTAATTAAGCATCTGAACCAAGGCTTGACTGACAGAAAAAACATCACACAGAATATGTTTGTCCCACCATCCAGGAATATGCCCTACTTTTGTCCATTGCCATAAAGGACACAGACGTGGTGATGGCAGTTCAATATTGCCAGCAGCCATACGCAGATGACTGTGCACAGGCAGCTGTGGCCTCTAGATACGATGCACTATGCTCTACTGCTGTCAACGCGATGCGTCTCATATTCTGCCTCCGCCTATTGCATTTTTCAAATCCACCCTCCCCTCATATTCTTTATTTTTTACCTTCACGGTTCACATGTGTAATGCTCGGGGCGTTTTGTGCAGCTGGCAATATCCAATTAATTGGACAGGGGGGCCAGCTTCTATATTATTATCGCCACACACAGAAATACACCCACTACAGCTGCCTCGAGATGGGGACATGTTAGAGTAAATGACTGAGAATGGTAAATGCTCAACACAAGTAAACCACAGGAAACAAATTCTACCTTATTGTTCTCATTATCTACATTAAAAAGCATTTGAAAAAGCGAGAAGTCAAAAGCAGGAGCTGCATGAGGACAACAATGAAGGGACTGCAGGTGTTGAGACTGGTCACAACTCTACAAGGACAAAGGGGACTAATACATCATATTAGGATTTATTTCTGGCAGAGATGTTTCTCTCTGCCAGCTTGCCCCTGCTTCTCTGCAGCTGGAGGTTGGTCCCAAAAACTGTAAGACGCTCTGTTGTCCAAACACTCATGCATACTTTTCAAAGAATGATTAAGCAGGCACTTCCAGAGCATCGGAACAAGGTGAGTAAATACGTTTCTGCCCTGACCGATAAACATTTCTTTTGAGCTCTTTAACCTGGCAGACTCAAGCAGGGAGGACGCCAGCTAGAGATGAACCGAGGGAAGAGGATCAAAGGTAGAGAGGCGGAGAAAACGGTCTGGACGAAGTCAGGAGCAACAGGTGATGTAGATGTTGATGGAAGACGGAAGAAAGAGACAAAGGAAATTAAGAGGCAGCTGGTTTTGTTTGAGTCTGACGCAGCGACTGACTGGCTGATTGAGCTCTTCAGTAAAAAGTAACATAGATACAAGGAGATAAAGTAAAGTAAAATCAGGCTTCATAGCAGGTCAAAAACAGAACAAAAAAACCAAATGTCGATTCAGGACAATAGTTTGAAGTAAATCCAGTGAAAGCTGAATACAATCTTAAACCAAAGATGCAAAATCTTGAGAGGTAACCATGAACCTTCAGTAAAAGAAGTGATGACATTTCAGTTGCAAACTAAAAGGTCACCAGTTAATAAACCATCCTACGCTTCCTCTCCTGGTGGACCCACAAGTGTAGGCAGGCAGCTCACACCTTCAGACTGAACAGACTCAACACACAGCAGAAATAAATAAAGGAGACATGTCTGTGCACACTTGAAGTGAGAAGGTGGATAAACAAGAGCAGGGAGGCAAGAATGGATCAGAGGACAGACTCAGGCCACGGAACAATACAATTTTACAATGTGCGCTTGTCGGATCACACAGTGAATAAGTATCACTGTAAAACAGTATGAAGCAGACTTCCGGTGACGTCATGGACGAGGGGGCAGCCGGACAGACAGAGGACTCAAAGTAGACAAGATACCTCGAAAGAGGAGAACAAACGAGCACAACGACCAATTCTACTGCTAGGATTGGCACCGCGGGCAACATGTGCCAGTACGACACAGACTTAACATTACTAGAAGAGTTAAGGAACCTCTGTAAAGAGAACCAAGACGACCATAACCACACTAAGAAATCCCTTGAACGACTGAAACAGGCTGTAACGGACATAAAAGAAAAGATGGGTGAGCATGACGAGAGAATTGAAAACATTGAGCAGAAGGAGAAATTCCAGAAGGAAGTGAAGGAAAATATATGGTTGGATTTGTGAAAGATATGCTCCAGAAGGTACTTAAACGCAGTGATGGGAATAACGGCGTTATAAATAACGGCATTACTAATGGCATTACTTTTTTTCAGTAACGAGTAATCTAATTGATTATTCTTCCCATCTTAATAACGCCGTTACCGTTATTGCCAAAAAACGCGGCGCGTTACTATATTTGAAGCTGTTTTTTTCATCAGACCAACTAGATCTCTGAGTCTGAGCCGAGAGGCAAAGACTTTTTTTTACTGTTCTTCCTTGGGTAGTGGGCAGTGCATGACGCAAGCGCATAAATGCTGACGATTGGCTGAGGTTGAGTAAAATGTCATGGTAAGCCAATCAAAGGTAGAGTTGGGCGGGTGTTCGAAAGCACGCATAGTCAGACACACAAGAACAACACACACACACACAAACACACACACACACACACACACACACACATGCCGGCTTGACGCACACACCAGCGCACAAGTATAAACATCAGGCCACTTACGTTATTTGCACTACAAAGAGTGTATATATTTGTTATTTATTTTTGGTATAGTGCTTAACAAGCATAATTCAATTTTGCCCAGTTGTGGCCTGTTGAGGTGTAAAATAGTTTAGATTTGTGTACATTGTTTCTGTTAATAATGTATTGTATTAAGTGTCCATTTCATTATAATATTCAGATTTATCATACATAATTGAACATGCACTTGTATTTTAAGTTCCATTAAAGAGGGGTGGAGGTGGGGTCACGCAATAGTTACTTTCTGAAGTAACTAGTTACTTTCATAATTTGTAACTGAATAACTAATTTAATTACTTTTTATAAGAAGTAACTAGTAACTGTAACTAATTACTTTTTAAAAGTAACTTGCCCAACACTGCTCAAACTACCGCCAGAAATAGATGTTAAAATCGAAAGAGCCCAACGCTCCCTCATGCCCAAACCTAAAGACTCTGCAGCCTCCCCCAGATCGATAATAGTGAGGTTTTTGGATGCAGCGGTGAAGGATGCAAGCATGGAGCCAGGGACAAGTGTTTTTTCAAGGCAAACGGATCTTTTTTGACCAGGACTACTCACCAGATTTACAAAAGAAACGAGGCAACGTCCACAAAGTTGTTTAAAAACTTTTAACAGTTGTGGAAAGTAACAAAGTACATTTTAAAAAGTACAATTTTGAGGTATTTGTACTTTGTACTCCATTTAAAGCTATTTCCTACTTCTACGCCACTATTTTTCTGATGAAAATATTGTACTTTTTACTTCAATACATTTATCTGACAGCTATAGCTAGTAGTCACTTTACTCATGACCCTCTATATGTATCATGTTACACTTTGGACACCTAGGTTGGGAACCACTGGACTAAACTAAAGTTAAAACTAGCTCCACCTCGATGAGCTACAGCATAAAATGCTATTTCATGCATTGATAATCATACATTCTTATTGACATTCATTGATGGAAAAATATGCTGCTTTGCTTTACTGCACAAAGTGACATTACTTTATGGCACACAACTGTAAGCGCAGTGGTCTGGGTCGTAATGGTCTAATAATACCAATGTCATATTTGCATCTGAACAGTTTATGGAAAAACTGGCAGTGTGGACAGCAAAGAGACAGATTGATGAATGGGGGCAGAATGAATTGGGTGAATGATTACAACCACTTAACAGCTCGGCCCTTTGAGTGGCAGCCATGAGTCATCCCTGGATGCTCCACCAGTAAATATGAAACATACATTAGACAATTCGACTTATAGCCTCATTGACATTTCTAACTAATTACAACTTATTTTTGTTGGACTCACAAAAGGATGTGGGTCATTTGATTACAGCTGTAAAACTAACATGTGGCGTGGATGTTAACAGATGGTCCAAGTTATCTTGACCTCCCGGCTAGGCCTGTCCTACAAATATGGCATTCTCCCACACAATGACTAATGCAGACTGCTGATTAAAAAAAGGTTGGAAATGCAGAGCACAGCGGAAGGTAAATAGATGCTTATGGTGACACAGAGAGAGAGAGAGAGAGAGAGAGAGAGAGAGAAACAGACAGAGAGAGACTAAGGAGTGTAGACAAGTGGAATGACTTATTCAAGGGGGAAGTGGGCAGGGAGAAACATGAAATTAGCACAAATAGATTATCTGTCGACGACAGGCAGGCCTAAGAGCAAGCCAAGCACTGTTGAGGGAGGGGGGGGAAAAAAAGCAGATTGACTTCTTGTTTGTTCCTCCCTTAGGGGAGATCCGATAGAGCCATCACTCACCAAATTGCTGATCTGTAGTTGAAACAGCTGTATCCAAAGCACACATGTACTGAACTAAACTCCAATTAGAATGCACAATAGTATGACCCATGCACTGTGGGAGAGATGAACTGTCTAATCTTTTACATCTGTTACATTTGTGTATGCCTCAGATGAAAGATTTGCTTTATCATACTTGTGGATATAAGTTGGTCCTTGTTCCAATAATATAACAGAGTAGTAATGCCTAAAGTAATAGTTTGACATTTTGGGAAATACGCTTATTTGCTTTCTTGCGTTCTTGTGTTGGATGAGAAGGTCGATAGCACTCTGACTCTCAGCAAGTAAGTGAATAAACACTATCTCTGGAACCATTCCTTCAAGTAATGATAATTAATTCCCAATGATAGAATAGCGTGCTGCATTCTACTTAACACTTGACACACTATCGCAGATGTGCAGTGCTCTTATTGCACAACATGCAATCGTATTGTGCCAAAAAAACATCCTTTAAGTGAGTGGGAATGATGACTAAAGTGTGAAGGCATGATGACATATTTATATTCTGTGGGCGGTGGCAATGGGCATAGCAATAGGATTGCTACGGATGGATTTCACACCATTTTTAGTACATATTTCAATACACTTTCAGATATGATTTGAACCATTTTTGGAATTTATCTCAAACCTAACCAAGTGTTTTAAAAATCCAAGCATTTTCCTCAATGTAACATCCAAATGGTTTCACGTATCAGGCGTGCATTCAAACATGTTCTTCTTCATAAACATTTCCTTTTTTATAAACATTTCCATGGTAATAGCGAGCTCCACCAATCAGAGACGTCGTTGTTACACTTTAGGATTCTGGGTAGTATAGTCCTTCTCCATGACATCGCAAATCTTTTTTTTTTAATTTGATATCATACCAACTTGTGGCTTCTATAGGGGGCCATAAAAAAAATTAAAAAATAAAAAAGGGCATAAAAAATCGTTTCACAATCTCGTCGCTGGTGGTAAATCTACCTTCAATGGTTACGAGATTATGGCTAATAATCAAAATTCTCGATTCAGAATATGAATGTGATTTTCACCTCCAGAATCTCCCCGTTGAGCTCTATAGTAGTGGCTAGTGGCTCTCTACAGATTCCACAATATCAGCCGAGTACAAATCTTTTTTGCTGTACGTAAACAGGAGAGAGACAAGCTGGAAATTTGAGTTTGAGAATTGAAAATCAGAATCAAAAAATGATTTTTTGCTTAAGTAACACTTACAAGATATGTGTCTTGGTGGTTGGTGCTTACATTATGGGGCTTACATTTTATTTTATGCACTGACAGCAGGGAACAGGTTTGGAACTAATAGCACAGCTCTGTTGCCAGATTGGGAGGCCATTTAAAATGTCGGCCTATAAAAGGGATTGTTATTGTAGATTTTGGCAATTAATAACCATGACGGTGGCATTATATAAAAGTACAAACTACAGTTCTTGCTATTAGGTGTATTCTTTGGTTTGTTGTGGGTAGTGTTTTTCGCGGGTATGAAGTTGGTGTTTATCCCTCGAGTGATGGTACAGGAATGGAATAGGGCTGGTCTTTGTATATAATTCAAGGCAGGAACCCAAAGCCCCTTCAGAGACAGGTTTGCTCTGCAAAGGAGAAATAGAGCGAGACAGGGAGCGGGGGACGGAAGCCGAAAAAGAGAAACCGGGAACCAGAAAGAGATCCTTTAGTAGCCTGAATGTTTTCCAGCTTTAATTGCACTGTATTTATCACAGGCGGGATGGAGGAAGAGGAGGGTTAAGAGATTGGGCAAAAAGGGGGAAATAGTTGACCAAATTATAGGCTGCAGTTACTGTAAAGCATGTACAAAAGAGAGGCAGAGCAATTATGCCAAAGTCATACAGTGGATAATTAGAAAACCCTCCCAAAGATCGACACATTCTCTCTCTACACACCCATTTAGACCTGCTGTTACAATAAAACACAGAGGGTGTCAAATTCATTTAAGTCACCGGGCAGTATGCATTGTTCAGATCTCACAGCTTCATGCTTGGTTTGATTTGAAATTCTTTGCATCGATTTTCTCTCCCTAGTGCCTTTAGTCCGTTCCTCCCTTGTAATCACCCATAATAGAATGGCCATGAATGACACCTCTGGCTTCCCACTAACAACTTTAGCTACATGTTACAGATGCAAAGAGGTCTACTTCTGCAAAGTTGTTCTTTTTCCCTTCCTTTTCTATCTTTTCTAGGTTGACCTACTTTGGCAAAGAGCTTAGGTTCCTTTCTTTGTGTCTCACACTGTTGTGGCAAGGGCAGAAAATCTGCGGGCTCTCCTACTGTATTTCCTCCACACCCCCTCTCTCTGCTGATCCAGGGGGATGGCAACTGAGTCCAACACAGGAAAATATGCCAGATTCAACCTCACTGCCCCTGCAAAATCGCTCCCGCCGAGTCACACAGAACTGTATTCCGGGGGTTAAGGAGCTTATGTCTCGTATACGACGCATGGAGAAAGGGGCTGAGCAGCGATTCGCCATGGGAGGGGAAAAAGAAGAGTGAA
The DNA here is from genome assembly GCF_008315115.2 of Sander lucioperca. Taxonomy (NCBI): domain Eukaryota; kingdom Metazoa; phylum Chordata; class Actinopteri; order Perciformes; family Percidae; genus Sander; species Sander lucioperca. The sequence goes on along the minus strand of NC_050173.1, from coordinate 16,410,614 downwards.
GCCTCTCTGTGTAGAGTGTATCTCATTATGGCTGAACTGTGTGTTACCTTTGGTAAACAGTGGGAAACATTTCTCCGGCGAGCGTCACTCCAAAAGCAGCGGGCTGGTAAACGACAGCGGCCCGGTGGTAGCGCACAGCCATTGCTCAAATCTACAGCCCCACAGGGATGTATGAGTTTGGTCATGATTAGTTAGATAGAATAAATAATCTGCGCTTATGACAGCCCCCTTTATTTCAGCGAGTGTTAAATGGATGCCCCATCCAACTCTTGTGTGTTAGTAAATTCCCTCCAGTTATTTTTGCTGAATGACCTTCTCAATCATGTGACAAGTCAAAAATTCAATTTCTGAGCTAGGCATTCATTATTGTAGGCCTTTGTGCTCAAGGGTACCTGCTCATTTACAGAGCATTACAGCCATGTGTAGTATGGTAGTATTTGAATGGCACATTTAGAATATCAACAAATGAGAGATTCATTAAATAGCTTAAAGGGATTTTTGCGAATAATCATGTAAATAATGTCACAGCAGCAAACATATTATTACAGTACGGCTATAATCAGTGTAGCATGAGAACAACTACAACTGAGGTCTTTAAATTTCTGCCTGATGCTAATCCTTGCACTCAGCTCAGAAAACACAACCACATCAGTTAAAGCAACTGATTTTTGCTGTGACTGAGCACTGAACACCACTGATTTTTCTATTTGCAGTCATCTTCCCAACCTCGAATTGTCGAAAACGTTCCGCCACTCTGCACTTCTGTACTGCAAACTTGTCATGTGTGAAAAGCAAAACAAGAGTAATTAAATCTTCATTCCATCACCCCTACAACCATATTCACATGAGTGTAAAACTGATCCACTTAAGTTTATGGCCCAGTGACTCTTGTGGTAGTGTCAAGAAGCGGGGGAAGCTTTTGTTGGCCTTTCCTCTGACAGGATAATGCCATCTTGTTTTCATGTTATATGACCCTCTGTTGATTCCGTAAATCAAACACTAATTACAACGTGCAGTGAACTGATGTCTGAAATGCTACCTCCAATGTCTTCCACACGCTAATAGACAGCTGAGTGAATTTGGCGTCCAAAATAGAGTGCTTCAGCAAGCCGTAAGCAGCTTGATTAATTAAGACATGCTGACAACTGGTGAACTCTGCACATCATTATGGATCCGCTACTTAATTGGAAAGAATGGTAGAGAACGGTAAACGCATATTTCTTCACTATTGGGTAGCTGTACTGTCACTGCAATAAAACCAGAGAAAAACCACTGAGGTAGTCCTAAATGTGATTCTTCAGAGAACTAGTCCACCCATAGCTGGGTTAACCTGGTAGGGCACGCCAGAGCAAAAATGTCTTGTTGGACCCCTATAGATCCTGCTTAAGTTGATCGATTTGGATTTTATCAAATTAACAAAACCAATTGACATGCGCACCTGAGACCTTTAGGGTCCCTAGGTGTCTGGGGACCTGGGGCAGTTGCCTGCTTTGCCCGCTTTGCAAATGGCATGCGTATAGAATAATTCAGGTCTTACCTGCCCTGGACTTTGATGTCAGAAATGGCATAGAAGTATCTGGACAGGTTATTCTCGTCCACCATGGTAGCTCCTGTAGCGGGCCGGAGCAGACGGATTCTCAGGTCTGTGATGGTAAAGAAGTCCCGCAGGTTCTTGGTAGTGTCCAGTTGGCCATAAAGCGAAGCCATGTTGTGGAGCCGGGGCCCAGCAAACAGCGCAAAGCGGTCCTTGATCTCAAAGCGCACTGTTTTATCATACTTCCACACATAACCTCGTGAGTAGTCCTCAGTGCAGATGATGTCTAGCAGGGTATGCTGAGTCAGGTCCTGCACCGTCTTGGGCTCCATGGTGAAGGCGTCTAGGCAGTCAGTGGCATAGAACTGGTACGGCTGCCAGGTTCTTCCATAATCCAACGACTTTTCCAGGACCATCTGCTCGGGCCGGCCAGACTCAAAAGTAAGGACGATGTCATCGGTCAGCTCAATGGTCTTGTTCCAAGATAGCGTGATGTTGACCAGGAGGGCCTTTGGGTATTTCTTCCAAGATGTGGACTGCCAGAAGGTTGTGGGGTTACGGCCCTCGATGTCAAACATAAGCTCCGGAGGGTGGGCGAGTTCCTCTGTGGTGGCGTCACATTCATTATTACACATATAGGGGTTCTCCTACATAGAGAGAGAGCAGAGGAAACAAACCAGAGAGGGAGGAAGACAAAGTAAGGAAAGGTTGTAAGTCTTGTTTGCATGGAATAACAAATCAGGTCCTTCAGAGTTGATTATGAAGAGAACTCAATGTAGGCATGGCGTTGCATCTCTCATGCACCACCATGTCATTAGGAGAGTCATTTAGGGATTTGTGAAGCCGTAAGCTGAATAACAATGAGGGTATCATGTGCATACATATTCTCCGCTGGGTGTAGTGAGCAGTCGTGTATGCATATTTGAAGCCACACAGCTTTATGTTGCACATTTATATTTTAAGAGTCTGCCAACACCCCTGTTGAATCTTGTCATTACGGCACATTTGCTTTCTGTTGCATTGTTACATCATGTTACTACAAAGGTCACATCATTCCCAGTCCTGAAATTAAGATGTCTGTTTTTTCCTGCTCACCAATGTTGGAATCACAAGAATAGCGTGCCGTATGTGTCAAGTGACCCAGAGGAACACAAATTCATTCGTAGACTGATTTGATAAAATGAATAGCACTGAAAAAAAGCAACACTGTTTCATTTTCAGTCAGTGAGCTCGTTGGCTCTTATCTTGCAAGTATCTTGCGTTGCTCTTGTACCTTATTTATTTTTTCCCAACTTGACTCATTAACACTTAAAAACAGGTTGTGCACCTGACTTCACCAAAACCTATTCATCATACCTTCATTCATAAAGGGTTAATACATTATTTGTATCCCTCGTGTCTGAATTTGACTTTTGGTGGTTTAAAATTCATCACACCCTTCGCTTGAAAGAGTTCTTTCCAAAAACATTTGTCCGATTTAGTCTAAATCATTATCAGGCGATGTTCTCTCCTTGCTCCCTGGGGGCTCCATCTAGCTGTCAGGGGGAGGAGGCACTTCTCCAAGAGGACCTTTCAAGTGCTACAAGCTCCAATTTATCAGTACAAGATAATCCACTACTTGATTAGGTGGGAGATGTCACCCTGTGCGTGTGCCCGTGTGTGTGTGTGTGTGTGTGTGTGTGTGTGTGTGTGTGTGTGTGTGTGTGTGTGTGTGTGTAAGTAAGTGTGAGTGTGGCGATGTGGTGAGGAAAGAGATAGAGGAGCAGACCTCTGATGTAAGTTCGAGGGAGAAACAGCTCCATTTGGCTAATAAGCTTTGCAATTTTTTCCTAGTCTTTCAAGGCAAGGTGACAATGAAACAGAGCTCTGTCAGGCTTTCTGACTGTTAAAGGGCCCCATTAATATCCGGTCTGGACCGTTGTCCCCTAAAGGCTTCTCCCAGCACTGGACAGCGGTGGCTGGGAGGACACGGAGGAGGAAGGAGGCAGACTGGCAGTGGAAAATTCCACTTGGGTTTTAGTGTACCATCTCATGGTGGGAGGTTAGGTGTGCCATTAACTACAGCATCTGGTGCACCGTGTATCTACAGACAGATGTGTAATAACTCATATGCGACAGTTATGCCTGCTTAGGGGGTGTGCAAAGTCTCTAAAAAACACACTTTGCATGCAGGATGGCTGACTGTGTAGCTGTGGCTTGTTGTAAATGGGCATTCATTGAGGGAGACCTAAAACTGTTCATTGATGGTGGATGGTGCTATGCTAGGAGCACAGGTGTAGACTTGGGAGGAGAGAGAAGAACATGTTTCTTTTATTGCCCCCATTATTGTTAATTATACTCTATTTCTACAGTATCATGCTAACTGAACAACACAATAAGTACTTTTACTTATATGCATTGCAAATGATGCCCTTATATGCTTGAAATCCTAATAAACGTTAAAAACATTTATATTTTAATTAAATCTCTGCCTTGAAATCAAGTTCTCAGTTACACAATATTCTATTTTTACATTGAGCAAGTAACTCTTGACCCTCATACGTGCATACTTTTCAACTGTGTGTTTGCTTCCTACTTACTTATAAACAGTGGAGTACTCTTTACTCCCTTTACTTAAATACAAGTAAGAATACCTTAATGTAAAAATACACCACTACAATGAAAGATCATCCATTCAAAATCTTACTTAAGGAGTAACTTAAACCCTGAAAATGATGTCTTGGTTGACCTCCGGTGGGTTTACTCCAGGACCCTGGTTACGGGTTCAACTGACCCAATCACACCTTTTCAAGAGGAGAGCGAAAGACTGCTTTTCATCCTGGTGTTTTATTCTATTTTATTTTTTTACCTTTATTTATTCAGGGAAGGTTCACTGAGAGGGAGCCTCTCTTTTGCACGAACGCCCTGATCACATTCACACATCCACATCTGGATGTTGGTGGTGTTAAGTTACTCTTTAAGTGCAAGTACAGAGGTATTATCAGCAAAAATTACTTAAATGTCCCCATATTGGAAAAAGTGAGACAGTATTTAAAAAGTATTTTTGAACTTTAAAGCATGTTAACATGTTCTTGTAGAAATAGTAGAAATACAAGTTTGAACCAGAAAATGAGCATAATACGGGACCTTTAAAGTATCTAAAGTAAAAGTACTTGAACACAAAGTCGAGCTGTAGCATCTACCTTTGGCTTGAAGAGTAAAAGCAAGTAAACACTACACAGGGTGTTGCTGTTGTATCATGGTCAAGCTTTTTGTTCCTTTACGTCTAAATCAGGCAGATCCACTGAACAGCTATTACTGTAACACACACACACACACACACACACACACACACAAAAACAGCCATCCTCACCAGCGCATCTCTGTAATCAGACAAAGATGTATCCCTATCGATCCCTGTGGCCGAGCAGCTGAAAATCTGCTGCGTGTAGCATCTGGCAACCCTGGCCAGTCGTCCAGCACTCCCCCAAATACACAGGTTAAAAACCTTTCATTACTGTCTACTCCGCTTCTTCCCTAAAGACAAAATACTGCCTTTATGAAGATCAATAACCTCACCGGTCAGAAGAGAAAGGAGATAAAATGCTGAGTACGGCCTCGTGAAAATCAATGCCAGATATCTATGTTTTACTGTAGGGCACCGCTGAGGGCTCTGTTGGCCAATTAATGGTTTGGCACACATTAAAATAATTGACAGCACCTGGCATGGCAACACAGCATTTCTGTAATTACAAAAGATGTTTCTATTAATCCCAGTGTAAGTGGTCAGGATGGGGGACAGCTACCGCAGATAACAAAGCCAGCGCTCAGGTTGCTGGAGCGGTCACGCTAAATTGGTGCTAATAGAGATGGCGTCAACCCACCCAAAACACAGCGGCTTAATCCGATTATTAGCATGGTGATGCAGTGAGATAGAGTCAGAGAGCAAGTGTGTGTGTGTGTGTGTGTGTGTGTGTGTGTGTGTTCATGTATACCAACATGTACGTGGTTGTTGGTGGATTTCACAAATCATCAGGAGCACTAAACTCCTTTGGTGTTGTCACCATTATTGTCAAACTGTTCGGGCTAATTTTACAAGCCGACTAGAGGAATAAAAATCAACAATGCAGCAACGTAGAGGATAATAAATTAGACTAATTCCATTCAGCTGCACTCCACAGACCAGCATTATTTGAAGCGTTTAGGCCACAGGGAAGTTTTCCTTGCTTTGCCAACCAATGCTTTGAGACAACAAATTTGCCTTCATATCATCTGTCTGAAGCAACTTAACTCTCAAACATTTGTAAATCAAGGCACTATTCTTTTTTTTTTTGTAGTAATTTATTTGAACATGTAAAAAAAAATTATATATATATACACACACACATACACATACATATATATATATATATATATATATATATATATATATATATATATACACACACACACACACACACATATACATACATACATACATACATATATAAAATTAAAATGACTGAATGAATAAGGACATGTACTTCTCAGCACAATCTACCAAAATTATTATAAGTAATTCAAATAAGAAATTCCCATGTTCAAAAAGGAGTGGGAAGAAGTTCATAAACAAACTTTTCTAGTCCCACCCCCTTTCTCTATTTTTATCCTTTAGTTAAATACAAAACAATTCAACACAATTCTTCTTTACATACACGTACACCGTATATCTTCCTACCTACAGCTCAAATATACCCATGCATACACAGACATAGATGCATACATACACCTTTTTTTTTTTTTTTTTTTCCTCTCTTTCTTTTCCATCTATCTTCTTCCTTTCCGTTTATCTATAATTAATAGTAAATCAAATAACAACACATCCATACTAGACTTAGTATATAGATCCAAGAACCATACAGTCAGTATACAATACTATCACCTCGAGTCCTTTTCGTGTCCATTCAATATATTCATTTTAAATAGTCTCTTGAAATTGCTCATTGTTGTACATGATTTCATCTCTTCACTGCAGCTGTTCCATACATTAACTCATTTGGTTGTGATTCAGTGATATTTAGCATTTGTTCTTATATGTTTCTTTTGAAATACAAATGTTCCTCTTAAGTTATGCTTGCTCTCTCTCATTTGAAACAACCCTTGGATACTGTTCGATAGCTGTTGATTATTTACTTTGTACATAATTTAATTTAACTTTAATTTAAAGTCAACAATATCTCTAAATTTTAGTGCTTTTAATTTGATAAAAAAATGGATTAGTTGATGCTCTATAAGTGGTTTTATTTACAAGTCTTAAGGCTCTCTTTTCAGTTTTGAGATCTTTCATTGTGCATCCGTAACTGCTACAGTTTATTGAACAAATTATTAATTTAAAGTGCCCATATTATGAAAAAATCACTTTTTCTGGGATTTGGGGTGTTATGTTGTGTCTCTGGTGCTTCCACACACATACAAACTTTGAAAAAAATCCATCCATGCTGTTTAGAGTGAGATACAGTTTCTGAATGTGTCCTGCCTTCAGTCTCTGGGTGAGCTGTTCAAAATCGGCACGGCTTGTGACGTCACAAGCCGAAACGAGCAGGCTAACCGCAACCATTAGCTTGTAGCGTTAGCATGCTAACGCTATGGCTAACGCTAGCATGCTAACGCTAGCATGCTACCTTGTTCTCAATAGCAAAGCACTGCTACAACACACACAAGTTCACCATAATCTCGAAAAGAACTACTTACATGCGCCCTCATTTAGAAGTCTCCCAGCTAATCCTGCCTTGTAACTGACCGAAGTTGTAGCAGCCTTTCTTTTACTGTCTATGGAGCTAGCTAGCTGACATGATCTACATCTGAGCTACTGGGCATGTGCAGTGCAATCAAAGATAGTACAGAAGAAGAAGAAGAAAAGAGGTCTCACTCTGTAGCTAAAACAGAGACCAGCTGAAAAGAGGATCTGCAGCAGTGAGAGAGAGCGGTGCAGTACAACAAAAATATGGTGTTTTTTGAAAATTAAACCATGTAAACCTATTCTGGTACAACCTTAAAATACAATTATGAACCTGAAAATGAGCATAATATGGCTGCTTTAAAGTTAAAAACATGCTGCTCTGCTATACCTTAGTTTGTTATCCATAAGAATGAAATAAGAAAAGGCTCCTGAACTTGTCCACTGAGAAATTCTTCTTACTTTTATGCAAATTCTCACATTTTTATGATTCATTGCTCGACTTGAACTACTGTACACTATACCTGGCAACCATACCATGCCGCACTGATTCTTTCCCTCCCATTCATGTGTTTTCTCATAATGGCTCTATACAGATGACAAGAGGTGTTTCATCTTATATGATTTAACCTTTACCTAACAAAAAAAAACAAGAACAAAGCTCTATGTAAAAAGTTGTTCTGACAAAGGTAGGGAGAATGTGTGTAATGTTCATCATCAGTTATTGTATTTGCACCAACAATCAGATACAGAGGTTACAGTTGTGATCCATGAAAAGTAGATAGGGGTATACATGCACAAAGGAAAAGTAGAGCAGATAAGTTTGATCGTTTCTAGTTTTAAAATAAGATATGACCATGGTGGCTGACAGTCTTGGCCCGGACACACCATAACCGCTGATGGAGGATGGGACTTGGGGGAATATAAATTTACTAACTGCTGACAAGCCATCTAGATAAATGGGCTCCCACCAATCAAACAAACCCGTTTGTGTGACAGATGTCTTGGACTAGCAAATTGATCCCACCCTCCATCTTTTCTTCCTTCTACCTTTCCATCGTCTCTTTTTCTTCTTCTTCTTTATTTCTTGCACTAATAAATTTCGTTTTGAAAGTGATCAGTGGGCCTGAGAAAAATCAATCAATCTAAACATGTGATTTGATCTTGTTTTTGACTTAACAACCTTCTTTCTTTTAAAGGAGTAAAAAGATATAATTCCTAAAGGATGGCCGTTGTGTGTGCAATATTTGTACTGTAATAAATAGCTATTAACTTTTTTGAACAGTGTTGCCAAAATGCATGTGACTGCCGTGAAAAATCACACTTTAAGCTTCAATGCCTCTCACAAAAGGAGTTAGACAAAATTAGCTTCTGTACCCATCATACTTAGAATAATACTGCATGCAATGTTATGGCCACACTAACATGCTCAATAATAACAGTTTTGTGGATATTTTACAATATGGTAATTTGAAATAAGATGTTTCCTGCCTTGTAGATGCAACCCCAATCACAGATTGTGTACACAATTTATGATACTGACATCGATATCGTCATTTACAACATGAAGTCAACTGTCAATCATGTCAGCTTCAAGCACGGGCTATTGTTAGGAGAATATGTTAGAAGGATGTTTTCGCCACACACCTTCTATGAACTCAGTATGAATGGCACTACACAAAATGTATAAAGAATGGCTGGTCTGCCACTTACACTGTTCCTTCTGATCTAAGGTATTTTAAGAAATTAAATATTATGTTTAGTTTATTTTTCAGATGCAATTTTGACCCACATAATGCAGGCAGACAATCATCCATCCAGCCAACAACACCCACATGCAATCCTGTCTTTGCTGTTATTGTAGCACAGGAAAGAGACAAAGACAGATGGAGAGTGATCGGAGGAGTTTTTCTCTCGACACATATCAATACCAGGAACTACTAATGAGAGCAACAAATTGCTTCCTCACCAAATGCTCCAGCCTTTGCAGGTTTTTGGTAAGAAACACAGTTTATTAGAAATAAATTCCAACCATTTCCAAATCACACTCCCACTCTTATCCTTTGCTTTGCATCAACAGCTATCTTTAAAGATTAAACTGTCTGTGAGGAGAGTCTTTCGAATTGCCACAGAGTTTAAAAAGACATTTAGATTAAAGATCATGTGCTGCAGTTGGCTGTCCATAAATCATTACAACATTCATTTAAAGGAGACTCTCTCACAAAGGGACAGTGGTGGAATGTAACCAAGTACAAATACTTTGTTACTGTACTTAAGTACATTTTTCACGTACTGTATCTGTACTTTACTTAAGTAGAATCAATAGTGCATACTTTTGACTTTTACTTCATTACATTTTGCAGCAATTATCTATACTTTCTACTCCACTACATTTCTACAACATTCCATTACATTTTCTGATCAGTTTTTCCCCCTGCCAAAACGTCTTCCTGGCCATCACACGTTCCCGTTTTTAAATTATAGTTGCCATGTATTTCTGTCCACAGCGTCGTTTACTTCTCCGCCAGGCTGCTTAAGACGCGTTCATATCATTGACTGTAAATATTAACAGTCTATGGTTCATATCTTATATATGGACCTCTTCACATCCGCCTCCCCATTTCCGCTGCTTTACACACTTTATTTGAAGTGAAATAAAAAAATTAAAAAAAACATCCATGAATAAAACCAACCGCATTCCAATTCTAACAACATATTTCTGTTTTATGCTGGTTAGGATAGGAACTTTTTTTAAAAGCCAGGCCTTGTTTGTGGTAGTGGACAGTAATGAGACTGTCGAAGCTCAGCATCAAAATAACTGAACCAGCCCTTTGTAAATCACGGGTCGCAGACACAATGCCCTCACTGACAAAGGTGCAAACTAACCAACTAAGCAACTTTTTTTTTGGTAATATGCAAATAAGATTAAGAGAATAAATCGTTATGCAAGTACTTTTAATACTTAAAGTACATTTAAAATCAGGTATTTTTTACTTTTACTTAAGTAGGGTTGTCATTGTGGTACTTCTACTTTTACTAAAGTAAATATGTCTCTGGTTATTTGTACTTTTACATAAGTACTGAGATTCAGTACTTCCTCCACCACTGCAAAGGGATAATGCTTCATGGCACATAACGGGGAGAGAGTGCAAGCACAAAAAAGTCTTCCTTCCTGTTTATCCATTGCTTTAAGTTTCCAGTTACTTCCAGTAAAAGAAATACATTTTTTTTCTGTTAGACTTCCTAAGAAAAATGGCCAATAACAATGCTGGATAAGTAAGCTGAGATACTGTATTGTACTCAAATCATATTCGTACCATCCATTCCTCTATCCATCTCTCCATCCACATCTCCATCCATCCCTCCATCCATCCATCCCTCCATCCATCTCTCCATCCATCCATCCCGCCATCCATCCATCTCTCCATCCATCCATCCCTCCATCCATCTCTCCATCCATCCATCCATCCATCCATCCATCCATCCATCCATCTATCCCTCCATCCATCCATCCCTCCATCCATCCATCCATCCATGATCCACCCTGGAGAGGTCAGCGGTCTCATAAAGGACTACCCAGAATTTACCATCACCATCATATCCAAATTGAAAAATATCAATTTACCAATATTAACTTGTAGGGGAGTAAAAAGGTCCAAAAAGTCCACTAAAGGAAATTCACAGAGTAAGGTAATGCATAAGAACTGTAATTTCTATATCTATATATCTGTTACATATACTTATATTTCAACTTCGTATGTGTGAACATTTCATTTCATCAACAGTATAGATTTTCTCCCACCTTCTCCCCAGACATGCATCATCTTTTTCCTCACATCTATCCATTTCTCTTCTATATCTTTACCTCTCTTCCCTCAGCAAGGTGGGAGTGTGTTTATGTGTGTGTGTGTGTGTGTGTGTGTGTGTGTGTGTGTGTGTGTGTGTGTGTGTGTGTGTGTGTGTGTGTGAGATGGGGTGTGGGGTTAAAGCTATCCCTGCTGCATTAATGAGACCTTGTGTTCCACAATAGATTTCTTCACCCCGACCCAGGGGCTTGATTGAAGCAGTGCTCTCTCAATTTCAAAACCTCTCTCTCGTTCTCTCTCTCCAGTCATGCCAACACCTTTACTGGATTCTCTCTCTCTCTCTCTCTCTCTCCCTCTAACACACATGGTGATGGGTGGTGCAGACAGAAAGAGGGGCTTAACCTGGACGTGGAATGAATATTGGATGCCAGTGTGACAGATTACATTGGTAATAGACACCCAGGCCGAATCCTCACAAGGATTACAATCATATTTTCAAATGGCTCAGGGTCAGCCGGAGGTCGACTGGCCTGGACCATGGTCAACAAGGCAACAGGGGACCTGAAATCTCTCTCACACACACACACACACACACACACACACACACACACACACACACACACACACACACACACACACACACCAGGTTCAGCTTGCCAACTGTCTCAGACATTAGCATAGATTTTGATACAGCTTTTTGGCAAAACTAGTTAATTTTTACAGTAAGGTGAAACAGTCAAATCCCAGAATAAACAATGATTATTATGATGAGCTAAAGGACTGTGTTGAAGATTAAACCCTGATTTAGGCATTACAGCCTCTGAACACACACTCTTACACACTCATCTTTACATTAGGGCGCAACGTTGATTAGTGATCCTCATCTTTTACATTAATACATATTAGTTCTGAATTATTTGATTAGATGGTCGGCAGAAAATTGACAACAATTTTGATCATTAATTGTTAAACGTTATCCATAATGTGAGGATTGAAGTGGATCTTTTTCACATCATTGTGAATGGAATAATTGGACTGTTGGCTAGACAAAACAATAGTAAATAATTTGAATAATAATCGAACAAAGTTGGTCTCAGAATGACATTTGTTGCACACCCACACAAACACACATATATAAAGAGTATTGGTGCTGCACCAACCGTCAGAAGCTTGAAGTGGACCGCAGGCCGACAGCTCAAAGTATCCAACAAATTAAATATACTGTTTTGTGGCACCAGCGGGGGAAATTCAATAGTGATCTAAGGCAACTTGCTGCGCCGTTCAACCACCTTAAGCACCACATTGCAGGCCGTCCAGTTGACTGAGCGGAGGTTATGAGATGAGACGATGTGTAAATGTCTTTGTGTTGCATTCATCGCGATCAGTGGTGGCGATTTAGAAGATTCATGTGCCTTAAAACAATGGTGGAGAAAGCCTTCAGCACGCAGCCTCTCCCCATTAAAGGATATAAAAACAATTTTATATTCCATTATCTTTTATATGGCATTGCGAGCCCCAGCGGGTGCCACTGCGATATGGTTTGGAGGACAAGACGATATCCCCTGCTTAAGAGATGGTATATTTGAGAGAGCAAGGCAAGTACATCAAGAGCTACAGCCGAGGGTTGTTTGATGGCTGTAAGTATACCTTCTACACGGACAGTTACCTTTACCTTTACCAGTTAACGGTACAGTACAGTACAGTACATTGGCACAGTACTTTGGCACAGCTAACTCAAAGCTAATGAAACTTATTCTTGCAGCACAAAGCATCCTTATCTATGCAAGTGTACTTTTTTTTTTGTTTTCTTTGGGGGTGAAATAAGTTGTGTTGTGCACAACAAAGATTTTTGCTCATGTCCAAAACTTTGTGCACATTCAAAATATAACTCATCCCATCTGTGTTCTCTGTGATTTGGAGGAGTCATGATATTTAGAGAAATATAAAGTGATAATAGGCTATTACAAGAATACAGTCACTATATTTCAGAAAATAATCTACCTGCACCATAGTCTGCTGTGCATTACGTGATTGGTCTGCTGATGCGGTAGATCTCAGACCTTCTGACAGAAGGCACTTGCTTTTATCTGACACAGTCATAAACAAATAGGTGCCGCTTTCTTCCGACTTTCGGTACCGCTATGATGCCAGGCGAGGGGCACGGACATGTTGTGTTCAATTTGACATGGAATGTCGGAATTTCTGTACTATACATGTCTACGGGAAATGTCATGGTTGGAAAGATATAACGTTATTTGCTCTATGAAAGACATCGACAAAGACGAAAACTAAGGACATTTACTTGATTATTTTATTTTAGTTAGTTTTACAAATAGACTTAGTTTAGTTATCGTTTTTTTGTAATGCCTCGTTTTTATTTTTATTTCAGTTAACGACAATATTTTTTCCTACCTAGTTTTCGTTATTTCGTTCATTAACAATTATAACCTTGCTCCCAACATAAACAGTACCCCCTGGGTAGTACCCCTGGTTGGGAAGCACTGATTTAGACAATGGTGTCTTAATACAGAAGATCCATAGCTAATAACAATTAATTATCTGTGAAGGATATTTAAAGAATACCCAGTTATAATGTAATGTAATTGTATTTAAACAGGGACAATGCACAATTAAACATGAACCTTGTATAAGAACAAGCAGAGATGCATTGTACCAGTTTGTAGCACATTTGCTATCGAAATCGTAACCCCTACACACACACACACACACACACACACACACACACACACACACACACACACACACACTTCATAAATGTGTATAGTTTTGTTGTGACAATATCCAGCTTTTTGTCAAGCATGAAAAGGTTTGAGGATTTCTACATGTAATAAGGTGTAATGGGAGAGTATTCCACTGAATTATGGCCACAAAAGAGTGGCAGTGCATTAAATCAGAAAGAGAAGAAGTATGTTCCACTTAAAATCAAAGCCTAATCCTTCCTTATTCAATTCTACAAAAGAAAAACGGAGCATTATTAATTTATAAGTAGCCTAAATTAAACAGAAAAGTTAAAGAGTAATATGTTTTGAGAGATTTAAGCCAGTAACTGGTCCTTTGGAATATGCTTGTTATATGAAATTGTGACTCATACACTGAAAACTGCTCAGATAGCTAGTTTCAAATATATTCTTTTTTAGCCTGCTACATTGCTGCCCCCACCAAATCAGGAATGGATCACTGTTATTTTCCACCATTTTCAAGACAAGTGTCAGTCATCGTTTATTAAGATGACATTTCTACAGTGAGCCAATACACCAGGGCATAATCGATCTGCTGGCTGCTGCAATGCTACATCTCTCAATCAAACTGTCCAGTCAGATAACATGAAGAATTTTTCTCTATACATTAAGACTTGAAAACAAGACTAGCCTGTAGCCATGATCACCCCTCATCTTTTAGCTGAGAAATCTCTCAGGAGTTGACATGAAGCAAAGGCTATATTACATTCTCATCACCACTCCATCCCCCACCACCATTCCTCTCACCATCCTTTCATTTACGGGTATTTTTAATGGTATAATAATGCTATATATCCTGTATAATAGCCCTCCAGAGAGACATGGATCACTGTCACCTTAACCAACCTCAGAGGCTAACCCCAGCGCAGGGAGCTGCCCTGGCTTCTTCCCCATGGAAACAAACCTGCAACAATATGGCTACCTCTCAAATTAGTGCTGGATCATTTGCTGTCCTGATGTCAGCGGGGAACGAAGTTATAAAACACAAAGGGATATTTGAGCTATAAATGGTATGGCAAAGTGTGGGACTACTGTAACCATGCCTTAGCCTTAATAAGTCCAATGTTTTTGTCATTAGACATTGCAACATGCTGTATAACTGGATTACTAATGTTTGAAATGAACAATTATTGCCAATTATGTATTGCATTGACCAGGGACGTCGTTAGGCCTATTTTAGGGGGGCTGAAGCTACCCCAAAATGTCCCTAAGCCCCCCTAAATAATAATAAGAACAACAATAACAATTAGATTTATCCTCATTCATATTTCATTCAAATGATATATATCCAGCTACAAAAAAAGCCGAAAAGTCCGAAGTTCAGAGACAGAAGTACAGAGAGTTGTTGTGCTATCAAGATGATGCACCGCACCGTCTCGTTGCATTGGTGTGAACTGGCAGCTCTCAGAGCGTTGCAGACCGGCACGTTGCAAGTAACTGGGGGATTCATCTCGTCTCATCGCTACTCTTTGGTCTGAACCCCCCCCACAAACACACACACCGGTACACGCTAATGGTGAAAGGAAGATTGATTACACCTAGTGTGATACAGAGTGAAATTGTAAGTTGTTTTTAATGACCTGCTTACCTTTAGCTACGTTTTCTTGAGGTAAAGGAAAGGGGATATTTTGGTTTGCTATGGAAACCTATAGTCTAGCTAGAGTGAACGAGCGAAATACAAGAAATGGTTAACTTAGCAAGCTAATCACAACTCTTTATTCATTGCCAATAATATAGCCTATCTCTATAGTAGGCATATTCTAAAACAATATCAACCCCCATAGAATGTTGTTGTCACTGAAAACTAAAGTCATCGGGTCCCTGTTAATGCTAATGTACCGTTGTATCCTTCAATTCATTGAGCAGATGAGATGGATATTGGAAGATATTTCAGCAGAGAGAAAGAAGCAGGAGATTGGCAGAGCAGTTGATTCTGAGGGAGCCGGTGTGATTAAGGTCAGTAGTGGTCTATAGGTTTAAGGACTGTTTTGTAACAATAAGCATTTGTTGGCAGGCCTAGGCACTATGCATAGCCTAAACTAAATTATTTCATTATATTTATTATATATGCTAGCTATATTCTAACCAATTTAACTTTCTTTATTCATTGGCTGTGATACATTAAATACATATGTAGATGTTGCCTAAGGCTAGGCTAAAGATGAGGACATGCCCACAGATACACATGTGAAAATAAAATGAAAGCAATTCTACATACAGTAAACGTTACTCCAAATCTTTTATTCCTTCCGCCATCAAGTTATTGTATTTAGACAGTAGCCACTTTAAATAGGATCCGTATCAATAGCTTACATGATAAAGTATGCAACATTTTGGATGTTGTTTCATGTGACCAATTTGCATTTTGAAGTCATGAAATTAGCATCAGGGTTTTTTTTTATCTTAAAGGATAAGACAGAAGGAACAGAGTAGAAATGGAAGAAGAGGATATGTCTGTCACTGTTTACTTGTTAACATATTGGTTTCTTGGCTGGTTGTTGACATAAGTGTAGCTCTAATACAGTAACAAAACATGTGAGTGCAAAGATTTTGCAAACGCAAGTTACAAATACCCTGGGGGCTAAGCCCCCCCTGTCTTTCAATCCTAGTGACGTCCCTGGCATTGACCAAAAGAAAAAAACAATCTGTCAGTCATTGCTATATATTAAGCTTTATTTATCCAGGTAAGTTTTAGCAAGAGCAATATGTTTTAGTCACTATAGTGGCTCTATTGACGTGTCGGTCAGTCTGTCCATTACTTTGCTCCAGACTGAAATATCGGAGGAATCCTAATGACTTTGGTAATCCACCAACTTTTCTTCTTGTGCCAGGTTGAGGAATAAGGGTTGTGGATTTAAGTGATACGTTTCGACAAGTATCGAATGAATTGTGAAGCATTTTGGTGAACACAATCATGTCCTGCTCAGGATAAATTGTGAAAAGGTTGGTGATAACTCAATGTTTCATCTAGCGCCACCATCAGCTCAAAATTATAATTTGTCCAATACATGGTTTATGACCAAGTGCAAACTACAAACTTGTATAAAAAGTGCTATACATAAAAAGTCTATTAAAAAACGTAAAACTAATAGCATTCCTATCAGCTCAGCTGTACTTTGTGTTTAGTTCTGATTAGCAAATGTTAGCGTGTTAAAATGCCAGAGGACTAAAGCTGCTAGGGGTGGGAAAAGAAATCGAAAATCATACGTATGGTGACTTTATTTTGCGACGATTTTTAAAATTGATTATTTCCCCTAGAATGGATTTTTTTTTTTTTTTTTTACAAATGATTCACCTAAATATTTTCTGTTTATACAGCACCGCGGACGGCGACTACATCATATGATTACATCATGTCCGTTTCCAGCAAAACCGACGGAAAATGCAGAAAATACATATAATGTACAGACTGACTGACTGACATGTGATGTGCATTCTTCTTAGAAAGTTCTTGTTAAAGAAGGGGGAAAAAAATCATAATACTCAATAATATTAAATCGCAATACTTCTAGAATCGCAATACAAATCAAATCGACATCCATGTATCGAGAAATAATTGAATCGGGAAAAAAGCATATCGTCCCAGCCCTAAAAGCTCCTGCTCAGCTAACGTGCTGCTCCCGCTACACTTCCTGTGTAGATGCAGTGTTGGTGCCTTGCTTTTTCAAGTGTATATAAGTCGGTTTGGAACTTAAGGTAAATATAGCGAGGCTTTGATGTTTTAATGGGTGGGTTTCAGACCTGTTGAGTGTTTTACTTGAACCAATATTTTATTCCCTTGCAAATGGCTGCTCCAACCTCCAGGCCAGTAGAGAGATACAGTAGGCCTAAATGGCTTTAGAGGAATGCCACAGTATTTAGGTTCCGATTCGGAAGCATTGAGAAACAGATGATGATTTATTGATCAACATAAATGCTATCAGGAGAAATAACTTGTGATCTGGCCTGCTGCCATTAAAAAATAAGCAGAGAAGAGTTTCCATTGCACAATTTTTGCATGGAATGCTCTTACAGTCATATAAATGCCTTTACATTTCACTCTTAGCGATGCCTTTTCTATTAAGCTCCCGTCATCGAGCTTTAACCCTCATTAGTGGCTCTATAGAGCGCTGTGAGAACATGGAGAATATATTCCCGTTAATGAGTGCTTCTGTGACTTGGTCAGCAGCAGCCAGAGCAGGGGTTAAATCTAGCACCTTATAATCATCTCAAAGGGTGCAGGATGGGGTGGGGGAGCTGAGAGTGTTGGAGAAAATATCCAATTGGTCATCTTCCAGAGTCACAGCATTTCTATTTTCTTTATTCCAGTCTCTTATTTATTTATTATTTATTTTAAAGTCACAGCTTTTGAAAGATGATTAAAATCAATAGCGTGGTAAGGCTTAGCAGTCCCAGTGTGGATATTTAACTGTGCAGAGGTAGTTGGGATTCAGCTCCAGGCCTCTCTGTCAGATCACTGAAGGTCTATTTAGCCATTCTACAGGAAGACTTTCTTCTTTTTCCTCTTTATTCTTCTTTCTTTGTCTCTTTCCCTCCCCTCCATTTTTTCTTTTTTTCTTACCACTGAATCTGAGGAAATGATTGACAGATGACTCCTGGGAAAAAGAGCTCGGGCCTTTTCCTCTCTTTTCCTCTCAGGATCACGACACTCAAACACACTGACAGGCAAAGTGGGCATATATACACACACACACACACACACACACACACACACAAAGACAACTTGGCACTATTCCTATGATTCTTGACAGCTTAGTATATTTACAAATATGAATGAAATTCCTAAACTTGGCCAAGAATTGATTCTTTTACATTTTTTTCTCTCAGATTTTACATTAAAATAGCTTAATAACCCAGGTTATCAGCAGTTGTAACAACAGAACATAATTGTGCCCCATTTCAGTCACCGCATCTAACTTTTGCCAAGTGATTTAAAAAAAGAAGTAGTATCAAAGTGACATTAAATCACATATTCTTTCTTTAGAAAATCTTTGTGAACAGTCACTACAACAGTCATTATGAAGGCAGCCATCAAAAATCCTGTGAATATTTCTGAAATATGTAGTTCTCCGTCATCATACATCAATAAAACGGAATTAAAAAAAACGTTTCAATACCACCAGCAACTGCGCACCAAAGCAAGAGACACTTGATGCATTGACTCTCTGAAAGCTTGTCGCAGTCAAAATAAGGCAGCAGTCTATAAAATAGAAACTAAAGGAAGACTCTCCTAGCTCGCATGCAGCAACATTGAAACAAAAGTGGATCCCCTTGATTCCATGACAATAACTTCAAGCATCCGACGCCATCATAATCACAATCCTCAAAAGGGAGTCAAGGGTGCTCCGCCAGCTGATTGTCTCTGAGCGCTTGATGAGCCACCATTATAAAAGATGAGAGAAAAGTGAGGGGTGGGTGTGGGGGGGTAAAAAGAAGTACAGAAATCAAACTTTAAGGCCAGAGGGGAATACTACACTAATCAAGTCAACTCTGCTGAAATTACAGATGAATTAAGCAGTCGGTTAGTGATTAATTAAACTAAGAGATTCAAACTAATGAGACCACACAGAGTAGTGTGTGTGTGTGTGTGTGTGTGTGTGTGTGTGTGTGTGTGTGTGTGTGTGTGTGTATGTGTGTGTGTCTCTGTCTGTGTGTGTGTGTGTGTGTGTGTGTGTGTGTGTGTGTGTGTGTGTGTGTGTGTGTGTGAGTGTGTGACATGGGGTGGCCTGCAGAAATGTGTGTGTACATATCTGGCACCAAACACAGCAGAAGCACACAGGTTTCAGGCTGCAGTGCCCTTTTAAGAGGGATTAGATGCAGTGGTTGATCTTGTGATCTGTGGCTGTGCTCATTAAGAAGTCAACAGATAAGATTGAAAAAGATGAAATAAAGGGATATGTGCCAATGGTGGACAGAGGAGAACCTCTTTGTTTACACTCATAGGACTACAGAAATGTAAAACCACTGTCAAGTAAGAATTCACATAAATGTTAATCTTTAATGTTCTTATTTTGCCTTTAAAAAAGGGAGGCCTCACTCAGGAAGTATGACGACTGTATTTCATGTACCTTCATGTGGTAGGTTTAGGTCTAGTGTTGGTTTATTCATTTGAAGAATGGCTTTTATCTGTTTTTAGAAATGAACTCTTTATATCTGTACAAGGCGTGTTATGTATGTGTTAACATAACACCCCTTATACAAAAGTGTGTGTGTGTGTTTTGATTTGAATGAGTTCTGACTCTGACACAATTTGCCTCAAATGTCAAACTGCTACTTGTCAATAGGTTGAAGAGGATGCTATTGGTATCTGTTTATAACACATCATCCGTTCATATCCAAATAATGTATTTGTATACATACATGTATGTAGTTTCATGTAAGCAGCTTCTGTGCTAATGAGCTGCTGCTCTGCAAGAGGAGAGTCCCACTAAGAATCACTGACTAGAGCGGTCTTGACAGACACTAGAACCAAACCAGAATGGCTTATTCAAGTGTCATTTTTTAAAGTTGGGAACTCCGGTGAAACAGTGTGACGAACATCATTTGGCTTTTCACTATTTCACAGCTAAAAGAAGTAAAAAAAATTGTATTTATTTTTATTTATTTCCCACATGTCCTGGGAATGTACTATCATCCCTTTTTTCCAGCTTTTTATATGCATACAGTAACTGCAAATTACAGTGTGCAGTATGGGACAAAAAAATAAAGTAATATCTACCTTTCCTCGTTGTAGAGGTGTTAGAAGTAGGTTTCTGTAGAGGAGGTTTGTAAAATGAAAGAGAACAGTGCTGACTGCAGGTTCCCGTGTTCTATTTTGGTACTTGACTATTTATGAACTCCTACAGAGATATGTGCAATCAAAACCGAATTTGTGCAACCATGGTGAGATTTCACCTTGCATTTAAAATTCTAAGACTTCTAGAATCCTAAGAGGAGCATTTTCTTTAAGGTTGTCACATTTGTTAGTCTCTAGACATGAGATTCCTACATATACAATGTGGCACCAAGAGCTATGAACACATTTGCAATTCAGCCATGAGGTAGTACGTACAACCCTATAGAGTCAATAATTATTGTAAATGAGCCTGCATGAGCAGATGGATGCAGAACCGGTGAGATTTATCAATGTTCATCTCATTGTTCAGTTGTACGTGCACATGTTTGATAAACACAAACTTACTTGTCCGTACGGGCAGTTCATATGCATACATCACAACTTGTTCTACACATGCTTTGATGAATGTGACTCCATTTTTTCAACCATGTACCATTACGGTTACCAATCTGCTGGTTTTCATTCAGTAAAGTGTATGAACACCAAGGTTGTTTAATTCCCAGGATCACTCTTTCACCACTCAACATGCTTTCCCCCTTCTTTCTCACCCTTGGCTTCCTGCAATTCTGTATGACCCCAGTCCACACACCATGAGCCGAGGCATGACTTTCTTGCCCGTGACTGACAACAATAACAATGCATAGTGAAACTAGGGTGCAGCGCCATTGTTCCCAGCCCCAGCACCGTCTCAAACCACTTCTCGCGAAGCAGAAAAAGATCTCTCTCTTACTCCTGTACGTGCCTCTCCCCGTCTCCCCCTCTACCGCTTCTTCTTTTACTTCTCCCTTCTGAAAATTGATTTCATCTGACGTGACAGATATGTGGAAGCCATGGGCGGAGGTGTTACAAATGCTCTGTCACCACGCTAAACATGGCAGGAAGCTAACGGCTCGACAGCTCTCGGATGCAACCTGGGAAATCGGTGACGGTGCTCTGCCTCGCCAGCGCCTGTTTGACTTCAGCCTTTATCTCTCATTTCAACTACACTGGCAAACTGTTCTGTGCCTACCCTGTTCAGCTGGCCTAGTTTTGATACTGGAGAGGGAGAGCCAGCTGGAAGGGAAGCGGTGGCAAGGAAAGGGGATGCCGAAGGGAAACATTCCGGGTTTGAATGATGCATAAAAAAAGTAAACACAGTTTAGTATTTGGTTAAACAGGTTTTTTGTATGTTAGGAGTAAAACACTAACACACCATCTACAAACAAGATACATTATCAGAACGGAGAGCAAATAACAGCAGCTTTTTATGATGCAACAGGGAGCTACAATGTCAATAGCACTCAAACTGGCGTTTCATTTCAACGTAAATAAGGAATCACTGAAGCTAGAGTTAATGCATATCATTGTGGAGTATCAAACTTCAACCTTTTCTCTGATTCAGTATCGGCAGACATGAGGGCTGGCTGTAATTCAGCCTTCCTTATAGATCTAATCTCTGTGGCATTATCAGACTACTGCCAGGATTTGTAAAATATCTGTGTGGCTGTATGAGGTCCATAAAGAAATGGCTTTCTGAGTTTGGTTTAGAAGAACTTGACTGACCTGCACAGATGTCACGGTTCTGATGTGGTTGATAAATACATTTTGATGAGCGTGATCACAGAGAGCAAAGCTACAGTTTGTAGTCTGGCAGTGTGTTAATGTGCAAAGAATGGTCAACACACTAGAAAAAAATGCATGAATAAATAAAGGAGGAAGAACGCGCTCTGCAATGCATCAGCGTTTCTATTGGCTAACTGAGCACATCCACTCAGTCAAAGTTGAACAAAGGCGAACACTAACCTACCAGTATGCTGGAGTCCACTGGAGACTGCACCGAAACAAGATACCCATACTTAAGTTTGTCTGCCGAGATTATTATTTGTTTTCATTAATTTATCAGAAATTGGTGATGGGTCCAGATGAAAGGCTCTCGGACCGCGTTCTGCCATTTTTTGATGCCTGGTATAGTACATTAATCGCCCAACATCAGTGTCCAAGCTAACTCACGTGACTGAATGGGAACAGATCCCTGCAGCCAGGTTACAAAATCTGGTGGAAAGCCCAGAAGAGTGTAAAGAGTGGAGACTGCTGAATATCTTATTTCAAAGCCAAGAGCGTTAATATGCTGTTGTATCAATTAAATAGGGCTAGTTCCCTGCCCACGTAACATGGATTATTGAATAATTCTTGTCTTTTAGCAAAATATGATACAAATAGCTACACTGACATTCATTGACAATTCACAAACATTTTCGGGGCTGTAATTTTTCAACTACCAATATCACCACTCCACTAATCCACAAAATAATGCAGTGAAAGCAGTCTTGTTTCACTGACTCTACACTGGAACTAGAACTGCAGGCACAAAACACACACACACACACACACACACACACACACTCACACACACACACACACACACACACACACACACACAGACTGAAACCCTTGGAGAGAGTCTGTTGGCAGCGAGAAAGAACAGCTTTGCCAAACCTCCTCCCAGTTTTAACTTCTTAATGGGAATATGACAGCCAATCTCCCTGAATTAATGAACCTCCTAAATATCCATAAACCCCTGAAAACAAGCTGTGATGTTGTGTAGAAATTTAACATAATTGGAAACTCAGTTTAACTCCCAGGCTTGATTCTACTGCCATACTGTAAGTGCCACAGTACAGATCTAGTAGTACGGTCAATGTTAACGTTGTCTTCTCTAACCATGAATTCTGTGATGCTTGGAGTCTGACCAAATGTTTTCAATGTGTAATTATTTTGTATTTTGTTCACATCCAAGCTTTCCAAGTTGGCTAAACTGCATTCCATTTGTCAAATACGTTCTCTAAAGGCAGAGTAAACAAACAGTAAACAAACAAACTAGGCTGAAACTTTGCAAACTAAACCGTTGTTGGGCTGAGTTTTGCCGTTTCAAGCGAGAGGGCATTTGGTAAGCTTCCACTGTGGGGTTTCTTCTGAAGCTTTCTTGAATAGAGGATGACCATCTTAGGGGTGGAGGTACATGCTGCATAGACCTTGGACCTGAGCTCTGTAGAAGAACTTGAA
Source organism: Sander lucioperca (assembly GCF_008315115.2). Taxonomy (NCBI): domain Eukaryota; kingdom Metazoa; phylum Chordata; class Actinopteri; order Perciformes; family Percidae; genus Sander; species Sander lucioperca. The sequence continues at coordinate 16,386,943 of NC_050173.1, read as the reverse complement.
TGGCTTTAAATGCAGCCAATCACTTAATGTGGGTGGAATAAAGGCTACTGTGTACAGGTGATGAATCTTACAACTTCAATTTAGTGGCAAGGCCTTGACGTCCATTGTAAACAGCTATATTGCACTTTGTATGTGACACATGAACACAAATACAGAATGGTAGTCATGTCACGGACATAAAGCCTATTATGAATGGACGGGGAAAGTCTTTGTAGAGTGTTATATCTTCGGCATATAGCATTACATACCATTATAGCTACACTGAAACAAATGTGCTGTTAACTGCCTCGATTGACAAAAGGTAATTAGTGCCTTTGTTACTGCTTTCTTACTTTCCTCTTCCAATTGGCCTCGCAGTGCTGAAACAGGTCGAAGAGATGACCTGAATGGATTCCCAAGGCTTACTGTAGCTCTCCACCGAGAGGTGGTGTGTTGTTCAGCTAGGTAACAAAAGGTTGTGTGGTTCTGCTCGGGAGGAATTCAGATGTGGAGGAAAGAAAAACAGATAAAAGGTGGGAAAAAGCAAAGAAGAGACTGAGAGGGGAGGTACAGAGTTGTGTGATATTGCGTAGTGTTACAGTTATTTGGAAATGCATGTGTGAGCCTGCATAAACAAATGGCTACCAGGCACTGCTACTTTGCTAAAACTCTGCTAAAAGAAAGGCTGTATTTGAATAAAAGTATAAACAAAACAACAACAAAAGAAAGAGAGATGGACAGGAGTGGTACTGAGAGTGTTTACCTCAACCTGAATCTCCTCACAGCAGGATCTCTCAACCAGGTGAAGAGGAAGGCTGTGATCAGCAGCCTGGCTGGATCTCAATATTTCAGGCAGGTCTGCTTCTCACCTCAGCCTGCTTCACACAAGCCAACACACTTCCAAATGCCCACTTCGGCTCGTGTACTGTACCATCACCAGCAAGGTGACACACTGTAAATTCAGTTAACCTTTACACTGTGCACATGAACAAACAAAGACACAAGTCATGGCTGCTGTTACAACTCAAACACTGCAGGCACGGTTGGGGGTAATCGGAGAAGTGAGTGATTACGGGTTAGCACGCCTTCCAGCTCTGTCAGTCGATTAAATATTATTGTTTGTTTCTTTCAGAACATTAGCTGATTACTCCACAGGCTCCACTTACACTGTGTTTTATGGCCGACAATAAGCTTAAATCATTGCCATAATGCTGGTGTAATTTAACGTAATGATTGTTTTGCAATTTTACATGCAGCTGAGGATATGATACTTCCCTGCGAGTATTTTGATGCTGAACAGATGCTGATATGACAACTCAACTTGGCTCTAAATACTTTATAGGTTGTTGCTTTTTAAAGCTGGGGAATGCAACACTGCACCTGTCTTACTCAAAGTAAGGCTTCTAATCCAACCTTGTAAAATGTAAGCTTTTTGCCCAAATTGAATTCTGCCGTCAGATGTGGACATTTTCATGAAGTTGTTTTCGACAGCAGCAAGCCATAAATAAAGCTTTGTCTCTGGGAACTTTGTGCTCTCTGCACTAACCATGTACTACACTGTCAACAACTCACTGGGTTGTGTTTTCGGATGACGTTGAAAGCTTTATAGTTTCTATAATGAAAGGGATAAATTCAGACATGGCAGCAGGCAGGTTGTACCACGTACCATGGTTATCTACCAGACAAATCCAAACTGAAACATTAAGAACTTCAAAAACTGCGGCAGCAAACTGCAGCAAATGAACAAAAGCCGCTCTATGCCTGGTTGCATTCCCTGATGGCGTATTTTCCTTTTTCAGAAGAGGAAAAACAAAGACCATTGTGAGAATATCCACTTGCTAATTTGAAAAGCAAACTAAACAGTGAACACGGCTGACTTGATGACAGCTGTCAGTGTGACAAGAGGTATTATCAGGTGGGATTTAAATTGTTATGCTGGAGGCAGCCAGGCGGTGTCCAGAAGGGATTTGAAAAAAACAAGATTTGTGAGGAGGGAGAGTGTTTAGTGGCTGTCACTCAAACATATATTGTATTTCTACCAGGCCTTTATGTAAAAGTTTCTGTTCTGAATATTCATAAGGTATAACTTATGTTCAGCCCCGAAAAAAGGTAAAAACAAGAACCACGCCACAAGCAATTATATAACAAAAGGTAAATACTGGTTCAGTGTACAGTAGCTGAAAACAGAGCAAGTTTTAATTTTCACATCTTCTGTGACTGCTTCAGGGAGCAGCCATTAAGGTAAGAGAGGAACAACTAGGTCCGTTATGAGTACATGCTTTAAGCTTAATACATTAAAGTGCACGGGTAACATGGATAAAATGTGCTTTCTTTTAGAACAAGATTTACATTATTCTTTCCAACAGGAAGTTGCAGTATCACAGGATCGGACACCTGAGCTTCCCCAAAACACCACAACAGGACACTTTTCAAATCAACCGTTGTAAATTTCAAAGAGCAAGCAATGAATTTGAAATGCTCTGAACTAAGTAAGCTTTTAACAGGACTGGAGCGAGGGAGTTAAAGCAATCGCATAATTAGCTGCGCCAATGAACCAAAGTGTGACAAGCCTACTTGTTTGTGGTCTCACAATGTGCCTCTTCAACCACAGATACTGATCCTCAGCGGTCAGACAGCAGTCTGGAAGAAACACAAGGTCTAGCAGATGGTTGTTGGATTTTCCAATTAGTCATCTCACTCTTAAAATTCATGTTACCAATACAACACAGGTATAGCAGCCATGGACCAAAACATTTACATGAAATGTAAAAAGTTGAAAGCCGTCATACCATCTTCACTACAAAGAGCACTGGGTTTTACTGTGTCGTCTTTGACTGATGTTTTTGTGTGTCTTTTCATGAGAATATTGTAAATTAAAAAATATTAACTGACAATCAAAGTTGACAGCACTTTTTATTCACTGAGTAGTGTCTGCAGGTAATTTCTTTCAGGCTTCACAAAGCCCCAACAACTGCCTGAGAGGTGTCACTCGGGGCAGAAAAAGCCCTTGCAGCTTCTCACTGCTTTATGCACACGGTAATAAATGAAGGCGAATCTGTTGAGTATCAACATTTTTATCATCTCTGCCCCCCCCACACACACACACATACACACACTGGCATGACACTGTAACAACAGTGCGACAATATAAGATGCTGCACTACAACTAAGCGACAGCATTATCTCAGTTCTGCACACTTGAAACAAAAAGGCAGCCTAACAAGGGTAAGCACTGGTGAGGCAAAAGCCTGTGAGCAGCGTCAGCCATATGCCAGCCTCCGCCTACACTTCCCAGCAGGCTCTGCCCTCTTGTTGCAGACCTGTTTGCTGACTGCTGCCAACGTTTCACTGGCAGAAATCTTCTGCAAGACATGCATCCAGTCGGCACAACAGTCTAACACCTTTACTTCAGTCTCCCTGTATTTCACTGTGTTCTGATCTACAATAACACATTGGATTAAACAGCATCTAACATAATCTTTGTGGTGCTATGGTAACATGAAGTGCTTAAGATTAGAGTACTCCCATAATCAAAACAATCAGACCAGCCTATTACATGCTAATATTCCTAATCACCATGTGAAACTACATCCTCCACGAACAATTCTTTAACAAGGTTTCAGTTTCCAGCCGACACAGGATTTAACTGCTTTTTTTTAATTCTCTCTCAAGTGCTTTGCCATTGATAATCTATTTCAAATGGGTTCTCACATTGAGCATGTACAGCATATAAAGTCAATATGACGCTCTGCAAGAATTGTCACTTCAGAAATAGAGCAGCCCTACAACTTCCAACAAAGACGATTCAGAGGTGAAATCCAGTAGGCTGGCGCAGCGAGCAGCTTACCCTGTGTTCTTATCTCTTGGCAGAGCAAAGCTGAGTTGCTCGGTGCCACATGGCACCCGGATACACAGCGAGACTCAGTCACACACACCAACACACATACAGACACACGTTGGCTCCTATGATCTGTTCTCCAAAAGCACTTCCGCAGGTTCAAAAGAGTCAGTAGCAATGAATCAGGCACTCGAACCAGCTTTTGCTCCTATACATCATTAACACCAGGGTAAAAGCTGGAAATCTTAACTCTTGGTTTTGTTATCTGATCTAAATCTGGTTGTGTTTCTTCTTTGCTAACGCATACATAATCTGCAGCACAAACAAAGGCGACCTTTTTAAAATTATTATAACATTCTAGTGATGGGGGCAGCAGATACGGAAGAGAAGGGAGGCTTGTGACTGATTTAAATGACAAAAAACAGCTGGTGAAATAAGGGTGTTTTTAAAATGAATGAGAAAATTCTTTTCTCCATTAACACCTATAGCGTGGGTGTGCTCTTGAGGATGCCATTTAATCCCAAAAAGCTCAGCGGCAGGTAGAATAACTGGTTAAAAAGGCAACTTTCACATCCTGCATGAGTACCAAATATCTAACTAGAAAGATATAAATGCTCCGTTGACCTTCCATGGCTTAAAAAAAATTAAACTGAAGCCTCCAACAGTAACAATACTGGTTTCACCCACCATAGTGCAGAGTTGGCGCCAGGGAGGGGCTTGGAGGTGCTGAAACTAGCCCTAATTTAGCCAACAGCACATTAATGGAAAACCCTAAATTTCCGAGCACCATCACTGTTCACAAGTTGAGCAAGCCCATAGCACCAGCAGAGGAAAAGGTGCTGTGGCGCCGCCACTTGCATATCAGTCAGACAGGCAGCTGAGAAGCAGTGGCAGGGCTGAATGAGTTCCAACCTCAATTGCACACCAGAGGGAGTATTTAGAGGAGGAGGGGAGAGTAAATTAGGGGAGCTAATTAGGATTATTAGCAGGACATATTTTATTCAGTTAGGACTAAAACAAATTGCTCAGTCAAGACGAAAAGTGCAGAATTACTGACAGACAAAGTGCACATGCACTTTTTTTTAAAGCCATCGTGTGTGTGTGTGAGAAGCAGCGTTGCTACATGCTTGAACTCAGAGGGATACAGTGATGCCATGACTCAAAATCTAATCAGCAGCTTCAACACAAAATACAACAATCTAACATGGATAACACAGCTTATGTTTATAACTACAGACTACTTTCACAGCAGAAATTTTGGATTGTAAAAGCAGGAAAAGCACAGGTGTAAAATAAACAATTTGTTAACAAAGTGTCCCAATAAGCCATGTCAGTGAGTGAGCCTTTACAATACCAGAGCCCTGTAACTGGCTCACCTAACTGGAATGCAGCCAGCATTAATGTTATAAATTCTACCTGTGCTTTTCCTGCTTCAACAACCCAAAGGGCCTATTGTAGGTGTAAATCATGGAATAAGCATTGATGGCTAAAGTAATACGTTATCATGTGCCATGCATTAAAGTATGTGCATTGCTGACAAGAGCATCTATGCCATGACAGAGAGCTAATGGCCTCACTACTCCTACATTTATTTGCATTTTCTTCCAATATTTGTGTCTCGTGTGTCAATATACTGTATATAAAAAGACTAGTAAGAAAGTACACCTATATCCTTTCTTGCCTGGAGTTAGATGAGAAGATCGATAACTTACACCCACTAAATATGAAGCTAGAGACTCCAAGAAGTCACTGCGCCCGTCCAAGAAATAGTCCAGCACATACCCTCCCGTAAAATCACAACTTGGTTTTTGTAAGGTTTAAACAAACATGTTAATCATTGAGCTTTAGAGGTGCTCGTAGGCTGATTTTGTTACCTTTGAACAGAGCCAAGCAAGCCATTTCCCAGTTTCCAGTCTTTATACTAAGCTAAGCTAAGGAGCTTTTGGCAGTAGCCTCATATTTGATGTGCAGACACCAGAGTGGTATCGATCTTCTCGATCTAGTTCTCATAAAGAAAGCGAAGAAGCGTGTTTCCCAGAGGGTCTAGAATACTGTAAATAAATAATATGTCCTTTAGCTGAGACAGTTGATAAAATCGACACATTCCCATAGTCTAACTTGGCATGAAGTAAACTCAGACACATCATCATACACAATATGATGATGTGTCTGAGTTTACTTTTTCATGAAGTAAGTGTTGGCATACAATCACTATTAAAGGGCTAATTCACATAAGGAAAATAGAAAAAAACTAAAATAGTCTGAGAGGTGAGGTAGGATGACATCACATGCTAAATGGGCAGGTCAAAGATAGATCTACCAACCATATAGAAATCAGGTTTTCATATATGTAATCCACAACTGATGTATAATTGTCTGCTCCTCGGTGTTTCTCTCATATTCCCTAAAGCAGGAAGGGTGATGGCAAGAAAGCAAGCCAGCTAATAATACGTGGCGAAGAAATCCCTTGATGAGATCCAAGGGAATTCAGGCGAGGAGGGGGTAGCTGATTCGTATCAAATGCCAACGCTCCCTGCCACAGCGTCTGCAGCTTGGCTCATGGCCCTTGTCTTTACAGTGGGGGAATAGTCTAAAGCCATGCTGAATGTCGTTGAAAGAGAGCCTTCAACGTGACAACAATGTGTGTCCCAGAGTAACAGCAAATGCCTGGCACCTCTGAGTAAATCATTTCATTTAGAGCCTCTGATGTGCAGACAGAGAGGATGTAAAATGCATTTCCACGCCAAGCCTCTCAATCGCTTGCTGTCCTTGCGAACATAATGAACAGATTACCGTTTGCACCCTTGTCACATGATGCTTCTCTGACAAGTGCCTTGCACCTTGTGGGAGATGTTTTTACTGCATGTCCTCTCATTCCAGACTGAAAAAAAAAGAGACAGAAACTAGTTTAGCAGCCACAGGAAATAAAACAACTTGCTAATTAGGGGAGCAATGGACTGAGGCAGACAGTATTGGCTCAGTGGATGGTTTGGGAGATGGAGAGGTTGAAATGCCAAGTGTCTTAATCCCAGCACCCTTAGGCTAAAGTCCTGCAGATACTGCAAGTATACACCCAATTTACCAATTACTCTCTTTGTCCTGACTGGGGTTAATAAAATGCTAACCATCTCAATATCCATGACGGCACTTTGCTAACTACCTTCCCTCTAGTTAAATTCAGCTTCTCTTAGCTTTTTCACTCCCATAGAAAGAGACTGTAACTCCTGCCTGGGCTTAATCAGGAGGATTGCTTATTAAGGAAAAGCTCTCGGGTCCTTCCTAAATTGGGGAGAGGACAGTCTCGCCAGTGCGATAACTGCAGATTTATGTCAGAATTAAGTGTAAATAGCTGCACTGGTTCTTCCCCTTCTTTAATTAAGCAAGCACATTTTCCAGACCTTCGTCTTGTGCGCTGACCGCTCCGGTTCCCTCTGCTGAGCAGATGTTAGCTTACAAAGCAACTCAGCCATGTGTAGGACACTGCACAGAGGAGCCATTTTAGTGCTCTCCCAAAAGTTCAGATGGCTAAAAACCTCAGTGACAGTTCTTATGTTTGTTTCTGTATATACCTGTAGTAGATTTTCTATCTGAAATGTCACTTGTTTAATTTTGTTTTCTTCTGTCTTTTTGAACTAGTAATCCAGCCTGTTCCCAACTATCAATGAGTAGTCATCCAAAATGATACATGGCAGCAAATGTCAAATTACTGCTCAGTGTCAGATCAAGCTGAGCGCACAGGAAAATGAAAATGTTCTACGAGAGTGTAATATCACTTTGAAAGACTGCCGACTCTGTACATTGAAGACAATTCCATCTGTGGCCTCTCATCTCCCTTCTATTTCTATTTTTGATGCTCCAAAGAGGTGCACGTTCCAACAAACTTTACACTTTCTCTTAATGCGGCAGTACTCGTATCTGCCAGGGAGAAAAATACCTGAGATGAACAGCGGAAAAATGCTCTTATATAGTTCATAAGGGGGTACTCAGCGTTCAAGATTCAGCATTCAATTTCCATCACTGATAGCTTTGCTATTGATTCAGAGTTTGCCGTATGCTCAGTGTGGGCCAGACACAACAGATCTTAGGGTTTGGGAGCTGTCAGTCAAAGTAATCCAGGAGTCTTTTTGGAAGCCTGTCAGGGTGAAACATACAGCCTCACATTTCCCTCAAACAAGGAGGACGACAGAATGGGCCGAAAAGCTATCTGAGAGGAGAGGAATGCTCCTCGGAGACCAAACAGGCAAGAAAAACATTAAACTTCTGAGAAAGTGGCTTCCACTTTATTTCCCTTTACTTATCTAAGTTAAATAAGGACTAATTAACGCTTCGGGCCAACAGTAACAAATATAGCGTTTAGCATCAGGTCAAAGCCCATTTTGCCATTAAAATTATTTGATGTTTCCTTGGAAGGTTTTCTCCTCTGTTTGCAAACGGTTGAGTTTTGACATCAAGAAGTTATGCATTACATCTCATACCAATACGCCTGAAATACAATACGCTGCAATTCTTCCTTTCCAATTAGGATGAGATGGATATGTCATACTAAACTGATCACAAGGCATGCGGCCTATATGTTGCTCACCTGAGACGACTATCATGACATTTGTAAAATGGCAGCATTGCAGTTTGGCTGCACCCAATGGTTTTAAGAATGCAAAATAGGCAGAATTTGAAGGCACATACTGGCACATGTTGTTCTGAACATCCTTGTTGTTTCCACATCATAGCAGTTTACGTTTAAGCTCGGCACATACATTAGGTTACATCCTAAAATAGATGTGAACAGTCATCTAAAACAGTAAGACGTGAGCTGCAGTTCAGAACTCATGAAAGCCTGTAGTGTGAATGTAAATACAGACACAAATAGAAACAGACAGAGGCGAACGCATACATGCATACCACATACTGTACACCAGTCACTTAAAAAAACTAAAACAGAAGGGTTTCATTGTGCTGATGAGGGGCGGGAGGCCCTGCTGCTTTGGAATGCTGAGTAGAGGAGGGAGAGCGTCTGCCACGGCTGTGGGAGCATCTGACCCTCCCACCGGGGATAAAAATGAGAGATGGGATCACTGGGATTGCTCCATTCACAACACTCCCACTTATCTGCGGCAATTAACATTAAAAGCCCTCCCAACAAAAATAAATGAAAACATGAGTGCCTCTAAATATGAATAACACCACATGCCATGCTTTGGGCTCTCTGAGCTTGTCTGTATTGGCCTGTGTGTGTGTGTGTGTGTGTGTGTGTGTGTGTGTGTGCTTGTCATTTGTTATCCGTGTCCCAAAGAGGGAAGGGGGATTGTAAAAATCAGTGTTCAAGCAAGTGAGCTCTGAAGGGAAATCCACCCCAGAGGTTCGAAGAGCAATTAAAATCAACGGATCTCACCAGCAGCCAACCACTGTATCTCCACCTATTCTCAGAGCCCCGTGCACAGGAGTGGAAGGAGTACAGTACAGGGGGATGATGGAGGGGGTTTCAGACCATAATTTACCATGAGTGATGAACTGTGAAATGCAACAAAAGCCCCCATTACCGCAAGAGGGATTTTGAAGCCCACAGAGCAATTGGAGAGAAAAGGGGGTAAAAACACCTTTGTCAAATAAAATAATCGAGAGAAAGAGAAGAAAAAGTCTGTGTCATAAAATTCAGACTGTGAAGGCCCATATGCTTGGTTTATATTATGCACGGGTCTTCAAATCCAGTGAGTGCAGTGAGCATTTAACAATGAGACAATGTGATATTTCTGGGTGACTTGTAGTCAATAGCAGAGGCTAAATCGGAGCTATGAGAGATCAGATCATTCCTCTCTTGACTTTTATTCAATACTAATTTTCTGGGAATTCATCATGTCAGTATCTGTAAACCAAAGCTGAATGAAAGTGAAATTTAATGTTTTTGTTTCCCAAAATGAAACGTTAGCCCTTCTCCCATTGACGTCATACGTGCAAGAGAATATATTTCAAGTGGCACTTTCATAGTCTTACATATAGTTTTATATCTCAATACGGTGGGGAAAAACATTTTATTTTTCATTACTTTTCATTCTTCAGATTCTCCAAGCTTTCCTCTCCATACTTTATGGCAAAGGAGGACATGTTTTGCTCCAAACAAAAAAAAAGAAGTCAACAGAAAACCCTGTGGGAAGCTGGAGTCAAGGAGGCCCCCTGTTATCTTGTTATGGCAGCGTAAACGGTGAGGCAACACTGAACGCCTTGATGGAGCCCAGATAGACGAGTCACACACTCGCACAACATCACAGCAACACCTGATGTTGTCTGCATACCAACTCTTCACCAACTTCACTTTTACAAACTTTTCTCGCTGGAAGCAAACATATCCTCCAGTTTGCACTTTTTTTTTTTTTTAAAACAAAACTCTCTCATTTCCATTTATATTTACCCCATAAAATATCACACAATAATGATACGGGCGATATAATGAAATTGGTGGTGATCGTGTTAAAGACGATAATGCTGCTGCTGCTGCTGATGATGGTGATGTTTATAGCATAAATAAAAGAAAACACGGCAGATAAAAGGCAATATTCACTGCAGCAATAACAGCAATGCACATATAATTGACCTCACCCCCCTTTGTTACTGTTGCTACACCATTAATGAAGTACATGTTGCACAAAAACAAAACCCTCGTAGAATGCATTCAAACATCAAAAACAGATGAATGTGATGTAAGAATATGCAAGGCCGGATGTTTCCGCACTATGTCTCACTCAGGCTGGACTATGCGAGGCTGGGCCACAACATGCCCATAAGAGGAAGTGTGGCTTTTTCTGCCAACACCTGTTTAATGGACTTCTCTTGAGCCTGGCCTCGGCTCGCTGACAAGGCTGCACTTGTGTTGGCGCCTGAAGACCTAGAGGAACGAGCGGTTTGAGGAAATAAGAAAATGATAAAAAATTCAGACAGTGCCCGACGCTCATGCAAAGTTTATGGCACAGGATGGGTCAGAGAGAATTTGATGAGATCTTCCTGTGACCGCGATGGGTATAACCTTCACATTGGGCAGAGAGATGCAGTCTGACAGTTCTGTGCTGTGTTAGACAATATTCAACCTATTCTCACTGTGCTGGTAGTGTTTCAGCTGGATGTATCAAGCTACAAAATGAACGCTTGTTATGGGAAACCGCAGGCAGGCCATACCCCTAGAAAGCAGGCTGAAGATTATAAGAACTAGTGATTACAACTAGCAGTCTTCATATTAAGAGTGTTTGACAACTAAAAATTAGTTATTCAGGTGTCAGTTATGTTAGGAAATTTAGCATGAGTGCATCATTTAATATTTCTACATAAGATTATAAGATAGATATTTCCCTATGGAATACAATGAATGGCACTGGGGTGCAATGCCTCTCCACAGTGCATTGTGTGCCCCCCAATTTCGCACCCCTCAACCTCCCAACATTCATTTTCAACGAGAAAGCAAAACATAAGACTGATTAACAATTGCTGCATCCACTGCAATGTGTGAAAGTAATTGTTAGTATTGTTGAATGTTTTCACTGACCAATGTTGATTGATGCGCCATCAATCAATTCTGGACACGTCACCCTAATTATTGTGAGCATTTTGAGCTGTCCAGATGGTTTCCTATAATAATATTTTGTTTAGTGTCCTGTAGTAATTTGTCTGTAGGCCTGTTGATCTGTTGTGGCAGGAAGGTTTGGACCGGATTTAGACCACCTTTCTAGCATGAACAAAATATAGTTCAAATGTAGCTTTTAACCAACAGCAGCACTTTTGTCATGATGAGTGACGGCTCTGTGCTGTCAGTATACAGAGGAGTAGCGTACATTTCCTTACTATGCTGTTTTCATACTGTCATATTATCCTTGTTATTATATAGGGATGAAACGATTACCGGTGTAACGGTAAACCACGGTAAAAACGCTGATGATAACAATTACGTTTTCATTTAAAATATTATTATCACGGTGGATTACCACGGTGTGGAAACCGCGTGTTCCCAGCTTCATCCCAGTCTCCTGAAGTTGCCGTGCGGGCGCACTGCGTAGCCTACAATGCGTTTATTGAAGTTGGAATCATGGCGGAGGAGATGACAGCGCTCAGGACATTTATCAGCCTTGTAAAAAAGGCCATAGTAATACTATACTATACTATACTGAGCAATATGTTACATTTATGTTAATTATTACAGAGAAATGAATGTAATTCTTAGTATTGTTTCTTGTTATATGCTGGTGGCTATAACATTTAGTTTTGGTAAATAATGTTTATAGTAAGTCAGATGCTTATTAATGTGCATTATTATTTGCTTATATTTCAGAACCACATCCAACTTCACATGTAACGTCAAATACAACTTCAGTTAACTTCATGTTGGAGTTGTAAATAAATCTTCCTGGATCTCAAAGTCAGACATCTCTGGTTCAAGTTCTTACCGGACCCCCTACAGCAGGCCAGTGTTTCAGTTAAGGGTGGAACGGTACACTGAAGTGACGGTTCGGTTCATACCTCGGTTCAGACATCACGGTTCGGTACAATGGAGGGAAAAGCATAACAAATATGCAGAAGGCAATTTTTTTTACTGTGCATGTCTCAGGCTGTGTACCACCTAGTGTCATCCAGTCTCTCCCCTGAGCTAGCTGCAACAGCCTGAAGTGTATAAAGTAAGATGTAAACAGTAAACAATAAGTAGGCTACCCCACGTCATCTCCAGACCCCATCTGGAACTTGTAAACAAAATAAGACAATCAGCTAGTAGTGTGATATGGGAGACAAGCGCTGCTCTCATATGTGAATGCACAGAGCAGGGATGTTAAAAGAGCAGCTTCGGTTACACAGAGCAGTTGGCGAATTGTGGCATTAGCTTCACACACTAACAGCGGAGCTAGCAGCAAACAGCGAAGCTAACGGCGGAGCTAAAAGCGGAGCTAACAGCGGAGCAAACAGCGGAGCAAACAGCGAAGCAAATGGGCCTGGAAGCCATTTGTGGTCGAGGCAAGAAGGGATACAGCTACAGTACATCCGTGTTTGGTTGTATATGGAAGGGACTAGTTTGCTTCGTGTGGACTCACTCATTGACATATATATATATATATATATATATAAGGACTCACTGGACCGACTGGACATGTAGGCGGAACTTGGGAGCTTCAGAGCTAAGGCGGGACTACAGATTAGGTGTCCCTAAGAAACGCGTATGTAACAGTAGTTCCACATTACATTAATTCATTTGCACGCAAGTTTATTTATTTTTATACCGTGTATTCTTTGTGTAAATTCATGTATCGAACCGAGACGCCCGTACCGTTTCGGTTCAATACGAATACATGTACCGTTCCACCCCTAGTTTCAATAGCTTTTACAAGCCTATTTCCAATATTTTTGTAATATAATAAACACTGTACACTTTTTGAAACTATTTCAGCTTGTGTAGGCCTATCAGTGCTTTCTGAACATATTGAACACACTTTTAAAAATACCGCAATAATACCGAAAACCATGATCATTTTGGTCACTATAACCGAGGTAAAATTTTCATACCGTTACATCCCTATTATTATATATTAGATGTGATTTACAATATTGCAAGGGCATTCTTTTCCCTTTTGAACAAAAGTGTAATGTTGTGGTTTTATTGGCTAAATTACAAATGCATAAAGGAAAATCACATTGCATCAAAAAACTATTGTGAATCTTGCATAAGGATCATGATGCAACAGCCTCTCACAAAATGAAATTGACTTAATCAATTCCTGCCTGAATTCCGTCCAAAAAATATATATACCTGTCCAACAATATATATAAAATGAAATATATGAAATGAAATGTAAATATTGAAAATATTGCCATTTTTTCTATTATGAATGCTGAAAAAAAAAAAAGCGTCCACCCATGGAAATCTGTTGCTGATCTAATTGGTTTCCCTGGGTGGACCAACCACCAGCAGGTTGCAGCAAAAAGAGGTCCTGGGCAGAGTGCAAGACAGTAGGAGGACTGGGCCGGGAAGAACATGTGCAGTGTTTCAAAGCCACGAGGGAGCAGAGGAAGACCATGGTCGTGGAGGAGGTCATGCGGGTGGAGCAGGAATGCTACCTAATCAAGGCAGTGTCTCTGCTTACTTCTGGAAAGGCACAGGAGTGCAAAGAGGCTGGCTGGACCGCAACCATCCACCCAGTGGAAGAATGCAGGGGCTTTGTGGGCAAAGCAGCAACTTCTCTGTGCTGCTGGTATGGACGGGACAAACCTACAGAGGGCCATTAAAGAACTGGTTGAGAAGGCTGAGAAATCAAGCTACTGGCTGTGGCTATGGAGAAGGGACAGTTTCTGGGGTTTAGCACCCCAATAAGGGCAGCTGCATGGAGTGGCTGGAGATGCCCCAACTGGCCATTCCCCCCCGAAATATCAGTGAACGGTGGTTCCAGCTGACCCAGTATGCACCGGCGGAGGTGTAGCCGGCAAAGATGTCAAACAGGAAGAACGCCACCAGTACAACACACTGACACTGGTTACGGGACTATGAAGGCTTTGCTAGATGTGCGTTATTGAAATGCAACAGATTAGTCTTCCTTCAATTTCCTTAATTTTGCATTGACCATCAACTTTCTCTACAGAAACCTGCAGCAGCCCAAGATAACTAATTCACTGTTCTTGCTGTAGCCCCAACCTGTACTAACATATTCGAGGATCTGGAGGTCTGGGGTAAAAATCTTTACAAGCCCTGGTCTGTGCTGCCGTTTTGGCATTGTGGCCACAGTTGGAATTGCAGGTCATGTGACACACTGTGGCCCCAAAAAACATCCCAAGGCACATACACCCCAGAATGACTCTTTACAAATAAAAAATACGAAATCTAAATGTCTTGAGGAGTGTATCAAGGTTATCATTTCATATGCTTGGTGCGCCCAGTAAGCAACTTTAATTGGAAAGAATTGAACATCATTTTGAATCAAGGTATCCACTTCTCTTCATTTATCCATAAACTTTCAATTGAGACCAGAGGTCAAACGTGTGAATTTTGCGAATTCAAATTTGCATGAGGTAAACACAGCTAAGTAACATAAGTGCTCAGTGTCACAGTGATCATGAGCCCATTTTCTCATTTCTCAATGTGTATATCCTTGATTTCTTTCCTTGTCTCCTATCTTTAGGCCTTAATCCCTCCCTCCTGAGATGCGAGCGAAGGACACCAGAGGAGCATCTCACATCCCTTATTTCATAGCTCCTCGGCTGAATCGGAAGTTGTTCTGTCCCTGATTCGTGAAGGCCATCTCAAAGCTCTTATTTTTGCTGCGAGGAGCAGGCATCGAGGAGGAATTACCGAGGAGCTATAACCGAGGATACACGGGAACAGCCTTCCCGGAAGCCGTGCAGCTGATAGGGTTGCTAACTCCACCCATACAGCTGACGAATTCATGTGACGCTTCAGAGAAAAGGACGTCTCATCCCTCTAAGACACATTCCTCATTTCTCCTCCCATGATTTCCCTGCTTCCTCAGTGGGATGGAGTAAGATGCGAGGAAGGGAGGCAAGTGGAGGAGCCGGGGATGCAATTTAAAGGAAGTGAGATGTACCTCAGGAAGAGGCACAAGGAAAGAGGAGTCGAAGCAACAGGCATTTAACAAAATGAGACATCTGTGCTTCGGAGCCGTCATTTTAAAGTATGTGTATTTTTAGGTAATTTGCGAGCCTCTGTTCCTGCAGCATACAGAGATATACAGTACATTATCATTGGTGGTTGCATCAATGGTAATGTAAGTGCAGCTTTAATCTTTAGTCTTATTTTATGGCTCCTTAGATTATGAAGTGCTCTACTCATAAAAGGAAAGTGTAATCCTTTAAGTACAATATTTAAATACAGAGGAGTGTGTGCTACCTAAACTTCAAATTGAAATTGTTTTTTAAGGGTTGATTAGACTAATTAAATTACACAAAAAGTGTGCTCAGCTTCCCTGAGCACAGATTAAGATCATGTATGAACAATTCAGTCAAGTCTCAAACGCTGCCTGTTGGTGAATTATGCAGAAATAATAACTCCAGTCTTGTTTTGCACTCCAGATAGCAATCACTAATCAAACAAAGAACAATGAAACAAGAATTGGGGAATTACACACATCTTTCCTTTTAGCTTGTTTTAGTCCATACCCTTGCCTCTGTCACAAATTTCAATACGCCTTTGATTTGGTTTGGTCTAGCAAAGATGAAAGAAGACACATAAAATGGATCAAGTTTACTTAATCCTCTGATGTTAAACAGTTCTACTGAATGACTAATCAATGTTTCAATGCTGGTTAATTGCTACTACATTCTTGAATCTGGCTTTTTTTTCAAATCAATCAGCAGTTCTAAAAAGCCACCTTTGTGCTTGTTTTTGCAGTCCTGCCTTATAGAAAAAAGCCATTATAAACAAGTGAGACAGAATGTCACAGACAACACTGTAGCCACCTCTCACTCTCCTCTAACCCTTGCGCTGACTGTTACAATATGAAATGAGACATATTGCTGCTGATAGCGCACACGTTTCTCAAGGAAATGTCAGCGCCGAGCCTGTTGAGAGGTGTCACAGTTTGCTAGTGTGGGGTGGGTGGAGTACGGCGGAGTTCAAACACTTTGTCTGTCTGAAACCTCTAATCAGGATCAGCTTAGGAAAAGGGCAATGTAATGTATATCCATGGGAGCCCAGTGCACCCCCAAATCGCATTTTGTGGCCAAAATACATAGAACCAAAAACCAAATTTAAAGTAACTATGAGGAACTTTTAAATATTTCTGAAACTGCTTAATTTCCCATATGATGATCATAAATGACCTGTAACAGCAAACAAGGCTAATCGTGAAAAGAACTATATTTATATGTAGTTTTTATTAATGCCTGCAAATTCACAAAATGATTTACGGCAAGTAGACCGCTTCTACAGTACCACATTCTGATGGGTCACAGATTTCGGTGTAACACCGGAAAAGCCGGTGTTAGTGAGTATCCAGCCAGGTAAAAGGTAGCAGAAGATTTCTTTATATAGGCCTAATTGTATTTTAATTTTAGAAGTTATCTGTTGTAGTTCTGGCTAATACTGGGGCAGGGCCATCACAGAAAAAAAGGAAATTAAAACGAAGAACAATTAAATGCTAAAAGGGAAAGTGACAGACTGCGAAAACACGATCGGGCTTTCAACAGATTTTTACGGGCAAGTGTGGTAAAAACACTACCGCTTTTGCCCAAAGGGGCCGCTAGAATCAACACAAATTAAAAGTCCCTCATGCCACTTTAATCATGCAAGCCTTTGTGAGCTACAATCTTTTACTCAATGCTGTGTTACTCCGTTGTTTTCATTACACATTACTATCAGTTACATGCAACACACTTGCTTAGGGATTTCTTTAGGCACTGTAAATTTAAGGGATCATGAACAATGCCTCATCTAATGACATTACTGCGAAAGAGGGGGGAGTTTTATTAGCAGAAAAATAAACTGAACCAAGAGGCAAAAATGTAAACCCTGGCCAAGTTCAACACCTAAAGCTGAAGTAAAATCAACAAACAAAAGTTAAAGTTCCATGTCAGGCC
Organism: Sander lucioperca; assembly: GCF_008315115.2. Lineage (NCBI taxonomy): Eukaryota > Metazoa > Chordata > Actinopteri > Perciformes > Percidae > Sander > Sander lucioperca. Next base: position 16,369,578 of record NC_050173.1, on the reverse strand, counting down.
TTCTCTCCCACTACAGAGAAGTTAGTAACAATGTTAGCATCTCAGCCTGTTTTAACCTGGAATGTACCATCTGCTCTGGTAAGCACAGGGGGTGAGTAAAACAGTTAAACTGTAAAATGCCAAAAGGAAAATAAAGACCTAAGATACTTAAATATTTCTAACATCTAATGTTAGCTATAGGCACACACAAGGGGACACATGAGTGCACCAAATGTATTGGTGTCATGTATTGTGTAACATGTTTACCATTCCTTCACTTGACAGTGCCCAGTCACTGCTGAGGGATTAGAAAGATGCACACCTGTTTTCACTGTCACTAAACGAGCAGATGATTAGCAACACCACATGCAGAACAAAACGCACACCTCACATCTTCATCACAGTATTTGTTTTCACCTCCACCAGAGTTACAATGCTCACCACATGCTCCAATATGGCTAACCTTACTGCTCATCCAGCTCTGCTAATGCTCAGAAAATGGGCCAAAAGTTCACTTTTACAAGAGTTAAATCTAGGGTGACCAGATAAGAATGGGTAAAATTTGGGACGGACGAGACAGGGGGGGGGGGCTGTAACATGAATTTCAAAACTCTGCACCAAAATGATTTATTATTTTTATTCAGGAATTCAACTGTCTGTCATGTAAACCCGAAAATACAAATAAAAAACCAGCTCAGCAGCAGCTATTTTATTATACATGGAGTCATCCTCCCGCTTAAAGAAGGATGAGACCAAAGTCTTGGTCTGTACAGCTGTGCTGTTAGTTATATGTAGTTTGCTGCTAGCATGCAGCCTGACGTCTGACTCCCCCCACCGCCATGTGAAATACCAAACTCCTTCCTACATACATTGCAAAACGCTTTCTTTGCATCACGTAAAACTGCAGTAATCCAGGGGTATTTCCCTACCCAGTCCTCCCGGTACCTGCAGAGACGTTTTTGCTTTTTAGCTATGTGTTCATCGGGTCCTGGGACACCAGCCTGAGCCTCCATTTCAACAATGAATGAATGAAAAATAGCAATGCGTGTTATCAGAATTCGCACCTAGCCGCCTACGTACTGTTGCAGCCAATGAGCAGCGACAGTTTTTAATGTTCTATCAGACTATAACTACTCGAGAATCTGCTCTTGAGACTTTGCTCTAATTTTCGGGACAATTAGGGCAGGATTTGGGATTCGGGATAACTGCTTGGATTTCAGGACTGTCCCGAATTTTTCAGGACGTCTGGTCACCCTAGTTAAATCAGTGCACATATCTCATTAGCTAATCAGAATAATTAAGACAATATGTGTTAGCTACCTTCTCTTATCATGCCACAGATTTAATAACATTTAATCAAGGAAAACGTGTGTGTGTGTGTGCGCGCACCCACTTTGCCTTTCAGTGTGTTTGAGTGTCGTGATGTGTGTGTGTGTGTGTGTGTGTGTGTTTGTTTCCTCATTTAGATTTGATTGGCTATGAAATGCACCAGCCTGCCGGGACTCAGGTTTCAGCATTCATCAGCATTTCCTGGTTGTAAATTGATGGCACAAATAGAGACATACAGTACTTTCACGGGAATGCATAGGAACATGCCCATGCACACAAGCGCACACACGCGCACACACAGACACACGCAAGGTTAGTATAAATTATGGAGTTACACCTAGAAAGGGGCTTCTTCTATTTTCTATTTTTAATGCCATGTGCATCAAAGAAGAACCAACACATGCAAGGTTATGCTGGTTGGTAAATGGAGTGTTGGAATATATGAGTAGATGTTATTTAAAACCTCGGCAGCAGAATAAATGAAACTGATCATTCCCTTGAGAGCCCTTCTCTATATGGTACAGGGGCTAGACATGAGGAAAGCACAACTACTACTCCGTGTAATCTACCTGTACTAGCCAGCACAGACTTCAGTCTAAATGTAAAATAAGTATTTGCATTTACTATTTTGTAACTTTTCCAGTATGGAGCTTTAGAGAATACCTAATAATCAGAGCTGTCAATTAGTCTTTTTGGACAAGTTGGTTAAAAAGAATCAGCTTTTTCTGCAATAGTACATCATGTTTGTATGAAGTCAAAGCTGCTCTCCTGAATCTTGCACCAAGTCAATCATCAACTGGCCGAGGCTCTGCGGCCTGTCCATGCTTTTAAAGGCCAGTCTGAGTCGAACTGGAGGGGACAGTGAAATCTCATATGATGGCAGATTTGTGTGCCAGAGTTCAGTGAATGCCAGCTTATTGCTATCGAAAAGGTCACCAGGCTAGAAGCAGAATAAAAAGCCTTTACTGAGAGAATGGTGTGTGTGAAAGTGTACATACGTGTGTGTGTGTGTGTGTGTGTGTGTGTGTGTGTCATGCTCATTTAAGCACCACACCTTGGAGCTGCTGCATCTCTCTCTCTCTCTCTCTCTCTCTCTCTCTCTCTCTCTCTCTCTCCTCTCCTCAGGCTTCAGTGTCTGTTACCTTCAGCACTCCAGGAAGCAGACGCGAGGCTTTAAAATACACCCGCCTCCGCGAGCGCAGAATCAATTACCAGAGAGATGAAATTCTCCGATAACGCGCCCTAATGATAATTGCCCCGAATCTGCAATGATCTGACTTACGATACAAACCACTATTGGCACTGTAGCAGTGTATTGGCAGCCGGAGTAGCTGGAATATCAATGATAATTGTTCTGATGTTGATTTGGAGCCATGTTACTGCCTGGGGTAAACATAAACCAATTGCAGAGAATTGGGCTCTATGGCAAGCGGCAGGGGTTATATTTCACTGATGTTTGTGTGATTTGTGATGAGTACAGTACAGCAGAGAGAGGAAATGGTTATGTGGGAGCTAACCACTGCCTGTTTAATTGAAGCACCCCTATCACATTGACTGCCGGAGACATGAGGGCGACAGCGCGGCGCAAACTCCCACTAATTCAATAAGCGATCATCAGACTGTTAAAAGGCTGGCAATAGTAATAATAAACTCTTTCAAGTGTGCGTCCAGAAATAGAATGGCTCCACTGATGCGTCAGACACGGATGACCGCTGTTCATCCAGTTTATCCACAACACAACTCGCTGCGCAGCAAATACCAGACATACTTCAGGTTCAAATGTGGATCAATCGGAGGTCACGGGGCTACCCAGAGGGAGAACGGAGGGTGACCCCATTTTGATAATGACCTCCCGGATATGGCTTCCTACCGCCTCACCACCCCCTTAACCTTCTTTGCCTTCAACCAACCTTGGCCAACAATGACGGGACTCAGCATTTTTCAAAAGTGCCTGAGAGATGTCGGGCTGAATAATGTGTCCTATGAATAAAACACATTAGCTACAAAACATGTTGAATTATTCACATTTCAGAGCCTCCATCCCGCCACACGCAGGAGATATTAGTTCTTCAGTCACCGTCTGCTTTGCACATAGTCCTCTGAGTCTCTGTCTCCCCCATGTTCGTGCCGTCTCGCTTCTCTCTTGATCATTCGCTCACTGTCTTTGTCATCTGTATTTTGTTAATTCCTCTCTGTTCCTCTGTGTCTCCCCTCAGCTGACTTTCCGCTGATGGCAACTGTCTATTTATACTCCTCAAGTTACTACTTTTCCTGGAACATCTCGCTATTTATCTAAAGAGCTCTTGAAGCTGTTGAGAAGTGCATTTGTTCTGAGAGAATTTTTGATGACTCGGTAACACACCATGGCCCAAAATGGATTCATCATTTAGCGTTAATCTGAGGCGACCAGCTGTGAGTTTTAACGTGAAAAGGGCCTGGAATAAGAAGAAGGGCGGTTTGCTAATTAAATACTTGACCTAATATGCATCTTTTGCTCATTTTCTTTTCAGCTCCACCAGGAATTTGTGATTTTCATGATTGCAATGTAATTTGCAGAATCAACAGCACCACATGCACTTCAAAGGGTAAAGCAATCAACCAATCAGTGCTTTTTATTGTGCTGTGTTTGAATATTAAACCCCTCTCATCCTACAAAACATCACTTTTAAGTCATCACGATTAAACTAGTGTGCAACAACACGGACCACTTCGTCAACAAGTCGATCATGGCAAATTTGTTCAGTGATTCAACAACCCTGACATTCTAAAAAACTAATTGGTTCATTATTCCAAAAAGCCCTACTTTTGGTCATAAAACAACTTGAAGCAAAACACCATAAGCAAATTTGCTAATTGTTAGTATTCTTGTCATACAGAATAGGCTTCTCTCTTTGATTTGAAAAAGGACAATAAGGCAGTATTGTACAGTATCTGGTTTGTATGGGAACAGGACTAAGAGTCTAAAGCTAACTGTGGGGCTGTACCAGGCGCCCAGGAAGTGCCCTTGGCTTTGAAGCAAATTGAACATACCCGCCAAATGGTGGAATTGCAACTCCAGGGCCGTCATATGATGCCCTCTGGCCCAAAAAGACTTTTCCCCATAAGCTTACACGGGGAAAATCAGTAAATCTGTAAATCAGTGGTAGGGGTGCAAGATATCTCAATATCGTTATCGCAATATCACGTTGCGCAATATTATATCTAGGGGTGCAAGATATATCGACTCAATATCGTTATCGCAATATTATATCGAAAGTGTCGTAATAAGTACGCAATATTTTGTTTATTTTGTGGAGCGATGCATCCCGTCTGTTGGCTGTGTGGCTTAGTTGTGTTTGATTTAGAGCCCGCTTGAAACGCTATAATGATCATGTTTCATTGGCCAGTTACCGTGCCACTTGCACATGTTAGTACACGACAGTGTAAGTGAAGAAATAGAGACAACAAAACGGAACGAATCAGAGAAGCGAAAGAAAAGTTGTGTCCTGTTCTCTTTATATATTTTATACTGTCCCACCAAACATGTCCTGTTCTGTAGACATGGTCCTTATTTATTTATTCATGTTGTACCAGTCCAATATGACCGTCAGTTGAAATAAACCTTGTGTTGTAAGAAAACTTGTTTCATTTGTTAAGAATCTATTTTGATGCGTTTTCCCGTAACTTTTGTAATTTTACATATGTTTAAAAATAAGAAGAAATTAATATCGATATCGCAATATTCATAATCAATATCGCAATATCACATTTTGTCAATATCGTGCAACCCTAATCAGTGGATACATTTTTGTGAGCATCACAACCTCCGCAAAATGACTCGTTTCACTATCAGAATGAGCCATTCTGTCCAATAACATTTGGAAAGTCAAGAAGAGCCGCACGATTAAATCAGTTCATCTCCATTCAAGTTAGTGGAGGTCTCTAATGCGCCCGCTTTATGGGCCGCACAGTGCGGAAGCAGTGTCGATCATCTGGGTAATTTTTGGCTCCATGATGGCTTCATACGCTACTGAGCAACTCTTATAGGAACGAACAGAGCTCTGCCTTGAACACTGTATCCAGTTCTTATTATACATCCATGGGCTGTACATAGGCACAGTGGTGCTTTGAGCTAAATGCTAAGGTCAACCTGCTAACATACTACCATTTGCTAATTAGCCCAAAACACACAAGTAGATCTAAGTTGTTAGCAGGGGCCCTGACAACCACTGTGGCTGCAGAGACACAGCACCTCCTACCTTATCTCGAAGTTGATTACCAGAAAGTCTGACACTGACAGACAGGAATGCATGTATGCTGAAATGGAAAGTATCAGCCTTCAAGGCAAAAAGTGGGACTGGATTCCCTAAATAAACATTTTAAGAGTGAAACATGACCATACGGACTAGTAATGAATGCTGACAGTGAATATTATGTTGGGCCACTTACAGCACTGCTTGTGCAAAGGTGTTGCTAAATGTAAGAAAAACAAAAACCTTGTGTACTGGCACTTAAAATACTGCTCCACTTAAGTTCTCATACATCCTTTTGTATTTTTAGTCCACCTGTACACTATACCACCCAGAGATTGTCTGAATTTTTAGGCCACCCATTCATCAAACTCTGCTAAAAGACAAACACTGACGCAACAGAGAAGCTGCAATCACACTGTATTTCTATCTGACTCTGATGTGTGCGGGGAGTGACATGAAGAGAGTGTGTGTGTGTGTTTGTGTGTTTCCAGGGTAAAGTCACGTTACACAGTGTTTTCTGCAAGTAAGCAACAGCACATACGGGGTTTGCAGTGTACTCCGAGAAGCAGCTTTCTAAACAGCAGAACATGACGTCAATGGGCACAAGCCTCTATTTCCTCAGCCACAATGTATCTGAGTCATACAGGCTTTAAATATGTCTGTCACGACAGTGGGGTCAGAACAAGCCGGGTATATACGCGATACATAGACACAGATAAGAAAGCTGCCTTGGTATGTGTGTGTGTGTATTTATTAGCCTGGGTATCTTTCCAAATTTTTCGATACCAATGCTGATACCAATACCGTAACATCAATACCGGTTCCTAAACGATACTTCTTTCGATACCAATTTTATGAAATCCATTTCAACAAAAAGAAATTACAACATTACGGCACAAATCTTTTCAATTATTTTTCAGCTCCTACTCTGTGAGCCCTGTCTCTGTGCGCAACGTATAGTTTTTCCTTCCTGCTTCTACGGCGTATAACATTAGACAGCCAATCAGCAGCATTATTAGATCTTGGTAGAAGCATGCTGCATGCTTATTGGCTCACTGACACTGATGAGATTTGCTCCTTAGGTATTGAAATTTGTGATTGAATGACAAGGCATTTTTCGATACTCAGTAGGCAATTCAGAGTGTGGCTAAAAAGTATCGAATTCGGTACCCAGCTCTATGTGTGTGTGTGTGTGTGTGTGTGTGTGTGTGTGTGTGTGTACAGTTTTTCTAAGGGAAGATTGTTTTTCACTTTTGCATGTACTCACCAGGGCACAGTATGTCTCCGGAGGGTCTCCACAGGTGATGTTGGGGGGATCCAGAGTTACCTTCAGGTATTGGGTCATGTCTGCTGCCTCTGGCTGGCAGGCCATGTAGTCCCAGGTTAAGCCTTCGTCTGAGAAAATCTGGGACTTACACACATCGTAGTGGCCCCACGCTGCAGGGTAGTGCTGCATGGCCGCCTGGCAAACACTGGTCCACAGCGCCTGCAGCGTCAACGCAAAATGGAAACGCATGACTGGTCCTCTCTCGGCTCCTTCTCCCAGAGCTGTATCTCCTTCTGAAGGTGTAATAACAAGGGATCCCTCTTCTACTTCCACTTACTACAATTCACTCAACTGGAGTGAGGAGGCATGCCAAACTTCCCTCAGGTGGAGCGACAGTCTTTTTAGAAGAGTTGTTGTTGTTGTTTTTCTTTACTATATCTGTCTCTTTCAGGTTTCTGGAGTGGTGAGGTTTTTAGGAGGGATGGTGAGGTTACCAGCCCATTGAGAAGATAAGAGGAGAGGATTGAGGGAGGGAAGAGGATGGTGGTGGAGGAGAAGGAGGACGAAGAGGGGGAAGGCGAGAAGGAGATAGCCCTCTGACACGCTGATAGGAAGATGAGTGACAGGTCTCCTCAGCTCGCCCGGCTGTCAATCATGGTCCTGTTCCTGCGTGGCGATCTGGTGCTGCGGAGAAACAGGAAACAGAAGAAGGGGAGGGGGGGTGAATATGCCTCCCTTTTTGGAGTAGAATTTGACAGTGAGAGAACATTAGCTGGCGCCATGGCACGGGTAAAAAGGTGTATGGGTGCCATGTTGGTGTTTGCTGTCCATCAAAACACAGAAAATCAGTGAGTGAGGCCATCAGGGTAAATTGGATCTCGCTGCTTTCACACAAAACCCTCATCTCACTCAGCGGTATCAAGTCTACAGTGTTAGATACAGCGCTCCCCGTCTCCTCACACCCCTCCCATTCCACACTGTATGAGCTGGAATAATAAAGAGTAGACATCAAGATACATTGTGTGTTATGCATGGTCATCATAGTAACTACAATGTTTTGACTAACTAACTTCACATGGTCTGACCGTGGTGTCTTAATCATACATAGTAAGCAGAACTGTGAGGTGCTCCACTTAATGTTGTAAATTGAATGTAAATTTGAGTTTCAATCTACTAGTTCCATGGCGGCACTTAAAGGGTAAAAATCAAAGGCAACTGGAATTGGGTGAAGATGCTCCGAAGACGTTTCGTCTCTCATCCGAGAAACTTCTTCAGTTCTGCCTGTGTGGCATATTACTATTAAATACTATTGTTTATAAAACCAAAGGAGTTCTGGGGAAAGAGACTGTATAGAATGAATACATGAATGAATGTGTCTGAAATAGCTGAAACTTGGCGACATCAGCTATATCAAATTATGATTCTTAATCAGTTAGTGGACAACCATCACTCAAATAAAGTGCTATCATGGAGTCAATGGTCCACCAGAGACTCATGGATGACTTTTAATTATGACTGTGTTGTCATCACTGGGTGTGGGATGTTATTGGCATTGACCTTTTTTTCAGTGTAAAAATAACCTGCGGCTGTGGAGTAATTAGTATGGTGGCTTCATTTTAAAATGTCATAAAGAAAAGTGTCATAAAATGGAAATAACAAATCATAGATATTTTACATTTCAGGTTATGTGCTTGATTAAAATGTACTTCTGCTGAGCAGGTAGTGTGCAGTGGGGCTCCTTGACCTTGTTGCAGAAAACATTACATTACATTAAACACAGTCATCTGATCCATAGTTAATATGAAAATATTGATTTTAGTCGCTTTAATTTACTTCTTACTAGAGTGAACAAGTGAAAATATAAACACCTGACTTTCACTTAAACAGGATAAAGTGGCCACTTACTTTGCAACTTAGGATAAGAATAGTCATATGTTAACATAAATATCTTGTGGCTTTCATGTTTCTTCTCTTAATTGGTAGAGCTGCTGTTAGCAGGAGCCACAGCACTAGTGTATATCGCATGCACCCATTTATATGTGCCAACCACTGTGAGCTGTGGCCTCACTTTTTCTTTTGTCTAAAGTTTTTGTAGCTGAGCATCAAGACGCCTTGCAGATATAAACCCCCTGCTGTCTGTTTTTTACTCCTAGCATAATCAGAAATAGCCTATGTATGTTTTTTTAGAAAACATTCTTCTTTTTCTTTATTTGGATTTTGAATTGACCTTAAAAAGTCTTTGAAATTGGGCTGTGTACAACCTGCATGTACCTTAATGTCTGTCTAGCCAGAAACACAGCAGTAAGCCAGTTGGCTGAGCCCGTGGATACAGCACAGGTATGTGGTATGTTCCCCGCCTTCAAACAGCAGCCTGGCTGCAGGTGATGGATGGAGAGCAGAGTCAATGGTCGGAGACAGGAGGGTAGACATTTTAGTGCAGCTTAATCAGTCAGCTGATTCACTGTGTGTCTGTGTGCTGACCAATGCACCATCCAGTCATCAGGGATCAATTAGCAGCTACAGTATAGATATGGTGTTTATTGAAAAATGATGGTATTACCACACACATTGCTAATTAATTAAAAATGTAATTTATCATTTGATTCGATTAGATTAGACACTGGACCATTAAATAAAACAAATAATAGTATCAGTAGAAAAAAGGGGAGAAATTGGATTGTATTAGCATACAACATAAGATTATGGATTTCAGCATGAACAAGATGTGCAAAAAAGCAGCACTATTAGTCGAGCAAGTGTGACAGAATGACAAGGTGAATGTGAGAGTGTGAGAAAAAAAATACGTGAACAGTAGACTGTATATACAGTGTAGGAGTTGTGCTCACATTTAACGGTCTGCCTGAAGACGTGTTGAAACAACTACAAACATTCCAGATGATTGACTTGATTATGGAGATAGTGATACGATGTAAAGATAAGGAGATAAACGTCCAAAAGAAGGGACAGAAATGTGAAGGCACATTTTCAGTAGCACGGTTTCACATGTGTAGGCTATATATATATATATATATGAATGTGGTAATAGTAATATTTGTAATACGCATCAAAGTGTAAATTTGATGCATTGTACCAAAGTGTAGTAGATCTAGAGCTGCATCGGTGTCAGATATTTTCACACTGTGCAATTCAGAGCCATTTCAAACTGATGGAATGTAAATCATTATGTTAAGGAACAGCCAAGGTCAGGGGCAAAGACTCAGCAGCATACATATGTCAAATACAAAGCAGCGAGTGCACACAAACAAGATGGTGTAGGCAGAAAAACTTGGGAAAGGTGAGGTAGTTAAGAACATGGCACGATAAGATGAAAAATATTCTCTGAAAACTGTATGCAAACTGAAAAAGAAATCTTGCAAATTGCCCCTTATGGCATATGTTCTGTTTTGAAAAAAAAAACTCCCATTCATTCTAAGTGCAAAATAACGATCCATCACATGAATAGAAAAAAGCATCATGCACAGATATGGCTGGATACTGGGATTCAATTTTGCACAAGATGATCGAAAGACAATGTAAAATCAGTACAAGGAGAGAAAAAAGTACAATAGCAGGTATTGCAAGTCAGAGGACGGAGTAAAGAGGAAGAAAAAAAAGGGGTGGGGGAAGAAATGAAGCACCTTAAATGTAAAATGTAAGAATGTCAATGGGGGAGATGTCAGCAGGTGAGGAAGCAGCCAATTATCCAGAGGAACTCTTGGCACCGAGCCCCCTGCTCCCATTACGAGACATAATATTACCGTGTTAGGGAGGAGACGAAAGAGATGGCCGGAAAGTGCCTGCACGTGTGCGTTTCACGTGCAACCTCTGGATAAAGAGAGGTTCGAGTCACGGGTAATGAGACAACAAGCGGTGGCAAGGCTTTGATAACAAGCAATAGAGCTCACTAAAGCGGGGTCATTATCAGTGTACGGTCCTGGACACAGTGGCCCCTTCCTCTCATTACTCCCTGCTTATAACCCTCCATCGCCCCAAGGAGAAGAGGTGAGAGAGAGAAAGGGAGAGCAGATGGAAGAAGTGTGGATGTGCATTTTAAGTGAGAAAAAAGGTTTATTTTAGGGCAGGTCGCTTCCTCCAACCATCGATCAAGGTCCGCGGACATCAGAGGAGGCGCACTCACAGGAAGTCTGAAGTTCTCCCATGTACAGGAATATATACTGCACAGTAGGCACAGAGCCATGAACACTTACAGTAACAGTGGGGGGTCACTGGGTGTGAGGGAAGGACTGCCAGACAAACTGTTTTTGTGTTCAATTTTGAAAATCAATAAATAAGTGAAAATAAAATGCTCATAATGCACATTACTGAAGCCTGGTCACAACATATTTATCTAGCACCTTTTATCAATGGGATACCTGCAGTGTTTAGGCTACTACAAACAACTTTAAATATGTGAAAAGTTGCACATGAAAAATAGAGATATAACATTTTTAAATATAAAACATATAAGCTAAAATATTGTGTGTGATATGGGGAAAAAGAGGTTTTAACCACTTTTTGGAAATATTTACAATAGGAAAGATGAGGAAAACATGTGATTCACCTGTTTTTGAGAGTATAAAACCCTTAAAGCAAAATAACCTTATGGATCTCCTCCAGACATGTTAAAGACCAGTACAAATACTTTAAATGATAATTTCTGCTGATATGGTTTTTCCACAAAAGCGTCCAATTACCTGCTTAAAAATTCGAATTAAATCTAGTCCTTCTCCCTCATTGAAAATGCAGAATCTATGAATATGTAAATATGTTCAAAAGTCAAAAGTTCAACTACGGGAGCCATGGCTAATTTAACTACTACGTTCAAGTTTTCACATCACACTTGTGTAAGTTGCATGCTGGACCATGATTGACTTCCAAGATAGTTGTGATGTCACAAAGCCTTGCTCATCCATACATCAGATGTAAGGTGAGCACAGAGAGAATCCCCCCCCCCCCCTCTCTCAGCAGATGAATGAGGAAACAGCCTTTAGTGTCAAACTGTAACATTCTGCACAGTGAACGTCAAACATCCCAGTGAAGGAACAATCTGAGTGAAGGAGGACTTATATGAAAAATATGTGAAAAATGTCAATATAAAAACAAGAAATATAAAAAGTTAAAGCAGCAAGGTATAACAAAGAGGCAAGTAAAGAAAAGATATTTACAAAAGGAGGCTTTCAACACTAAACTGAAGATGAAGGAAAGTAAGTTAGTAATTTTAAGTAGCTAAAATGTTATTGTATGTATGCAGGTATTAAAACATTCAAATATTTGAATCCACTCTACAAAGAATATTCATAGTGAAAACCAAATGTATACTTGCAAATAGGCTAAAAAAAAATCAGCTGTTGGCAGCTTCTGGTCAAATATATCAACCTTCACCGTACACGATGCTAGTAAACCACATACAGTAGGCCAGCGACAGGGGACTCAAGGAGCCAACCCAGCAGCTCTCAATATTATATTTAAATACATGAATCTTTCACAAGGCCCGGTCGACACAGGAGAGGGTTTGTTTGGCTGGGGAGTTCATCCTACCCACCCAAACAGCCACCCATGAACCGGACCACTCCCCTGTCTCTGGGGCTGAGAAACAGCCCTTGGTGTCCACATCTATTTCATCCCTGGGGCCACTCGAGCATGACTGAGTGTTTCTCCAAATCACCAGGGGAAATGTTACACGTCCCCAGAGCCGCTCCTTTTTTAGCTTTTCTTACTCACTTTAACCCTAGAAGTAAGTAATTCACTTCTTACTCAGAGGACATTTGGAACCCTTTCAGTGGCAATTTGATCAAACTGCTAAATCATACCATTACATTTCAAATTGGAAAGTAAACACTCATTTTGTTGATTTTGAACAACAGTGTTTTCCTCACTTCATCTCCCATCCTTCCACTTTTCAATTCATGCCCATATTGATCATTTTATTTTTTTATTGACCGGTGGTTTGTGTGGGTTCAGCATTTTTCCCTGCTGCTGGCTGTGTGGTGCCAACATTTTTAACTGCTCCAGACTGCATTTTCATTTTTTTTTCCTCACCCAGCCAGGACACTGAAAAGAATCGTCAGGTCATAATCTCACACAATTCACCTACGGTGGCCTACAGGGGGCAGTACTTACACACCTGCCTGTCTATTTAAAAATTCAACATATAATATTATTATAAACGTTCCAAAATTGAAAGGATGTCCACTTTAGCTCTAAATGATGTGCTCAAGACAGAGTAAAGTGGAATAATTACAGGGTTACCACTGATATCCCTGCTATTTCCCCCCCTTTCATTTTTAATTTCACGCATTTTATGCACTTTCAAGGGCAATTCCTGACCCTGCCTCTGCCCTGCCTCTACCTACTTTCATCTCTTCTGACTCTACCTGTTTCATATTCCACACCAGTGCCTTACTAAAAGAGAAACAGGAGTGCGGGAGAGAGAAGGGCAGAAAGACAGGAGGGCAGACGAAAGAAGCAGATGAAAGATAGATAAAGATAGAAGCTGGCCCAGCTTCAGAAAAAAAAAAAAAGCCTCCTGCCAGTTCTCTGTGCTCCACTCACCAGATTTCTCTGCCTGCCTTTCCAGAATCTCTAATCTTGCCTGTTAACAACCTGCCAATAGGGCCGCTGTCCTCATGAATAAACATATGGGGAGTGGGGCATGGCCCCGCAAACATGACAGCCAGCGTTACCGTAGAACAGCGAGCACGCCTATAATGCATCCCTGGGGCTTGCCTCCGAGTCAGCCCATCACTTAGCGCTCTTTTCCACTTCTTAAAATGTCGCCGCCTTCAATCGACAGGCTCATGATCTTTTAATAATGACGACAGGTAGCAAAAGGCTGGAGTGCTGACAGCTGGTTAAGTGAATCTGCGTTGGGGATGGCTGGGCGGCTTCAGAAGGAATCAAAGCTGTGGCTCTGCTCTAGCATTAGACAAACTGGGCTTGTTTTTCCACATCTGATATGATAGACTCCGACCTGTCTGTGAAACCTGCATGCAATAAAAAAGAGCCATTAAGAATGTCTCACACTGAAAGAATTTCATTATCTTTTAGAGTTGCTCATTTTCGAGATACTTTTTCCCACCTATACAAGAAAGTGATAAATTTGGGAGAATCACTGATATATTAGTGCTGGCTATCAAAAAGCCATGCTTGAACCCGGCTGAGGTAATCACTCCTTTAACAGGATGTGGCTGCAGTCTCTCCTCCAATCTGACGTCTACTGGAGCCAGACAGGTCAGGCCTCTGAAGGCGAGCCAGTCCCTGACTGCTGAAGTCGTGCTCCACTTGCCTCCACAGGCTGCATCTGCCACAATCCTCTGTCACTCCCTCTGTCCTTTCCAACTCCTTCCGCCCTCCCCCCTCCCCCGAGCTGCTGAAGCTGCCACATGCACTCTGTGTGTGCGAGAGCAGCACTTTTGACAGGGTGACTGGGCCGAGTGCTGCCCCAAGTCAAGCTGAACACCCTCGGGCGTCAGTTACTCCAGCGCCACATATACAGCAGTGCACGGGGCACCCAATGAGACAGTTAGACAAGATCACGTTTCCGCCACCCTCCATGATCCCTGTCTCTCTCTCTCTATCCCTGCCTCTCCTCGCCACCAAGCATGCTTCTCTCTGTGACACGGGAACACCTTATGCATTATTAAAGACACTTTTCCTAAAAGGCTGCAAGCACATTATTCTGCAACCACAGTGACATGTCTGAATACTCAAAATGTCCACTTTAGCTCTAAAGAATGGGCTCACCCAGGTAGCTCTCTCATGCTGGAAATGTAGGCAGGAATAGCAACATGGTTTAAAGTGACAGCTGCTACCAAGCCCACAAGAGATGACTCATTATTACCTGTCATTATTTCATTGGATGAGTAAAATAATAATAAGACAGAGTGCAATCACAATTACAGAGGCCGTAAAAATGACGATTGATTGTGACTGGGAGTTGCAACTTGAAATCTAATAACACCTCATCCAGTTTTGAATTTCAAATTCAAATCCATTCAGGATGTGCCTTAGCCCTTAACCTGTTGTGTTTAACGATATTAGTAATCAAGATGTCCTTATGAGAATAATTGCTAGGTATTATCCAACACAAGGCCAAGATGAAATCTTTTGGATCTTGCAGATTATAACTATTATGAAAAACATAATAACTTAAGAGCATGCACCGCCACAGACATTTGTGTAATAATATCTGTCCTACCCACAGGGCTATAAAGCACAAAGGAGCATTGGAATCAAGCATTAAAATGAGAAGCTAATGCATGTGTAAACAGTGAAAGCATGTACCAAAACAAATCTTAATGTAATAGGCTGCTCATACAGTGACGTATTGAAGGCAGGCCCACTGGCTGCAGCATGACACAAATGTTATTATGCGTGATGGATAGGCAACGATTAGGTAATAAGTTCCACAAGGGGGCGCCTCTAAAAATGACCTAAAGACATGCTGTAAGTTTTGGATGCATTCAAAGTCGCCTCATTGTAAATATAATTAAGTCTTCCTTTGTGGTTCTGAGAGTCTTAAAAGTTGTGTATGCTGTTTAGAAGGGAGAGAGTCACAACTATCTGCCCACTCCTCATCTGTTCATTACAGAGAGAGATAAATGCAGCCAGGCCAGAGTTACTTCTAAAGACAATAAACAGCCACTTTAACGCAGGAATGTAGCTCCAACACACAGAAAGTAAACTTTACAAGCAAAAGAAAAAACTTACATTTCTTGTACGGGGTTCTCCCTGTCCCCCTGCTCTTTAACGCCGTTCAACAAGTTCAGAGCGGCAGAATGAACATGAGTGAAGAAAGAAGCTCTTTAAGATGCGCTCCTTAACGGGAATGTGATGAGTACGCACGTCAGGCTCTGAGGAATCGCTGCGCGCACCATCTCGCACTCTTGTTTGGCGACCGAAGTGGGGGGGGGGGAGAAAACGATCAAGAGGATTTTCCTGCCACTTCAAAACAAATGACTGATCACCGTCCTGAGTGCTCGGTCAGCACCGCGCCGGGCGTAAACAGGAGGATTTCTGAGCAGGACCTCTGGTGCCAAAGTGTCCATCATCCTCTCTCCAAGTGTCATTCCATCACGGAAAACACCCACTTCTGCAAAACAAAACTTTAACCTGCTGGCGTGCGTCCCTCCTGTTTATGCCCCGTTTATAATTCCTTCATTTCCAAACAGTCCTGCTTGCGGATCTCTGCGAGAATCTCGTCCCAACTCTCACCTCTCCCTCGCTACGAATAGGTTTCAGACACTCAACTGGGACATGGATCGCACCAATTAGACTCGGCGGCCAAGAAAATCCTCTCGCATCAACGCACCTTCTACTGATGGTTTCCCGGAAAGGCACGGCGCAGCACCGACCGCCCAGACGGAGATGACGGGGAAGATAATACGCTCCTAGGCTCTATTAGATGAGACGCACACTCAGCTTGTTTCCCCTCCCACGCACACCTATGGTTTCCCTCCCTACCCCTCTAGCCCGTCTCCACCTCGCCTTCAACCCCAAACCCCCCCCCAGCCACACACATCCACACACACGCGCGCACCATCCTCTTTTGGGACCCGTTAGGAACTCAGGAGGGAGGAGGATCGCCTGTAGTTGAACCTCTTATGGTGGAGTCCACCCGAGTCGCCTGATCGCGTTAAATTATCCAACAAATGCGCGCATTAATAGTCTCAATGGAATTATTGCATCCGGATGAAAATAGATGAATGGAAATCTCTGACTCCCAGTTCTGAACGGCTCCAAATGCCACATGCTTAATAACGTTTATTACTAATCGTTATATGTATCTAATAAAGTAAATGTCTTATTTGAAGTATTTGTAACAATTCAGATTGGTGCGTAATTGTTCCAAAAAAAAGTGTTTTAACCCTATTATGTAAATAAACAAGGAGCGTACCCTGGGTTTAGGTAGTTTCACTATCCTATCCTCATTCAGTGAGTTGTTTCAACTCCAAATATGTGTAAATAGAGGAAGTCTGAATAAAAGAACTCTAATAGGAAGGTGGCACTCCAGTGAGAAGGCACATGTGCCGTTATAAAAAAAAAAAAAAGAAGCGTTTAACTGACATAAATAATGAAATAAATAATGAAATAAATATAGGAGAAAAGGGGTCTTGCATTTATTATCATTTCACATCAAAACGCACAGATCTGCTGCCATGAACTCATGTGTTTTCTAACTGGAGTCAGGTCATAACACTTGGCGCACAGGTTAACCTCGCAGCAGGCTGACAAGCCTCTACACAGCTGAATGTGTCCATGCTTACAGTGTGTATGCAGCCTCTACAGGCCCACAGAGGCCCTAATCACCGCCGCACATATCACCCTGACCCACCTTGGTGCATGTAACATTCAATGGTATTACCAGAAAGATAGAAAGAAAGCCGGAGCTCACAGAAAGCGCGTGTCAAAGTCTTCTACCCAGATCAATATTGTTTTTAAAAGATGAGATAATGATAAAATATGGTTATCCAGGGTGAGAGAAAAAATCAATTGGATGACAAGAGCGCTGTCTCCGTGTTATCTACAAATGACAAGCAATCATGTGTGTTATTATCTGCACAGAGCATGACTGATTCATAATGCGGGATGCACAGTCCCCATACCGCCATGGTTCTGTGCGCTCACAGCGCGTACATGTGTCCTTTATAGGCTCGTACATACAGGTGAGTTATGCATAGCATTGTAAGAGCACAACAGTTTAGTGAAAGAAACAAAACAGCTATTTCATTTACAGAGTCTGGAGACTACACATTTAAAGCTACACCTGATTTCTTTTTTTGGAATCGCACCAAACGGCTTTTGCTGATTAGTACATCCCCAAGCAGAGAAAAGCCAGAGCGCTGAGTTAAAGCAGACAACGATAACCAAAAAAAAAAAAAAAAAAATAGCATCTGTTCTCAAAATACTCGGATTACTTTCTCTAATCACGACGCAAAATTTGGCCACCCACTCGGTGCGCGTGGCAGCGAAGCTTCAAAAGTTTACGCGCTCCGGCATTCGCATGGAGATGAATGAAATGAAAAGAAATCAGCTGCCGGAACCTCTTACCTTGGTCTTTAGTGCTTCATACCGCCGAGGACAGCCAGTCATGTCGCCTATTGCAGCCCAATAAATCCGCTTTAAAACGGGACATCTTAGCGCGTCGCAGGAACGGGAGACTCGCCGTGGAAGCGACCAGCTTGTCTCCGCCGCTCCCGGGGAATGGAGGAGAGCTCCGGGTACCAGCGCAACGTCACTTCTACCAGGACAACACAAGCGGAGGCGACAGGAGAAAATCCTCCACGCCAGGTGTAGGGATTTTTTTTTTTTTTTTTACAAAAAAGTTGTTTAAAATGAAGCGGATGACAAAAATAAGATTCCAAGTGGCTCCTTAGAAAGAGCCTCGGAGGCAGCGGAGAGTGGCCACACTCGCTGCTCTCAGACACAATGAGGCGGCCAGTCTTTGACAACTGACTTTCACCTCAAGTTTATTTCTCTGCTGAAGCCTGTGAGCCGCAGCTCAGTGCAACCGTGAACAGAAACATCTGTAACTGGTGCAGTTAGACGATCTTATAAAATCGCCCAGTTACATTTGACCACTAAAACCCATTTTATTGTGACAAGTCACTGAGATCACAGGCAAAATGATCATCAGCATTGGCATTAGTGGCAGGAATTTCTGGGAACTCTATTGCATTGCTTTATGGCATAAAGGGAAATTGCTGCATCGCACAAAACAGAAGGAATGATAAGACTTTCAGGAAAGACTGATGGTTAAATAACTTCCTAATGATGTAAAACCACCTCCCTTAGACACAGAAAGCAAAGGGGATTATGGTAAACATGTAGATTTTGAGCAACCGCTGCCAGATAGAGGCTGTCACTCTCCTTGATCACACTCTTGTTGTTTAGAGTCATTATTCAGAACAATTGATTTGACAAAAATATGGCAATGTTTAAAACTACACCTGAACTGTATGACTATTATCGACGTCTTAATGGAACATTGGCAGATCTCTGGTACAGTAAAGGAAACTAGAGAATCAGTGGGTACATCCAACAGAAAGACACAATAAAGAGAATATAAATAAATAAAGAGACTATGTATCAAATTATTTTTGTGAATAGAAAATATGATGCCAGTAGCTCACTCAGTTTCTGAGCAGTTCCAGCTGAAAGGGTGGCAGCTTTTGAGCCAGTAAGTACGTTTTGAACGCCATAAATCTCAACAACAAGCCAAATCGAGTTTATTGTTGGTATTTATCCATACAGCCAACCAAACCCATCAGATAAAAAACACAAGAACATGATCATCTTGTTTTACAGGGCAGTTCAGATAGTTTTAAACTCATCTTGAACTTTATTAGTGAAACAGTGGACAGGCTAAGGATACAGAGCTGTAGAGACAGCTCTTCACACAGCTGCCTCTCTCTCTCTCTCTCCCTCTCTCTCTCCCTCTCTCTCTCTCTCTCTCTCTCTCTCTCTCTCTTGCTCTCTCTTTCTCTCCTCTGTGAGCCCAAGGGCAACCTGCCTTACATGAACCTCTTTTTCTAAATCACTCAGCGACAAGAAAGAGGAGTGCACAGTGGAAAGCTACCGAAGAGCAAATTCCCTCTTATTGACTCAATGCAATGACAGTATAATGTGTTCGCTCACAATACATTTTTGAAGTTCATCTGAAGACTGTAAAGCAGTTTCTACAGTTTTTTCTTCCAAGGCCTAAAACCACTACACTCAGGCAGACGTTCTTCTCTCTAAATGAAACCAGGCACCAATAAAAGGTGAAGGTGCTTAAACACCAATAGGTGTCTTGTGTGTGTTAACAAGGTGTGGTCGGACTGTGTCACACAAGATGTGCTAGAGGTCAGAACGGAAAGAGGATGCGTTTGAATTTAAAGGATTATCCACACACACACACACACACACACACACACACACAGACCGTGTGTCTTCAAATCCATCAGTGGGTTCAATAGATGGCTCTTTACTTAAGAGACCGATAATCACGTGAGCCTGTGTTCCAATATCTCACCTCAACCCTTGTGTGTTGTTAAGTTTCTTTTTCATTTTTTTTTTCATTCTTGTCTTATTTCATGATGGTTATTAGAAAATTGATGGGTAAAGCTGTCTTTGCACATCCCTGTCTGGCGGACGCCAGACACAGAGGTATTGGATTTTTTTATGCCTATTCAATGAAGAGTAACTCCAGAGGAGTGTGTGTGTGTGTGTGTGTGTGTGTTAAGAGGGGGGGGGCAGGTTATTCATAAAGAAATATTGTGTTTAAGCTTGTGCTCAATACACTTTTATGTGGTAAGATACAGCTGTGTCATCAACCTTAGTCTCAGAGTGCGGGGAGCTGGGATGGACAAATGCAAGTTCAGGCAAATCTGCAGAACAGACAGTGGTGACTTTTAGTAGTGAAAGAATAATCAGAGCCTTTACAAGTATCAATACAACAATGTAAAATACTCTATTACAAGTCCTGCATTCAAAACTTTACTTAAGATGCATAAGGTTTGGGCAATATGATTATATATACCATGAGAAGATAGACATTTGTCAACCGTCAGAGATGTTGCCAGACTGCTTACACTGAAGTATATACGCAATTATTATATCTTTTTAGACTATATGGCAAGCAATGTTAGCATTAGATTTGGTTTTATGGGAGTGTTTGGCACCTGTGATGATCATTCATGTATTTAATTGACTGGATGAGCCAGTGAAAGTGACACTCTGATCTGGTCATTGTATCTCTATATGGTTTTTCAATTTAATCTCAATTAAAATATCCACTACATCGTGATGTGTCAATATCATGCTACACAATTAGTGAAATATTTGATAAATATCCATTTTGCGTTCCCTTACTGATGCATACATGTGTAAGTGAGTTTAGTGTTATAGCTGGTCAAGTTGAAGCTAGTTTTAAATACTTTAATATATACTTTTATGTAGTTAGTAGTTTAATACACACAATTGCACCATAATTTATAAACTGATCATACATTTTGTTTGTCAAATCTTAATCTACAAAGTAACTTAAGCTGTAAAAATGTAAAAAAGTATTAAGTAAATTACAAGTGCCTCAAAATTGTTCTTAAGTACGTTACTTGAGTTTTTGTATTTAGAAACATTTCACCACTGGTGCCGCTGACTTTGGCAAAATCATCAGCTGGTACAGACTTCTTATATATAAAAATGATGATGGATAAAAAATAAAATTCTAAATGATTAATATTTAAGTCAAAAAAAACATTGCATTGCATGAATCTCCACATTTCAGAGAAAAGTCTTGTGTAGATTTGTTGATGAGTTTACCTAAAGAGCTGAAAAGACAAATGAAAGGGTTGTGTCTTTGTGAGCGTTTCCTGCTTGCATGATACGGACAAGGCGGATCAAGATGGTGGCTGCAGAGCTGCTATCTTTACTTCTTTTACAAACATTGAGCATGCACAGCATCCTAACTTCTCATGGGAGGTGAGACACTTAGTAAGAGTTGGACAAATACAGGGTTCACGTTGCAATATGGGATACCTTCGAAGGACTGAATCAGGTCAGTCCCAGCACCTTTGTGCACCGGCTGCATTTGGACTTTGTGTCAAAGGTTTATCACGCTTCTTTCTGCCTGGCACTAACCCTCCGCTCCAATCTGCTGCCTGCAGACCTTCACTGCTTATCCAATCCAACATGGTGTCCTAAACCCATAACCCGACTCACCCACATTGAAATATCATATTAAGTTATAAAACAATACCTGAGAAGAATTACATAGAGGCATAATCCAAAAAGTGCATGATTGAAAAAGGATTAGTGGGGAGGAGAGGGGGCAGGGGAGAATGTGGCCACACAGTTTGGTAGATTTGTACTTTGCTCACAGGCTGAGAGCCGTCTGCCTCGGGCTGATTGTGATTCGGGGCCATCCCGTTTAGATTTACGTGTCCCTGCGAGTGATTTGGGATTTACTTTCTTAACAGGCGGCGTCCAGATCTGTCCTTGTTGTACGCCGTGTGTCCGTCCATGAAGTCACGCCTCAGTGCTTTCAGCTGGATGCATTTGTGACAGGCAGTGGGTTCTTTCGGCTGAGATTTTGCAGCTCAGGGCTAGAATAAATACTGCTTCTCATTTAAATAAGTGTACTGTTTTATTACTGTTGAGAAACAATATAGGAACATACAGTGGGACAGAGTTATTTTGGGGTTTAGCTGCAGGCATGAGGGTCAGTTCCTGTTGCTAATGATAATGATGACAAATGGTCCGGCCCCAGAGAAATGAAGTCAACCTCTCTGGGGGGTTGTCACCAAATTAGCTTTTGTCAATACCACGTCCCCAAATTGTCCTCACAGGATATGCTGACAGAAATATTGGTTACTGTAAGCGAGGGTGGGAATTGAATCCTATTGGCTTGTTCGTGGTATCATTAGCATACAAGGATGAATGAGCAGCCATGATTAGA
Organism: Sander lucioperca; assembly: GCF_008315115.2. Classification (NCBI taxonomy): domain Eukaryota; kingdom Metazoa; phylum Chordata; class Actinopteri; order Perciformes; family Percidae; genus Sander; species Sander lucioperca. The sequence goes on along the minus strand of NC_050173.1, from coordinate 16,347,335 downwards.
TACTGTGCGCCACCGGAGTCCAGTCAGGTTTCAGCAGTGATCGAAAATGAGCTCTGTAGAAACACGTTCAATGATCCCCCCCACCCATGCTAATCTGGTCACTAAAAACATCACAACAGGAACAAATTACTGCAGGGATTTAAATGGGCTTGACATTACTGACCACTATCTCAACTCAAACCAAATCCCATTATGGACATTTACATTTTTTCTATTTTAGTTGAAGAATACATAATTTATAACTTTTGTCACAGAGGGCACTATTTGATTTTAGCAAGCGGTGACAGCGAGGTATTGAATGTGGAGGTGAAAGACCCTGAGATTCATCACTTTTGGGCACCATTGATCTTACAATTTTTGTAATATGGTAAAAAGCCCACTATTGTACTTTTTTCCTAAAGTCAGGTTATTACAGTCACTGATGCGAGTGCTGTTATATTTTAAATGGAGTGCTGTTGAGACAGACATCAAACTGAATGTTCCAATTTTCAGGGCAATACAGTGGGAGCCAGGTAAAAGGAGCTAAATGGATGTGGTCAACACAGATGTGAACAGCTGTACACCGTGTTCCCATCTTTCTAGACGCTGACAAACCCATATCACCACTGTCACATAAAAACCACATAACTGCAAGTTGTGTATTTCTTTGCCTTGAACTTTACAATGTCACATTGTCGTCTGTAGTGAGTTACTTGAAATCACTCCTGTGACCACTGTGGTATATTACAACTCCATTGGCAATCATCAAAAGCAATAAAAAGTGGTTCTCCGTTCTTCATTCCTGCTCTGCTCATGCATCGCCCAGTGTCTAAAGATGTTGGATACTGTGTACCACTGTGCTTTGCTTTTTATTACTGCTGTGGTTATATTGTACACCACTGTATTTGTATACTTCTGCGAATTAATGTATTTGTGAGTGAGTATAACTGTGTGTGCGCAGATGTTCCCAGTGGTCGACTGTTCTATAATGACTCTCTCCTTGGGCTGGTTCCTCCTTATCTATGTAAATACAGTAGAAATGAAACAAATATGGCCTGCACTCACAATGTTCTGCAGACGGCAGTTTCTCGAGTTATAATGGAGTTGGGCTAAATATGTTTTAAATATGTTGCCCCTTTCTCCTGGAACAATGTACAGAGGGAATTAAAATGTTCCGAGCTGTTTACTGTTGGTGAATTCAAGTCAGTTTGAAGGATCCAGAAGTAGCATTCTTGGTCAATGTGTTTGCTTCTAAATGTATTGTTTTATTTTATTTTCAATGGTTTTGGACACTCATACCTGTTCATGCATCTTAACTCAATATTGTCTATACTCCTTTGTAGCATGTGACAGTTGTTTTAGCCTGTTTATGTTGTATGTATGTATCGTTGTAACAATGTTTTAATGCTGCCTTTATGGCCAGGTCTCTCTTGAAAAAGAGTTTAAACTCAATGAGACTTTTATCTGGTTAAATTAAGGGAAAAATGCTTTGATTCAAACAAAATTAAATTCTAAGACATGACAGTGAGGAGGCACGTATCTGGGGAAAAAGTAATCTCTAAGTGTAATCTTCATCATCGGTACACTTGGGCTGAATCTCAGGTCTCTTATTTGATAGCTCCTCACTCCTTGCTTGAATCGGAAGTTGTTCTGGCCCTCCTTCGTACAAGGCCATCTCAACGCTATTATTCCTGCTCCGAGGATCGAGGAGGGATCTCTGAGGAGCTATGAGCGAGGATACAAAAGAGCAACCTTCCAGGAAGACATGCAGCTGAAAGCCGTTTCTAACTCTGCCCATACAGCTGGCGAATTCACCTGACACTTCAGAGGAAAAGGACATCCCATCCCTCTAAAACACATTTCCTCATTGCCTCTCTCCTCACATGATTTCCTCGCATCTCTCCCATGCTTCCTTGGTAGGACTGACTAAGATGCGAGGAAGGGAAGCAGTGAAAGAAAACAACAATTGGATGCAATTTAATAACGACGTAGCTTTGTTATGTCTATCCAAACGGAGGGACAGGACAAAGACTTCAGACCAAGAAGACTGTGATTTTCTTATACATGCGTATAAGAAAAGATGATGCTGTCATCTAATGTTTGTGGTTGGATGAAACCAAAACTGAACATCAGGCATAATGCAAAGTGCTCAGCATTGAAGCAATAGGATACAATATATAAAACCTGGCGCAGAATGCCAAAGACCTCAGACGGGGTGTTCCAACAAGACCTCAGGCATAAAGGCTGGCCAAATCAACACAGGGTTTTTGAGCGAAAAGTTTAAAATTGTGTAACAATTTAAAGTGGTTCATAGATGTTTTCTGTCCAACTTAGATAAAGTTGAACAAATCTATAAGGAAGAATGAGAGAAAATGCTAGGCTGACACAATATGTATACAGTAAAGCTTCATATATAACCAGAATATAAGCTGTTAAATATGATTCTACAGAATTCTGATGAAATTTACTATACACATCACTTTATTTCTAACCACCTATCATGACTTTGATTGAGGTTCTAAAGACAACGGCACATATTGTGACTCCAGTTCAGCGATTCCTGGACTGTGCTGCCTTTCAGTCTCGTTCACCAGTTTTGCATTGAACAATGAGTCTTGAAATCAGTTAGATTAAGCACATTGTCTATTGATTGGCTCCTAAATTGCTGTGCGATACAAGACAAATAATCCCATTTCAAGTTTTAACACTTGTTTCTAATGGTTTCCAAACCATTTCAGGCAGAATTGGATCACAATTAGTTTAGCATTTAGCAGCCAAAGTGGCCATGCATGCATGAGCGTGATTCTGGGCTTAACAGTGGCTGCCTGCGCTGCATTTGACATTTCCATTCACTGGACACCTTCCTTTGTGCTGTCTCGGGGGCTTTTTCTTCTTCAGGCACTTGTAGGAGACATTTAGCCACTGTACGTGCACATGAGGCCAGATGCAAGTGTAGAATTTCATTTGAATGAAAAGCTTCTGTCTCTCTCTGACACAAAAGCGCTTCTTTGGCAACAAAGAAACTGAAAGACCCTGCTCATACTGTACACTGTATAGCCCTTTCACAACAGGGCAATGACCCAGGAAAAGAAAATCCTGTTTGACATTTGACAACAAGGAGCTGACCTTGGTCAGATGTGGTTACAACCAGGGCTTTAAGATGATCTGACTGCTTGACTTTTGAATGAAAGAGTGTAGAACGGTTGTGACTGCAACATCTCTCAGCCATAAACTGTAAAGTTTGAACATGATTTTAGAACATTTTGTTTCATTAAAGAGTCCAACAAAGAAAGAAAAAATACTGCAAGTTTTATGAGTATTTACTGCTATTGCAATGCCACTGATGGTCATGTTTAGCAATGACATGTTTCGCAAATCAGGGAGCCAATATTTACACATGACCAATGGTCTAGTATAGTTTAAATGGCAAAAAGTGGGTTATTCCCATGTCAAATTACTATGTGAAAATATCAATTTTCTTTTCCACTCCACAAGGCTGTCATCTTACACCAAGCTAAAATTTGACATTCCAGAGACATCCTAACACTTTTCAATGTCTGTATGTGCTTTAACTGACCATCAAAAATACTTGTTAGTTAAGACAAAAAGTGCTCCAAAGGCTCAAGTAATGACTGTTAGTTACATAACGGAGCAATATGTCCAGTTTGTTAGCTCCACATAGTGCTTTCTGGACACTACAGTAGAGCTGAAGCTCATTACAGAAATGCATTGATTTCAGTGTGCTGTGACAGGAGAGACTTCACGGACGACTGCTTTCTTCTCGATAGGTTTCTACTGTTCGTGTGTTCTCACTGATCACATGCATCGTGAGTTTGATTGCTGTACTGTTTATTGTTTGCAGTTGCTGTCACTTTACACAGTAACTGAGGATCTTCTGTCTAAAGTTGTGTCGTCAGTGTTAAGGCACTGATGACTGTTGTGTAAGTGTCAAGTCTTTGCTTGAATCTTTACTTTCAATATGGAACTAATGTCTCACACAAGCCTCACGATCATACTCAGATGCAGGATCAATGGAGTTAAAGTGCGAAATACTGCGCATTAAGAAAAAAATGAGGGTCAAGAAAACCATTGAGGACAGTTTTACACTTCAGATTGTCCATAGAGGCTTTCATATGGGGTTTGGATAACTTTAGCTAACGTGTCCCTATTCCTTATGGCCATAACTAACAGTTAATCAGCTTGTTTTATGTCATTCTGAAAAGGCAGTGAGCAATGTGAGTATTCTATCAGCTATGGATGTGTGTTTTTTACTCTTGCTCGACTCAGAATCTTGCCATGTAGTTAATCCAAGTGGATGCTAGATGTTTGCAGTTCAAACTGTGATTCAGCCATTATTCACTCTTTCGTATCCTGACAGACAATGCCCTTGATTTGTAGACACTACAGCTTGTGATTAATTTCCAATGTGTTCATTACAGAGTGGGTTCACATTTGTACTGATGACACTGATACAAACAACACCATATTTCAAATGATGATGGGGTGTGAAAAATGAATTATCATCTAACATTTTCAGGAATCTATGTGTATTTATTAACTGCCGTATAATTAGAACGCAGGAAAGGTGCTTTATGCATTAAGACTCGTTCACATCTTATGGCTTGAATTCAATACACACTGAAATAGACTTAATCAGCACAGTCCGCAGTGTCTACTTTAGTTACATAACGGTTTAATTACCATATTGTCCTTGGTTTGACTTGGGAGTAACACAATATTTCTTTTGTTGGGAAAAAAAAATAGTATAAAAGTATCATCTAGGAGTGGATTTGTTATTATATTATTTGTATCCAATCTAGTGTTACAAATACTGCTGAAGAGAAGTACAGTAGTTTTGTAGGTCAATGCCAATACTGAAATGTTAATCATGGGGTGGGGGTTGGGGGATGGTACAGGTGTATGTGCCCTTGTATGTTTTTGAATGTGGCTGTTTTATGTGTTTGTCCTATGACTGTTAAAAGCCCTTCTAGAAACAGGCATTGGAAATTAGCAATCGCTATAACTGCTGTGATGCTGTACATTGGAGATTTGTTCTTCAAGTGTCTGGATCAACGACAGTTCATTTCCAGGATATTCATCGGGAATTCCCTTTGGTAAAAAAAAACAACCTTTGAGCTAGCGAGATACATGCTGAAAATGGCAGGTTTTGAAGAAAATTTGGATTGTGCAACAAGGCAGGCCTGCTTGATTCTTTTGGGGGAATGGCTGTAAAGATTTACAAAGAACATGTTTATGGCATTTACTTTCTAACTGGAACGTTTTGGAACCGATTGGTGGTAATGTGCTATTGACAAAATACACAGGGCGTTACACTCGTAAGAGCAAATGAAGTTTAACCATGTTTTCAGCTAATTTAAATAGCTTACGTTACTGTATTATGTGAACAGTTTTCTTTTGCCGGGTGCAAATGTTCCACCAAAACAAGTTATTTTCCCGAGACTATTTTGCAGAACCACCTTCTCTGCGTCCAGAGCTTAGCGTCGCACAAGACGAGATAGACAAGCGCTGTGGAGGTAGATCTGGCAATGCGAGACTAATAAATAAACATGAAATGAAAAAGTATTTATAATAAGTATTCATTCCTTTTTTATCTCAATGTCGCTGTTTTTTTACATAGCCTACATTATCATACATTTCAAAGTATTTATATTCATTTAGCAACAAAGTTCTGATGGTCCTCAATAAAACCCAACATCTACATTTTTATAATCAAATTCAGTGTTTGTAATAATGTCTTATTAATGAAGCTGTACAACAATAGCTATTGTGTTGATACATGCTCATCATTCTTTCTGTAGTTAGCTATGTTTTCAGTCAGGACTCATGACACATGAAACAGTCAAACAGTTTATTAGAGTCTAGTTTGCATTTGCTCAATTCTCTGTGAAACGCAGTTTCCCTGCAATATAATCCGTCAAACCCACTTACTGTACGCTGACTCTGAAGTAGTATCAAAAGTGAATCAATGACTGATCAGTGACCAGATAATGTGTTCGTTAATACATGAGTGAGAAATTATTAAACGTAGCCATCAAAGTATTAACTTTCATTAAAAAAAAAATGTATTCTTGATTGTTGATTGTGATAAAAACATTGCATATTTCCACAACTTAGTCGCTTGGAGACAGCAAGATCCTTAATGGCCAGGAAGGAAATACATTGTGGTACAATTAATATAGTCATTGCTATTTTGCAAAATGCTGCAGTAGAATTACAACTTTGGACAAAGTCAGGGGTGTCTGGCAACCACTGCCAGTGCGTGCTTGTTTTAAACCAAAAGAATGAGCCACTTTAATTTGTTATTAAAAACTGAAACCAAGCCCATGTAAAACACCTCCTGCCTGACTGCAGCTAGTCCAAGTCAATATATCAGTCCTCATTTAAATGCAGTGTCTTTCTCAGATCCAACACAATATGCATGATTACATTTATTAAAACACCAGATGTCTGCAGCATGGCATTGGATTTATTTAACAATTTGTAAAAGCCCAGAGCTACACACCCTCCTAAAACTATTTATTAGTCAAGTGACTTTTTGTTTCTTTTGATGGTCAAAACTGTTTCTAAGGCGTTTCCCCACCAATAATAATTAAACTGTTACAAGAAATAGTAGAGCTAAAATGATTAGTCGATTAATTTATTAGTTGGTCGACAGAAAAGTAATCAGCAACTATTTTGACAATTGACTAATTGTTTATGGGAGTTCTGATTTAAAAATACCAAACATCCCCTATTCCAGCTTCTCAACTGTGAGGATATGCTGTTTTTCTCTGTCTGTAATAGTATAGTAATAAGTAAGTAATTGAGTATTAGTAAATAAACAATCTTTGGGTTTTGGGCTGTTGGTCAAAACATTTTTTATATGTTCTGACATTTTATAGACCACATAATTAATCAGTAAGCTAATGGTTAGTTACAATCCTACTCATTACTACTGCAATGTTTTGGTATAAAATAGGTCATAATTGCTGTAAACTGATCATACAGTGTGCAATACAAAACATATCTAATGTATAAGGTATTAGATATATGCATGTGTCCTCTTCCAATTTAGATGTCTACTGAACTATTTATTAGGTGTGAAAAACAAGCATAAACACTACACAACATAAACAACTCCAAAATAAGACCATGTACTGTAGTGCACATGATGATTGTAGTAGCCACTGTGTGCTTGTGTCTACTCAAACAGAATTTTTTAAGACTTACACCTAGAGAGCTGGGTCAAAACCTAAATATGTATGAGCATGTGTATGTATAGGCTAGATGTCATCTGCAGTCCCTTCATACACTTGCCCAAGTGAGACCTAATGTGACATTATAGTTTTTAGATATGGATTATTTACCACACTGGTCAAAAATACAGTCATTGCTCCACTTCCTCAAATACTCACACTGAGCAGGTTGGGAGTCTTAGTGACAACTAATAATACAAGGACCTAGGCCTTTGAGTGTGTTGCCTGGTGATTGAACTGTTACACTAAATGTTGATGCTAAACTATGACTGAGCTTCACTGCTCCAGTCAGGGATGGAAAAAGTTTTGGACTGTCTTTTCTGCTCTCCTATTGTGTAGTCTACATGGACACATATGTGTCTGGCACTCTCCTCCGAGGGAAACATGCTGATCTCTCCGGAAACCACCGTGTCTTGCACCACATCCACCGGAGTATCCAGGTACAGCACCGCCTGCTTCCAATGCGTCTCAGGTTTGAACGGGGAAGTGGAGAGCACCAGCGCCTGCGGCTTGTCCGGGCAGGGGAAAGTAACCGTGAAGTAAACACAGAAAGCGTTCACTGCCGCCGAGCCGAATGACTCGCACCTGAACTTGCCCTTCACCAACCGTAGCTCCTCCACGGTGACCGAGTACAAGTCGAGCTCGGCGAAGCGGGCCGGGTGGGACAGCACGTCCTCGACGGTAACCGAGTTCACAGTTATGTCGGAGTTCATGATACATCTCCTGGCAAAGTCGGACATGCAAGACATGTCGACGCCGTACTGGTCTTTGACGGTGTACCAGAAATGTAAGCGGTCCTCTACCACCGGGTCGCTAATTGGTGCGATGTAGAGCTCGGCTTTGCTGGGCAGGATCATGCCGCCCGGCTTAAGCCACTTGTCGCGCGCGTAGAGGACCGAGTTGAGCATGGACTCGTGCAGGAGGGCATAACCCATCCACTCGCTCACTATCACCTCCACCGTCTCCGGCAGGTCCACCGTCTCCACTGTGCCTCGAATGACTTCAATTTTGTCCTCCATGTTGTTCTGTTTAACTATTTTCACAGCCTGCTCTGCGATAGAACAGGCTTCAACTGCGTAGACCTTCTTAGCACCGGCTTGAATACAGAAAATGCTTAGAACGCCGGTTCCTGCCCCGACGTCCAGTACAACTTTACCCCGTATGGACTCACTGTTCCTTAGTATCGCCATCCGGTACGTGTTCGTGCGGACGTGGTCCGCTATCATTTCCTCGTGAATAGTCACATCAGTATAGCTGTCAAAGTACAGTCTGTCCTGACGGGTTTTATCCAATTTTCTTTTCTTTACGACATGAGACATCTTCTCGACTCTTGTGCTACAACCTCACAATGTTTTGTTGCGCTTCTTCCGCATTGTGAAATCTGGAACTTGTAGTTTCCCACCGCTCACAATACGAGAGACACATGTTTGAATAGACTACAATTCCCACAATCAAACAACAGTGACGCAGTGGTCGGGTTGCTGCATTCAGTGTCAGGGAGGAGATGGTACATATGAGCTTCTACTGTGTAGCAGCGAGCATTGACAGAAATTCACGGCTGTTGAAGTGAACAAACTGAAAAGTGTGCGTTTTCTATCTTTTGAGACATTGATGCAATATTCCAAAATAGAAAAAGCAGACTCTAATAAAAATGTTTTGGATGACAGAACAATATTTGGTTGTGCAGTATTAACTTGGACACTTATTTTTGGGAGATGTCTCTTTTAAAATAGTAGTATTTTCATACTTTGTGCTACAATGGGTCAAATTGAAGACAGCTGTTTTTGGTGCCTTTAGCTCCAGTGTGTCTCTGATCTATGCTAAAAAGACTCAAATCATTTTCACAGTAAGTTAACATTTTCACTAAACCGCCATTGCTCTGTTCAGTAACATTGATAGTGTTTCCTAAGAAACCTTGAAGGGTTTCTTTCTTTCAAGTCCCTGTTTACAGCTAGAGTGGTTCAGGAGCTTTAGCCGTTTCAGTTTGTGTAAACCATTACACATACAAGCAATTTTAAATCATAAAAAGAATAGAATCGTAAGGGCAAAGAATAGAATCATATAGCAGACCTTTAAATGTGCAAATACTTTTTGTACTTTCACTGTCACATACTTTGTTGTTTATAATTATATATAAATGTTTTACTTATCAGCCAACAAGTGCTCCGTGCACAAAGCTGGAGTCACCCGAACCTCTAAAAAGAAGTCATTTTAGTTGTAACCTGTTACTTTCATTTGGGCTTGTCAATAGCGAAATCATTTTATTTTAGTACTCTATAGTGCAACTTTGAGATTACAGAAGCCATTCTTATTTTCCATGCAATAAGTTGCACTGTGCACCACATGATGCTAGACGCTTTATCAGATCCTCGATACAGTGTCTTCTTGTCATATTGCCTTTGCGTACATCTGTGAGCATTTCACTCTCCATAATTAATATAGGGTCCAATTCCAATCATCTATAGCAGTGGTTCCCAACCTTTTTTCCTTGGCGCCCCCCCTACTTATGTCTAAGAAAAGCTGAGCCCCCCCTCCGAAACCAAAGTTGAGGTAACTTTCCCTCACTTTCTTTTTTAATGCAGAGGAGTTATCAGCACGTTTACGTCTCTCCGCCATGTTTCGTTCATAAAATAGTGATGCCGTGGCGGCAGGAAAAATGAGGATGATAGCAGCTAGCAGCTAACTTGATGACAGCAAGGGCCACAGGTGAAGAGGTCCCGGAGGTTTGGCCAACTAAGTAGCCTGCCTACAAGTTTAAGCGAAAACAAAAATATATAGTTTTTATACAGACTTTTGTATACATTATATATTCTAGTGTATTATCATAATTTGTTTAACATGTGCAAATATATTTTTTTTTACCTCAACCTCAAGCCAGATAAAGACTTGCGCCCCCCCTGTGATCTTTGCCGCCCCCCTTAGGGGTCCCCGGACCCCAGGTTGGGAACCACTGATCTATAGTACATATACTGTACAGTGCCTATCTCATATAACACACTGCACAACACAGCATGGCCATTACCAGTTCTGAGCTTTCCCCAAAGTTATGGCAGGCAGAACACAGCTGCCTATGGCTCAGCTTCCTCGCTTCTAGACAGTCCTATGGGACCCTCTGCACTCTGTTTCAGAGATATTTGGCAAAAGATATTGGACAAATGAGCAGGAGCTGTATCCCATTCCTTAAAGATGAGAAAAAGAGAGAAGGAAGCAGTAGTTCAAGATGGTCGATATTTTGTTGTTTTCAAGACTAGCTGTTAAAGCAAGAAAACAGCACAGTGTAATGCAGAAAATGTGAAATAATAGCATTGCGAAAAATAAATAAATATAAAATATTGCTGGCAAATGTGTGTGTTTGTGTGTATGTGTGTGCATTCACATTAACATGCTTCTTCTAAATTTGGATTCAATGCTGCCTTTCAAACACAAGCACTCCAGGGACAATGTGTGCATTTAATAATTCAGTCTTTTCAAAATTATATAGAAAAGAAAGCAGGGAAATAATTCTGCATGAACTGATATGTTTACAGCTTGAGTAATGGAAACAGCAACCATTAAGGGGAAATGAGCCATACCTTTGTAGTAAACATTGACTTGATATTCAAAGCTCTAGTTTTCCCTTTTGGATATATTTGATTTATGTTAAACCAGAAACACAATAACACCAAACAGTATCTAAAGATACAGTGTAATCCTAAAGTGAGCCAAATATCAAAGCTGAACACCCACAACCGACTGGTCAAAAACAAAATTGGACTAAATGCGGAAGAGGAATAAAAATATACAATAGCATAGATTACTGAACCGTAAAATACAAGCCGTGGAATTCAGATTGCACTTGGCAAAAGGTGATGTAGCCAGTAGACACAACAGACAGCCAAGCAGCTGTTGGCCATGTTGTCCTCTCCTCCTCTCGAGCCTCTGGTAGAACTGCTGCCAGGCCCAGACACAGCCAACACCCAGCTCCCACTTAGATGCCTGGCACGGTTTACCTTTATCCTTAAAGTACATGAAGATGCATCTGTATTCATGCAGAGAAAAGTCTGCTATCCAACGAGCTGTTGCAGCTGACCCAGGTTTGGGTCAGCACGTGCATCATAGCTGGGTTAGAATAACCCGGTAAAATCATAATCTGATTGTGGGAAACAAGATTAAGATGCCTTTCTCTATGGAAAATGGATTCTGTGCCTTCATATAATTTGTGGCTGGGAGAATTGTCAAATACTTCACATCTGGAAAGATTGAGATTCTATAGTGAAGATAGAGGAGACAAGTTTGATAAAACATGGGACCCGATACTGAATTACCTTAAAAATGTGAGCTCCTAGGCATTGGCTATTGTATAAAACCTCACTGTGCAAATGAGTAGGTGATTTTGTATATGTCAAATTCATTTATCTTCACTACTTTTACATGTTTTTGTTTATAGTACCCATCCTAACTATGACCATAGAATATTGTTGTAATCCAAGATGTGCTGTGTTCTGCATGTTATGTGTTCTTTGTTAGGTTTTTTTTTCTTTTCTTTTTTTTTTCCCTCTCTCTCCTTTCTTTACTCTTTTTCTTGAAAATCAATAAACATATTTATAAAAAAAAAAAGATGTCTTTCTCATTAAAAGAAAAACATTTTACAATGGTACAGAAACATCTGAAGCATCCCTTTCTGTACAAAAAGGCTGCAGTGCATCAGTGCACCCTGTATGCTGAGGTAAACTGGCTATCCTTGACCAAGCATATGATGCCTTTAAAGTACACTTGTAAAACTTGTTTGTGTGTTACTCTCCTTCTTATATCCTTTTCAGGCTGTTCTCATGAACCATTCGTACATATCACTACGAAAAGTAATGCTTACATAGTTCTTTTGGTGCCTGAACGTAACTGACGTCGCCGCATGACGGTGACTTTTTGTTGCCTAAATTCAACTGCATCGGCCGCTGAAAGGACCGTCACCTCGCAGTGCACTGTACCCGGCTCACAGCCACCTGTTGTTGGCTAAATGTAACTGTAAAGACCGCTAAACTTAACTGTCATGTGACCGGTCGTCACGTGACCAGCGGGCGGTGGCCTGTTTTGTACTGATAGAAATCCGTTCATGAGAATGCATTGTCCTTTTAGAATTTTCAACTCAACATACATACAGCATACAGCATATATAGTCTCTTCAGTTCCTAGAACTTTCATATTTGATGCCACTAGAGCTTGAAATAAGCTTCAGAAAATGTTAAAATTGCTATATTTTCTTCAGTGTGGATTTTAATTGCACTTTATTGATGTTTTACTTAATATTTAATCAACACTGTTTCAACTCATAACTCTCACTGTAATTTGTCTTTTAGTCCACTACATTAGTACTGTTTATTTATATTGTGCTATTTATTGTTTGTAAATTGTGCTGCTACTTTAGTCAGGGCTTATGAAAAAGCTATATTCTGAATTACAGACAGTGTCTTGACAAAAAAGTGTACTCACATTATTATAAATACATTTTGATTGTTCAGAAGTTTTCCTCATGTGAATATTACCTCTTCCTTCTATATCATACACCACGTCTTATGTTAAGTTAAAGAAGGATGGGAAATATTCTGTTAATTGATTTATTAGTCTCACATTGCCAGACCTATCCTAGCACTGTGGAGTAGATCTGGCCCCTCCACACACACACTCCTGGATAGGAGAAAAAACGCTCTGGGTTGTTTGCATTTCTTTAAACCAATCACAAACGTCTTGGGCGGCGCTAAGCTCCAGACGCAACCGTGGCTCTGCAAAATAGACTCAGGAAGGAACTTGTTTTGGTGGAACATTTGCACCACGCAAAAGAAAACTCCAGATACAATATAACCTGAAGTTAACTGTTCACACAATGCAGTAACGTGAGCTATTTAAATTAGCTGGATATATGGTTAAACGTAATTTGCTCTTACCAGTGTATGGCCGTGTGTATTTTGTCCATAGCAATTCCTGCCAATAGGTCCCAAAATGTCCCAGTTAGATAGTAAATGCCCTAAACATATTCGTTGTCAATCTTTCCAATCATTTCCCGAAACAACCGAGCAGGCCTGCCTTGTTGCACGATCCCAATTTTCTTAAATAATTGCCATTTTCAGCATGTAACGTTAGCTTGCTAGCTCAGAGGTTCCGGTTGCGGTTCCTCGATGCAACCTACAGTAGTGTAACATAAACACAAAGTAAGAGGAAAGTGAGGGACATCCGGCGGCGCCCGAACTATCCGGTAAAATTTCGTCGATCCAGACTACTGTTTTATTGATGCTAACATGGAGGCTAACTTGGTATTAAATTTTGTGTAACCTTACCCTTCACACCTACCTTATTTCAAATCGTCGTTTTAATGTAACCTCTGAAAAGACATTACAGCAGCAATCATTTGATCCTTTGTCATGATGATTGCAAGGTCAATAGTAGAATTAAAAATGCATGTTACAAACATATCTATGAGAAATGTGTGCTAAATTGGCCAAAACAATGCCTTGGATGGAGGATGAGGGCTGCCCAATGTGAGGAAACGATGCAATATGCGGTAACGATATTACTTGCGATAAATAAACAGATATTAAAGTGTACTCAGTTCTTGACTCAGACTTGCACATTACCTGTAGTGTAGTGTATGTACAGTATATATTTATATTTACTTCACTTTGGTCTTGAGGAGCTGCAGTGTTTATTCATGGACAATCTTGAAACCTACTTTTACATTGACTACCACTTGACAACTTTACTGTTAATTTCTCCTCAGCTCTGAGCTCATCCACCGTTACTCTCTCTCTCTCTCTCCCTCCACACACTCACTACGCACACAGTACACACTGAGCTATTCCCCAAAAGAGCTACACTACTCTTATAACACGAGTCATCATTTTCAACCCGGTCGGTCGTTTTTCTCCAAGACGCAATAAATGTTCTTTTGCGTTGTTTTAGGATTGAGCGCCGTTTCATCTATGAAGTGAACAAGGTCTAAGGAAGGGCAGAGGGGTGCTTGAGGGTGTATGTGTGTGTCATTATTGTATGTGTGTCAGTACCCCATTTGTGCCTGAAACATGTTGAGTAAATCCAGAGATAATGCTGAAGGCGGGAGAGATGGTGGCGAAAGCAGCGCAGGCAAGGGTTGGTCAAGCATGGCGGACGGGTGGTAGCACAATCACTTTGGACAATGAGGGGTGTTGTGGAAAAATCGATAACCAGCTTTTATTTTTTTCATCTTCATCTTCCCTCAAGCACCAAGTTATGTGTAGAATTCATGGTGTCTGTGTGTGTGTTAAATGGAAAAAAATATTTTTTTCATACTTTGATATAATATGATGATTTTTGCTATATCAGTAATGAAACAAAGTAACTGTAATACACAGTAAGTGAATAGACGTCTTAAGAGGGGAGAGAGATAAAGGGGGAAGCGCAGTCTGAGCTCCTTGTACTGGAAGCCCAGCAGCTGCTCTTCTTCTTGGCCAGCTGCTGTCAACAGCCTCATGGGAACTGCCTGCGTCCTGTCAGTATTACTGGACCTGTCAACTGCTGCAACAAACACATACACACACACACACACACACACAATAACCCAACCTTGCATACTTCTAGTAGATATGTACACACGCATGCATAGCAACCTGCACAAACAGCATGCAGAGGCCACTTCAAGACAATTCAACCCACAGTGGCAAGATACACACATGCACATACTGTACATAATACATACGTGCACAAGTGCGTGCACACACTACCACACACAACCATCAGTTTTGGTGTCATGGTCACCCATTTCAGAGGAAGGCAGACTGCTGAGCAACAAATACAAAGGTGCAATGGCTTCATATTGATTGTTCCCGGGGATCAATACCAGGGTACTTTGATATCTCACTCCCAGAGAAAGAGCCCAAATCTGTGAATGCTGGTGGGTCATAACACGATTTCCATCTCTTATTTGCATTCTTATTCACCTGTTTCTTACAGCAAACATAATTCATCTCACCCAAAAGAGGGTTTCATGCATGGATCTATGGATGCCTTTTGCAGGAGTGTCTTATCTAGTTTCATGCTTTGACATCTCCCTATATGAACACAGTGTATGCCAGTACTTATCATTGGAAAAGTTATAACGGCCTTGTCTGTACAGCCCACACACACACACACACACACACACACACACACACACACACACACACACACCACTCCCAAGCCTACCTGAGACCTTTCAATTGCTTCAACCAATCACTTTATAGGATCATGGCCTGTCAATCCAGAGCCCCGGCAATCAATTCATTAATTACATCCCTTTCCCTGCAGACTCACTTCCCTCATGCCACCCCAGTATCAGTTACATTACACTGCAATTAGATTAAATTACTAAGAACAACCGGCATGTAACAGCCGTTATGGCAGGCGGGGTATTATGCTGACTCCACGACAAACCCACTGCGCAATTTGTTAAACGGAAATATTGTCTGTTTGTTAATGGAAGTTATTTGATAAGTACATAAATAAAAGAGATACTGTAATTGTCCCATGAAGTCTAAGGGAGTTGTGCTGCTCTAAAATAATAGTTTACAATATCCTACAGACATAAAACAAGGTTTATTATCACCAATCATTATATAAAATATACGTTCATTTATTTATCAATCAAGGTCTGTAAGACACATTACGTAGTTAGAGGAATAGTTTGACATTTTGGGTAATACATTTATTTACTTTCTTGCAGAGAGTTAGATGATCAATCCCACTCTCATGTCTGTACGCCTAATATAAAGCTAGAGTCAGCAGGGGATTAGCTTAGTTTAGTATAAGGACTAGAAATGGGGAAACAGCTAGACTGGCTCCATCAAATATTAATCTAGCAATAGCTCTACATTTGACAAATTAATATTATAATATACATGTTCATTAGTGAGCTACAGAGCAAGTATGAGATTCTGAGGTAGATAAATAATAACAATGATAATGTTTTTGTTAGAGAAAATTCTGCATATTTTTACGACTTGTTCATTTTAGATGAATCATAATTCCACAGCAAAGCCAGCCTTCTATTGTAAATTCCTAATAATGAATAGTGAAATCCTGCTGGGGCTAATATATGCAGACACAGGTTTGTAGTTAGGCGTCTGGGACTTTGTGCTCTGGAACCAGTTGTGTTCTGTACAAGGCAGGATTACCTGATAATCCTGTTTTGTACGTGAGACTTTGACTCTTCTTCTACTTCTACAATAACATCAGGACGAGGACTATGGATCACCAGCGAGCCACACCAACTGCAGACCACTAAGGAATCAATTCTGTCTCCATTCTTTTTTCTATGAGAAGCAAGTAATTCACTTGTAGTGCAACGCAAGCACGCAACATGAGGCAAAGAGATGAGTTGAAAATTCAGTCAACTTCATGCAAATGCATGCTGTGTTTGCCATGGGAGGATCAATCCATTTGGCCAAAGAGGATGACATTTCGTGTAATGCTTCTTGCAGCTTTCACACAGTTTCTCAAGATGAGGAAGTTAGAGTTGCAGGAGCCCTTTCTCTAGCTGTGGGGAGAGCAAAGGAGTCAAGTGTTGCCAATGGATTAACACAAGCGATTAAGACATATAAACCAACTCGAAAAACTCAAAACTCGATTAAAGGAATATTTCAACATTTTGGAAAATATGCTTATTCACTTTCTTGCCAAGACTTGGATAATAATGTAGCAATCATGAAGCGATGATTCTTAAAACAAACTTTTATAGACTTGCTTTTATGTGATGCCCTCTTTTTATCGTCTTTTTATCGTCTTACTCATTATCATTTATTTTGTTTCTGTCCTTTAGAGCTGCCCTATCCTTCCTTTTTCACTATTACAATGTTGTGTATTTATGGGTATGTGTGTTGATTCGATGTGTATATATGCGTATTGATTTGTATGTGCTTTACTTTCACTGTCAAAGCACTTTGTAAACTATTGTTTTTAAAGGTGCTATACAATTAAAGTTATTATTATTATTATTATTATGGAAAATGACTAAGTATAAGAAAATGCAAAATAATCAAGTAAGACTTCTTTCAGATAAGATAAGACAAGATAGACTTTATTAATCCCAGAATGGTGAAATTCCTGTGCTAATGGAAGTAGACTGACAATCTCTTATGTAAGTTACGACTAGGCCTGGAGATTCTCACAGAAGAGAAACAACAAAGTTGAGTGGCTGTCCTGACATCCTGAAGATTGTAAATTATTAAATTAAATAATTAATAAATTATGACATTTAACAGCCAAAAGCTCTGACATCTGGTTTCTTTCAATAGACTCTGAGACAAGTCACTGAGACCAACCAGTTTGACACTGTGTGCTTTTAAGAACAGGACGAAAAATTATTTTGCCAGTAAAAATGTACATTAACTGATATGCTATGTTTAACCCTCATGTTGTCCTCGGGTCAAATTTGACCCATTTTCAATGTTTTTTAATATCAGAAAATATGGAACGTCGATAAAGGGCCGTAAATATTAAAACACGACAAAACGTTAAAAGAGCAAAAAATAAGCATCCAAAATATTGAAAAAGTGACAAAAAGCTGAAAAAATCAGAAAAAGCGATTAAAATGTTGAAAAAAAGTGACCAAAACAATGGAATAAAACACTAAAATGTAAACTACAAAACTTGAGTACTTGAGAACTACAAAAAGTGACTGAAACATTGAGATAGGAACAACAAAAGTGTTTTTTTCATGGTTGACGGGAAGGCAACACAAGGGTTAACTAACCATCTGACAAATACTGAAGTTATGTTTCTTTTTAATGTAAAACCATGGAACCGCGTCTATAGGAACTGGTATAGATACATTTAATCAGAAAAACATGCCATGTGACTCTGTTAGTAGCTCATGAAACAAAATAATTATGAATACACAGTTATACAACCAGTTAATTGATCATAGCTTGTAATGAAAAGAATAGCAAAATGTTCTGTTTTTAAATGTTCTAACAGCCACAGAGAGTGTTTCCCGACCCTCTCTCAAACCCTCCTTCACAATCCTTCAAGAGAAAAGAAAAACACAGCCGTAATACTTTGTACTAGTTCAGATTAGTGTTTAATTTAGTCAATTTCAACCTATATAACTTAACTATCAGTCTTAAGTTTTACATTAATCACTTTGGTACAGTCAGATCCTGTTAATTAATACACTGAGAATATATATGTATTCTATATAGGCATATTAAATATATCCAAAGTCTTACAGAAATTCCTGGGCACACCAAGGCTCATGCCTCAGTTTTGTTTTGGTTAATCCTCTTAGTTTAAATATATTTTTTCAATCTGTGTATTACCCATTTTCATTTCCCTTTGTTTTGTGTCCATATAAATTCCTCTCATCCATGCAGGGAGGGGGTAATACACGAAGCCCACTTCTTCCGAAAAAACACTGACATGTACCTTATTATATTACTGTTTGCGCATATCAATATATACACATGTTCAGGGTACGATTTGCCAGGGGGGATGCGTGGGATTTCCCCCTTTCTGGTCTATATATCCCTGCCTCTGCTGAATTATTTTTATCCCCGGTGGGGACAAAATGTACCCACCGGGGTAAGTTATTAATGCTGCTTCACCAATAGACCATTATAAACCTAAAATAGAAGTATTTTAAACTAAGTAAAGCGCTGTGACGTGAAGAGTCTACAGTGCCATAGAGCTATAAAATCTGAGCAGCAGTTGCTGGTTGTATTTAGCCGCTACAGAGCTCCGGGACGCCGGCTACCAGCGGCAGCAGTTGTTTAGCCGCCAACAGGTGTCTGTGAGCCGGGTACAGGCACCACCAGATGACGGTCCTTTCAGGGGCCGTGGTAGTGGAATTTAGCCAGAAAAAGTTAGCGTCATGCGGCGACGAAGTTTAGGCACCAAAACGACTCGTTAGGTTTAGGAAAAAGATCGTGGTTTGGATTTAAACACTCCCGAGGAACGGACAAGCATTTCCTGGGTGGAAAATTTTGTTTTCGCCACAAAGTGAACTCCGCTCTGCGGCTTGAAAGCTCTGTATTATATGTTGACACCACGTTGTGCTATTTCATTTTGAGATTATTTTCCATTGAATATTGAAGTTCATAAATAAGTGTTTTGGCATGGCTGGCCGAGTGGCACTTTATCCATGGTATTGAAAGGGGAATTTAATTCTTGCATGTTTTGTTTTGTTGTGCATGATCAAATTGTGTATTGCACTTTATTTCTGTTCCGTTTCCTATTATCTGAAAACTGTGTACAGCAAGGTTTTCTTTGTTAAAGTTTGAGGCAAGTTTATTGTAAGTGTATTGCACTTTATTTGTTTACGGTTCTGTAAAAAAAAACAACTTCCCAGCCCTTGTCACATGACCAATTATTGTTTCCATGATGACTACCTAAATTTTTGCCTTAACAACCCAGAGAAAATGTGTATTGTATTTGGATACACAATTTGTTGAAAATGAAAACAAGTGAAATTAATAATGAATGTGATGTGTTTTATTTAGTTAAATAACATTGTGTTGTTCTATCCTATGCAAAATTTCCTATATTTCTAAGCATATTTCCTATGCTGTATTCCCCTGCCCTCCCCCCCAACTGATTATTGGTCCATCCTGTGCCAGCTCACTTAAAAAATCCTGGAATCGCCCCTGCTCCAGAGCAGTGTCTTCTCTACCCAGCAGAACTATCAGGTGAAGAAACGCATTTTCATGTGTTCATAGATTGATGTCAGATGCTTGATGCTGAATTCCTAATTAAAGGCATACTATGTAACTTTTCCCTCTTCGGTCCCCCTACAGGTTGTCTCATTGGAACTACAGCTGCGAAAAGTTACATAGTATGCCTTTAAGAAATTAACAAGTGTTGATTAATAAGCTTTAGACCAAAAGTAGAATCTCCCTTAAAACTTAGAATTAGGCCAAATATTGGAATTATTTCCTAATCCTCCCTGGTGTTTCTTACACTCTCAAATGTGATGCATGCATATATTGGAATTTAATTTAATTTGTAAACATCAATCAAAGATATAATTTACTAATTCTATCTAACCTACACAGTGGTCTGCTTTCATTCATAAAATGTTCATCATTGTATACATTCATTCATCATTCATTAACTTGGTTCCGGATTAGTGTGTGTAAAATAGCAGCTTTCAGATTATGAGACTAGATTAATTCATTAATTAATAAATTAATTGGCTTTCAAATCTCCTTCCTATTGATGCTCCCGAGGTCTTAAATATAAAACTTATTTTCTCTGATAGCGCAAAATGGGTCCCATCACTCTCCTTTACCTAATGCCCATTCATGTTTTTATATTTTATATCATTTTGAGTTATTAATTATAGTTACATATGTCCGTATCAATTATTAATTCTGCTACGCAACTGCTACAATAATTGATACCACTCTTATGTATGTATGCTAAATACAAATCCACAGCCAGCAGCCAGTTAGCTTAGCTTAGCATACAGACAGGCGAAAACCGCTCACCTCACCTCACCTCCCAGCACCTCCTATGGCTTTATGTGATTACATGTGCCTATATATCAGATTTAGACATTGTTTTGAAAAATTATGCATTTCACGTCTGTGTTAAAGGTTTCTTTTTATCGGGAGTAGTACAAAACATTTAAAGCTATGGTGCGTAGTTTCTGTCGCCCCCATGAGGAATTCTAAGTAATGACAACAACACTCTTGGCGCGTCCACATGATACAAACCTTACGTGATCGTACACCACCCACACCCCTCCTCCATGCAGTTGCTAGCAGCTAAGGAGGACACGGAGGATTAAAAAAACATGATGGACTCTTGAGGTAAGAAGGTAATTATCTTCACTCAAGCTTATGCTCGACGGTCAAGCACCATCATATCTTGAAGAGCTCTTAGTACCTTATTGTCCCACTAGAGCACTACGCTCCCAGAATTCAGAGCTTCTCGTGGTTCCTAGAGTCTCTAAAAGTAGGATGGGAGCCAGAGCCTTCAGCTATCAAGCTCCTCTCCTGTGGAATCAGCTCCCGGTCTGGGTCCGGGGGGCAGACACCATCACTATATTTAAGAATAAACTGAAAACACTCCTCTTTGATAAAGCTTATAGTTAGGGAGCGAATAGAGTAGAGGGAGGCAGGCCAGTACAGCCCAATCCGGTTGGGGAGAGTTCTAGCCTGACCAGGAACCTCTCTTTAGCCTGCCTCTCTTAGTTATGCTATTATAGTTCTAGACTACGGGGGGAGTTCCTTCCTTCCTGTGACACACTGAGCTGCTCTCTCCTCTCTCTTTCCATTTGTTTCCATTTGTGTGCATCCTTGCCCCAGAAATGCTTGTTACTAACCTAGCTCTGGGGGGTTTACTCCCTGGAGTCCTTATGTTTCTTTCCCACCCAGAATATTCCCTTGGATTAGGGTGGCACCACGATCTTGGTTGGAGCTGTAACTGTGGTCCTACGCTCTGCAATGCCCTGCAGTGTCCGGCGATGCTCTGCAGTGTCCGGCTGCGTCCTGCCAAGTGTCTGCGTCTTGCTTCGCCTGCCCATGCTGTGCTGTGCCATGCTACATCCTGTAACGCCCTTTAGTGCCTTGTTATGACATGAACTACTACGACTACCATTTGTAGTCACTGTTCCATTATCTTTGTGACTATTATTGCCACTGTTCAGCACAACCCCAACCGGCACCGTCAGACACCGCCTACCAAGAGTCTGGGTCTGTCCGAGGTTTCTCCCTAAAAGGGAGTTTTTCCTCGCCACTGTCACACTAGCCACTGCTAATGCTTGCTCTTGGGGGAATTACTGGAATTGTTGGGTCTTTGTAAATTATAGAGTGTGGTCTAGACCTACTCTATCTGTAAAGTGTCTCGAGATAACTCTTGTTATGATTTGATACTATAAATAAAATTGAATTGAATTGAATTGAATTGAATTATGCGCGGGTAAGTCACCGGACGACACAATCTTCTGAACATAGCCATACTGAGAAATACAGAGAGAGTTGTGTGGAGCTGATAGTCTTAATGAGCTTTGTGGCAATGGCTTGAATGTAACGGACGTTTATAAATATCAAAAAGCCTTAAAAGTTCTGTTTAGAGTGATAGAGAGGAAGATATATTTTTTTAAATCGTATCAAATGTGAACATAGATCTATTAACGTATATGAACAATACGATATACTGTACAGTATGTTGCGTGTGCATGGTTGAGTTGACAAAACGCAAAGTGTCATATTCAATGTTTGTGAAAAATACAAACTTGGATTGTAATGCTTTGCGGAATCCACCATGAGCATGTTATTCATATGTTCATTTTACTAAAACAAATATAGGAAAACAAGTGGTTTACAACATGTGATTCATTACACAGTGGCACTGTGTGTGTCAGGAGAATTTCCATATTAACACAATCGTGTAAGGAGTTTGTGTTGGCAAATTTTACATCGTCTTTATTCCCCTCTTTGATGCAACGTTGCCTTTTGTGTTCTGCTGTCAGTTTTAATTCTGCACTTTGGGCCAAGTTAAAGTCATTCACTGGGAAACAATTAATTTGGAAATGCTGTCACCTGCCATGATTAGGCCCATTACTTGTTTACTGCCTCGAAGGCAGTGTGTTGCCTTTTGTAGTATGATATCACAAACAGCCAAGGAAATGCTAAGTCTGAGGTTACGAGGTCAATTTCGGCTGAGAAAGAGTTGGAGATAAACAGACACGGAGAAATTTGAAAACACACGCATAGCTTACAGCAAAAGCCATACAATTAAAAGATATGTAACATCATAACACATTGTTCAATTTTCTTTTAATTGAAAGCGCCTCACAGTTTAGCTATTTGTTGCTCTGCCACGATGCAAGGTCACGATGAGTCAGACAGCTGTGTTCTCAACTTCATTTGTGTTTATTTTCCCTTCAATAAATAGACTGAGAGAGAGGCCTGTACTTCTGAGGTGATAAGATCCTCCCGGCGTGTTCTTCACGCTGACCTTGGGTGCTGCAAAGTAAAAATCAATGCTCTTTCAGGAGGACAGAAGGCAGTATTCACTTTCTGTTAAGGTACCGTGCCTCTTCCACAGAAGGCATGAAGAGAGAACCTGTGGTGTTAGTGCGTGTCAGTGGAGGGTTTATCTGAACAGATAGACGTAGACACAGACACACAGAGACACTGGCGTAGACATTAAAGGATAGGGTTAGAGAATAGCTCACCTATAGGGGCATATTGTTTTAAGCCAGGTATTAGGCAATTGGCTTCATCTATTTCAAATCCAAACTGCCTCCCGCTGTCTCATGGAGCTGCTAATGCATACAAAAGCACATCAATAGCTGCTTTAAATGTCTTAAAAGCTAAAGGATTAAATAGAAACTCCCATAATGCTGTAAATATTAAAAGAAACTCAGCACACATCACAATGATAACAGGGATGCAGTAGTCATTTAAAAGAGTTCATTAGAGGTGGGCTGTAAAAATGTGAACCAGCCATCATCCAACAATTTCAACAGCTTTCTAAAATGTAAATACATGTTTGATATTTTTAGCTGTCTCCACTCAAAAGCTGTGTTAATTTACTTATACTACTATCATAATTTAGGGCATTCTGTGTGCACTAGTGAGATGCCACCTATTCTCTCCTTTAGCTCAAATGAAATTCTATTGACTGGTATCGTCTGCAGGAAATAACACGTCTCTCTTGTGCTTTTTGTATGCTTTGGAAATCTTTGTCACGATACGATATTATTGCTATTTTAAACATATTGCGATATTCTGCGATATATTTCAAATGAATTACCTTTTTTCCAATTTCAAATTAAATCCCCAAAGTAAGAAATTCATCAAAAAACATCTGGTGTATATAAAAAGATACATTTCTGTTTGTTCGTCTGACTTCAATTTTCCATCTAGTGGACTGAAAAAGCAATTGATTTTATTATTCTAGTACCAAAAAGTTAAATTCTCATGTGCAATTTATACAATAAAAGATTGGCGTCCGTGTATTCATACAGTATTGCCACAGAAGATATTGCGATACTATGCTGTATCTATTTTTTCATTTTTTTATGTTAACATAGCACAGCTAAAGACTGATGGAAAATACTTAGAGAAAAATAGACTTCATTCTTGAACTTTGGAGAGTTCAGCATTTTTCAAGCCTTCATTGCAAAAACTGTTTCTCCGGTATATAAAAAAAAAGAAAAAAAAACAAGCAAGCTCTGAAAAATTGTAAAGTTGAATATATGCCAGTTTAAATATACAATCCTGCTGTACTTCTGCAGGAATAATTAAATGTTGCTTATAGGTATACTACTGTAGTGAGGCAGAGGTGCTTTCGACTTCTCTGACTGTACTGTCATGGAGACGCTGACTGAGGACAGGTGGCGAGAGATTTAGCTCTACAGTATTGCTTTCCTCCAACCAAATCAGAAAATCCATTCAAGCACATTAGCACAACTGCTAATTGCTAGACTCTGTGTGTCTTATTGCACACATTGATCTGTCCACAACCTCTTCCAGTTGAAATGGAATTGTGAAATTAAAGACCCTAAGTGGACAGATAAAGGATTTTCTGCCACGTTCAGCCACATAATTCAGATTTGATGAATAGAAATAGTCGCTATAAAGCCTGAATGTAAAAGTCAGTGGTGGATTTTGTTCAGCTAGTCTCTTTAGCTTAGAATGACACAAATTCTGCATGAATAATTTAGGTTTAAGGACATGAATGTCTCAGCATAATCAAATCACTCCTGCACTATACGTGTATTATTTCATCCTGTTCTCTAAGTGTATTGGAAAAAAGTAAAATCCACCGTCCACATGCAGCCAAAAATACTCTGGAACTAATTTGTTAATCCAGCCTCACTGATCGCATTTTAGATTCAGTACAAAGGGTTTGGAAGTATGTGGTCAAATTCTGCTGTACTACCGTACTGTCAACAGTATTCAAATCAACTTTGGTGCAGAGTGCAGAGATCGCTTGTCAATCAGTGTGTCCAGTTATATAATGTTTTCTCTTTGATGGTTTGTAGATGGTAAAGTTTGAGTTGCTTGTGCTCTCTTTAAACTGTGTGCAACAATACATAACATCTGTGGACTCACCCATCAGCATGCATTTTAAAGCTCAGGGCGCTTTCACACCTATAGTTCGGTAGACTTGGTGTGATTCAGGGTTGAAGTTGCAACATTGTTGCATTTTTCATTTGGTTCACACTACACTTTGTCAAACGCACCAAATATTGTAAACACACGTCACGCGGTCGAAGCAATTGCTGGTCTATTGGACATCTGTTTTCGGCTCACTTCCTGTATTTGGGTCGAATCGCGTTCTCACCTGAAGTGAACTGAACTCTGGTGCAGTTGAAGCAAACCGAGACCCCCATTTTCAAGCGGACCAGAGTTCAGTTGTTTGGTCCCCACCAGAGTTCGGATGAGCTTTCACACCAGTCCAAACAAACTGGACTATCCGACAAAACGCTCCAGGGTTTGGTTAAAACCGACCAAACAGCTCTGGTATGAAAGTAACCTTAGAAAACATCCCAAGTGTTTTATTGTATGGAGTCAGAAGATCTTAATTTCTGCATCAGGTTAACAGCTAGAAGAAGCTGAGGTGTGCTATGAAACATGTCAATCAAGGCAGACACACCCCAAACATAGCCATCTTGTGAGGTCACAAGATTTCGCCTCCCATTCATTCCTGTACAGGAAAGGCTGAGACATTTAGTTCCAGTTGCATATTGTCTTTGGTTAGGTTTAGAGAAAGATCACGGTAGAAAGTAATAACAGTAAAGTGTTGGATAAGAAGCTGAATAATTTACTACTTTATTGAATGATATTGTGCTAGCCATGCTAGCTTGCTTTTTTGTTTCCAGCCCTACCCACGCTATGTCTCGTCCCACTGATTGCTACAATAACATAGAAAGCAAAATTTCATAATGAAATCTTAAAATCTTGTTGAAAAAAAAAATTAATTTGTGTTCATGGAGAAAAGTATTTTAAATTGTTTACATTTTTTTTTAAAGTGATACACCTACTGTGCTTTGAAATATTAACTGACCCACCTGGAACTTTTTTTTCCTGCTTAATAATAAAAGAGGAATATGAAAACATTTACATTGTGCTATGACACTTACGAAATATTCCTAAAGGAGTGCATCACTCAGCTTAATGAAATGTTAGTATTATCAGTGTGCAGTGTGATTGAGTTTTTTTAGCCCAGCACGTGAGCTGATTGTTACACAAACTTGACCCAAAGTAAAATGTACTGTCTTGCCTTGGGTGGTTTTGATGTCCTTGTCTGAGGCTGTCATGGTGACTGTGTAGGCCTCAGGCAAATATAGCCAGTGTCCTCCGGCAGAGTAAACAAAGTGCTACTGTTCACCCAAAAAACACACTTGTTTTCACATATAAAAAAAACTTTACACAAAGCCACATGTTAAATGTAATGTGTTTTATTTTTGTGGCATGTGAACATTAGGTGAACAGTGTCCCACCAGGGGAATTGCCTGTCCAATAAGATACATTTTGGGTGTGATGTAGTGGCTGCTAAAAGTCAACTGTTGGAAAAAGCATTTGCCTTTATTTTGAGCTTTCTAAAAAAGTTGCACTTGGGGATCCAGTGAGCCATGACTCTTCATTTTGCTTTGTGTTCATCCCCAAACAATGACATTGTCTATCTAAAGTGGTGCTCTGCACAATTACCTCCATTCTGACCTCTAATTGGCGAGGCAGTATGTGCCAGAGGGAACATTACACTGCATTCCTAAATGGCTACTCTGGGCCACTGCACAGGACATTTAGTTAAAGTTGGTCATTCTCCATCCCTGGAGAGCCAGTAAAGAGTTTGCCACATTGCCTGGAAGAAAGTGCAAAGACATACAGTGTGCTGTAGATGACAGGATTCTGCTGAAAGGTCCCTGGATGCATTCAAGATGGCAGGCCGCACAGCATGGAGCTAAGTAATGCCCCACTGCATCTGGCTAATAAGCTGTAAATAATTGTCTGTGCTTTAGCCCATATTTTTCTCTACATTCTTTCCAGTATAATAAAAAAGCATCCAGTTGGATCAAGCTTTTTTTTTTAACAGCATGGGGAATGGATTCCTCCTGCAGAGGGATGCCTTGTTTTTCAGCATTACCTTAACATAACATGGTTGTAAATTACAGATAACAGGACTTCGGCATACTCTCAGTGAACCTCTTTTTGCAATAAATATGAACTCAAGCTGGCATTTTCCTTTTCAAAAATATTGTAACTGCAGGTGTAAACAGGATGAGGGAAGTCAGAATTTTCTGCCATACCTGTGATGTGATATTTGGAAGTCCTTGAAGGTTATTTCTGTTAATGTTTGGCATTTTGTGGAAAACAATAGTTGTTGGAAATGTTGCTGGTTGCAGCAAGGCTGCATTGCTTGGTAGATTAATAATTAACAAGATGCATCTTCCCTCCAAATTTTGTCAAAATGGTCCACATGGTTTCTGAGATGTTAAGTATGTATGTGTTTGCAGTCCCAAACTCACAGATAATTATCATCTGACTGCAGTTTCCCTCAGCACTATGGAGCGATGTAGGGTCCTTCAGCTCATTGTTTTGGTTTTATGTGCTGCCAATCTACTGTTTGGTTCACTTTCACCACTCTTATCTGTTTTCAGCTAAATCACTCAGATAACGACTAGCTGGTTAACAGAGTTGAGCATTTAGCAGCTAAAGAGCTAAAGCAGAGCTAAAAGGATAGTGAATATTAGACTGGTCAGGTGTTCAGAAACACATCCTGATGCTTGCTAATTTTGCTCTGTGTCTACTGGATGTGTCAGTAGACAATTATTTGCTAATACATTTGCATGACAACTCTATGAAGTGATAATATATCAGCGTTGTGTTTGCAGCTTGTTGCACTGGCCCCAAGCAGCCAAAAAAACAAACAATTAATATGGCTTCAATCTAGGCCATTTAGTATGAATTAAAGGCAAGTTGGATGTGTGCTGTGCTTCACTACAGCGCCCCAATCAGGCCACGAGGTGTAGCGTGTAAAGATAGTTGTAGCATTAAGTGCCATAACTTGTTGACAGCTACTGCTTTACTTTAGATTAGGGGTGTAACGGTACGCAAAAATCACGGTTCGGTACGTACCTCGGTTTTAAAGTCACGGTTCGGTTCATTTTCGGTACAGTAAGGGAAAGAAATGCAAACAAACTGCAGGTTGTTTATTATTATAAACTTTTTTTTAACAATTGGTTTACACTTTTTAAAACACTTTTTAATAAAATATAATAAATAAAATATATATAAAATTAAAAAAAAATAAGAAAAATACTGCTGCAAAGTTCTCCACTAAATACAATACTCTCAGTCTCAAACCAATATCACATAATAAAATTAGGGCTGTCAAAATAACGCAGAATAATCCATTCCATAATTGACGTTTGACCCGGAGCCGTTCTAGCCACCATTGGACTGTAAAATGAAGGAGGGAGATGAGAATGCGCTGCTTGGATCATTAACTGGAACATTTACTTGTAAAAATCTTCTTCCTGCCAACCCTGGCTACCGAAATCTGGTGCCACTGATATGTCTGCTCTTCTCTCTGGTGCTCTGAAACAGACGGCAACACAAACACCGCTGCACGTGACGCTAGTTAACACTATACTCGACAGCAGCTAACGTTAGTCTACTGCTAGCTAGTAGCTGGATTAAACACGGTTACAATGCTGACAGCTAACGCTGAACGGTGTAAAGTGTGACTGTGTTTTACTGTAGAGGACTGTGACTCAACAGCGGGATGTACCAATCTGCAGCTGCCGTCGGAAAAACAACACAGACGGGGCGTTCAATGAAACTGGTAAACTACAGCGTCGTGGTGCATTTGAAGTTATTGTAAATGTCCTTGGTGGTTGTTTTTGTCGTTCAACAGCAATTTACTAGTGAAATAAGTCATTGTTATTGTTATACATTATTATTAAATCATTTAATTTTGACCATATGGCCTTAGCAATAAACAAGCCATTCTTTAATGTCACCAACTGTTGTTTAGTACCCTTTGTTTTCTTTTCTTTATTTATTTTCTTAAAAAGTATCAGTTCAGGCACCGTTAATTATGTATGCGATTCATTTTGATTAATTAATCACAGAGTCTGTAATTAATTAGATTAATTTTTTTAATCGATTGACAGCCCTAAATAAAATATAATGAAAAATATAAATAAATAACTATGGATTACAGTGCAGCATTATCAATCCCAGCTCGTCAACAACCGAGTATGGTCGTAGATCAGCTGCTATAAAAACACCAATTGCTTTCGTTATTGCGTTGGCCCGATCGGAATTACCATAAAAGGTCTGTTTAAATGCCAACGGGAGCTGCGTTTGAATTACGGTCATTTTTTTCCTTGTAGTAGTGTTCACACTCGCGTGATGCCTTTTCAAGTGCGTTAGCAACGTATTTCACTGGGAAACCGAAGTGTTCCCAAACAGGAGACCTTAATGATATGGGTGGCTCTTCAAGCTCCGGCTTGTCCATACTGTCTATGGGCTTGTCTGCATTGGCCATGACGCTAGCTAGCGAGAGGCTGGGCTAAAGCGTGCCGTGTATTTTGTTGTACAGCACGCGGTGTGTGATTTTTATTTTTTCCCCCAAACCACTTCAGCGGAAATCCCGCCCTGCAGTCGATTTCATTGGTTTAGGTTACAGTGACGGCGGGTAGGTTTAGAGATCAGTGTTTGGTGTAGGCAATCTGTACAGTGATTGACATATTGACATGACCAATGAAAACTTTAGAATCAGCTGCAGGGCGGGATTTGCGCTGAACGCGGAGACTTCCGCCACTTAATATGTTCGTGTGGAAACACGAAAATTGACCTATGTTCCGCACTCAAAAGATTGCGTTCGATTGTGCACCGTACCGAAAGCCCTGTACCGAAACGGTCCGGTACGAATACACGTACCGTTACACCCCTACTTTAGATAATATGCAACTTTATAGCGGTTCTACTATTCTTACTGCATGGTTTCCACTTGAGATCAGCTTATCTGGTCAAATGCATATTGGCCTCTATCCTACCCTTTTGTCTGGCTCTTCAATTCAAACGTGAAAAGTGATGGTGCGGAGCAGCAGGTGTACAAGTAGCAAGACCCTCGTTCTCCTACAGGAGGCTACTGGAATATGGTCTTCGTTTTAAAGAAACACAAAATGCTGCACTTGGCACCTTTAAATCTTTAAATTGTTATGTAAAATTGGTTCAGACCAATTGAACTCAATTTCATACTCTGGGTCATATGCAGCTGTCAGCACCAGCATTCATAAAAACACCATCATATCCAGCACCACAACTGTCTGTAAATACATACAGTAGTGATGATTAAGCACTTGAAGCTTTTGGGAATCATTTATTTTTAGATTAGAAAAGCTCATGTATTGTCTCCAATACAGCAGACTTTCTGAGACCTAAATGTAAAAGTGAAGTGAAGTTATTAGATTGAATTTAATTCTGAACACTGAACTGGAAAATAATGTAATCAAATTGTCATATTATCTGTTTTTGCGACAGATTGTTTGACCCGCCTATAAATAATAAATATCATAATCACATACTGCATTATTTGAAACCAATTAACTAACATGCACATATGGGTTCAATCTATGGAGTGTTAAACTATTAATAAACAATATCTAAAGATGCTTTAACTTTGACTGTTTTGTAATTCATTTTATAGACAAATAGCTATATAGAGAGATTTGAAAGATTTTCCAATTCTCCAAGTGTCCAATGGAGCAACATGCAGTACCTCAAGGTATAGTTCTTCCATCAATAACATGTAACAACTTTAAAGCACGTAGTCAGCTGGATGATACATGTGAGACAATCAAAGCTACCAACTCTTCAAGGCTGCAGCGCTTTTATCACTTGTATCTCTCACTTTATATTGTTCAGTCACTAAAAACTAAACGAAACAGGTTTTATTGCAATGCCTATCGTGTGCATGATCAAAGTCTCCAGTGCTTCACTATGTTGTGAGTTATTTCATACCTCCTGTGGTGTACGACACGTGCAAACATGCTTAATGACTCTATGAATACAACTGCAGCCGTTGTGTATCTGACATAATGAGATATCGCTAACAACCAAATGAATTGCTTGTCTAACGAATCCCCTCGCTGAAAAGACCCTGCAGCTCCTCTGTCACCTACAATACAAATTTGACAGCCGCGACCTTTTCCACCTTTCCTCATATTTGCCCACGATAGCATGAAATGGACCTTTCTGGAAGATGAGATTGCACTGTTGTCTGTAAATTAAATGCAACTGCTATTAAAAGACATCCAACCATACTACATTTTCTATCCTTCAGCTCCAAGCTCCTTATTTTTGCATCACCTTCTCTTTGGAGCCAGTGTGAAAACATGTATAACGCTTTGCTAGAAAAGGATGGGCAGAGCATGGGTCAGAGCATTTACTTTAAACAGGCTGTTGAAATTCCTGCAGTGTTCAGTAGTGATGAGTGCAATGCAACAAAGTGTAGATGGGTTGATTCGTCTTTTTATCTACTTCCAAATGTGGGCTCAACCGTATTTAATCATTTTAATCCCTTTTTATTGTCATGGTAATTAAGAAATGGGAATGGCCCAATTACACACCTTAATTAGCAAGTAAAAACACACAACACACACAACACACACTCAGCCACAAACAAATCCATTCCATCATGTAGAGTTTCCCGCGTGCCACCGCCTCCTGTCCTTTCCTCCACATCTGTTACAGAGCTCTGCTTTTCTTCAAGGTGACTAATTTAATTCCCCTGATTTGACTGACCTTTGCCAGAGTTGTTTTGATGGCAATGATTTCCTGTCCCTTTGCCTCAGCATTCGCAGCAAACAGAGCAAGTGTAGCGGTCTGGTTTATGTTCCCAGCTCTCAGATGAAATGTGAAGTGAGCTGTAAAGAGATCCTTGTGTGTGACTGAGGGTCACTGTGCAGAAATCGGTGAAGCCAAATAGGTTTCGAGACAATATAGTGAAGTGCTGTAAAATGCTTGTGTTGATGGTTTGGGCATCCCCAGAAATGTTAAACAGAATTTAACAACATTATCCACTGTATTAGAAAGCAATTTTGATCTCTTTATGGTATAATTGAAGGAAAAAAGATTTCTCTCTTAGAATCTAGACCAGTATCAGTCCTGTTTACTATATGTGTGGCAGTTATGATAAGAACATGTGTATGCTGTAGGACTTCTAGTTTTATCTTGTCTACATGCTCTCTTAAAATGACTGCATTTCAAGCATTCTCTGTTCTGATCAAAAGTGACAAAACCTGCCAGAGGTAGCAGTTAGTCAAATCCAAACTGAGGTCATGGAATAATGAATAGTTAAAGGGACCTATTATGCTAATTTTCAGGTTCATACTTGTATTTTGTGTTTGTACTAGGATATGTTTGCTTTAATGTTCAAACACACATAATTTTTCTCATACTGCCCATGGCTGCTGCACCTGTCTGAGATGCTCTGTCGGAGCGCCTGTCTCTTTAAGCACCCTCCCGAAAAAGCCCCCTCTGCTCTGATTGGTCAGCATTTCCGGGTCTGTGTATCGTTTGTTGCAGCCGGGTGATGACTGTAACGGAGTATAGCTGCACGAAAAATCACCAATAAAGGCTTCTAACCCAAAAGCTACACAACTAACATTCCAGATGGAATAAGATCCGAAATTGGGGAGAAGTTTACAACATCAGCAACCAAGATTACAGCTGTCAGGGCTTAGCATGTAGCTAACGTTAAGGTTACATGTAGCAGTAGACTGACTATAACTAGGTGCACTTTCTACCATAAAAAATTACCAATAAAGGCTCCTCAAACAAAAACTAGAATACTTAAAAATGTTCCAGCAGGAATGTCGTTTCCCTGGCGTTAGCATGTAGCTACATTTAGTTATGTATGTACGTACTGTACCTACAGCAGATGACCATATAAAAAAATCTGGCAGGGAATGATGTCACCTTGAGCCGAGGATAAAACAACTGTTGGAAGCCGAGTGTTTAGAATGGTTTGAAATCTGAGATGTTTGCTCACAGGGATTCATTTTACATACGTTTAACTCATTATTTGAAGCTTTGGCCACGTTTAATATGAACATCCGACATTGTAACATTATATATATGTGACAGAAAATAGGGAAAAGCACATTAGGTGCACTTTAAAAACAGGTTTAGTGCATAGCACAAATTGAACTGTGATACAGTATGCGACATTCTGTCAATGCCAATTGCTGTGTAATATTTAGAATCAGAGGTATCACTTCCTAACCCATCAATATGCACTATTACATGAAGTAGACCTTTTAAGATTGACAATACTGTGAAGCCATCACATTTTTTTCCCAGCATGACAGGAACACTCACTCACTGCCAGTTCACCTCGATTTGTTTTGACTTTTACCTTCTTTTCCAGTGAGTCAGTGTCCATATCCGACAACTCATATTCACGTAGGCAAAAAAGGTAAATCTCCAACAAATAGAATTCTTCTAGAATTTTTGCTGCAGCCCCATTTTGTGTTTACATTCACTGTTTCTTACCAAATTCATTCATTGTGTGTATTTTGATGGATTTACTTCCTCATAAAACATTTGCTAAACTAAATATTCTTAATAATTTTAAATCTTACATTGTTTACGTCCATGTTTACTTGCTAGTGTTTCCTGTGTTTCATTGCATCACTTGTGTGTATAATACACTCATAAAATCATTGGTTAATAGCAATACTAGAAGTTGTGTTAGACTTTCTCGTTGTCCGGCCGAACAATTTCCGTCATAATCTATTATTATCCTCTATTTAATGTTAATGTTTTAATGATAATAAAGACATATTTATTAGAATTTCATTTTCATTAATTTTATTTTTAAATAATTAATATACAGAACAAGATCATGCATTTATAAGGGAATGGAGAGAAAAGATGAACAGAGACGCTGACTGTGCGGTCAATCTTTATGTCAACACCACACGAAGAAGATAAATTATATTTTGCCCGCGGTGAGAGCAGAGGCCACTCAAAACACTGCTTATTATTGGGCTTTTTCAAGAAACTTTGGACACTCCGCTGCCGTGACTTTTTGCAATGGTATTAGGGCTGAACGATTTTTGAAAATAATCTAATTGCGATTTTTTCCCCAAATATTGCGATTTCGATTCGATTATTTTTTTAAGCTTTGTCTTCTGTATTATTCAACAAAGACAAACAATAAATCATTTTATAGTATGAACAACACACAATTACACACTAGACAGTTAAAAAAGTAAAATTATAGTATATACACACACACACACAACAGTGTATTTTTTTTTTTACAGTGCACAGAGGAGCTGCCTCCAGCCCCTCCCCCTCGGGAAGTTGCGTGCTGCCGAGTGCACTTGTTCAGAGAGGCTATCGTTGCGTTAGCTAGTTGCTGGTGTTCTTGCCGTGGGATTAACTGTACTAATAAAACCGTTGAAACACCGCGGCCACGCTGCTGTGAAAGCTCCCCGAACGTCATTTATCAGAGTCTGGTTGTTACCCCTCTCAGTGGCAGCTCCTCCACTCCATATCTTTATAACGGAGCTAACCGCTAACCGGAGCTAACTGGAGCTAACCGCTAATCAGAGCTAGTTGCCAACCGAGCCTTCAGTTCTGCGTGTCTGTATTCATTAACTGCACGGATGGACTCGAACCAGAATAAAACCCTTCATTTTATTAAAATAGCTGTAAAAGTTTTAAACTACAACTCAGAGTTGTTTGAATGCCAGAAATCAGTTCAAGGTACGACGTAGCGTTAGCGTGCTAAGTTGATGCTTTCTCTGCGGAGTGCAGACTGATTTGCTCTCGCGAGTCATGTGACCAAATCGAAGCCTTTGCGATTAGGAAATCGTGTTTTAACATATCGCGATATTATCGCAAATGCAATTAATCGTTCAGCCCTAAATGGTATTTAGCGATATAGCCAACCAATGTGATGGCTACTGCGGAGTGGGGGGCAGGTCTAACGCATTCTTGCTGCTGGGTGGATGCCCGGAGTTTACGTTGTCAGGTTCCCTGTTAGCATTGGGTTTAAACTGGAAATATTGCCAAATAGGCGCTTTTGCTTTTCACTTTGACACCAAATCCTCCGCCATCGTGGTTCCAGTAAACTCTCCTGGCTGCGGCTACTCTGTGCTGTGACTGCTGTACGGAGCAGACACTTTCAGTTTAACTGGACAGGGTGTGAATTACTTTAAGTTACGGTAGATCGCACACGTGTTCTAATCTGTCAAAATGACTGACGCCCTTCAAATCTTTCCAAAATATTTGGTTAACGCAACCACTGAGTACCTTTAAGAGAGGTTTATACTTACAATCAAATAAAATTTGAGACTTGCAGCTTTAATAACTGATTTTATTCATTTCAAGCTGCCATGTAATTTAGCATGATGGCAAAATATGTGTGATGAATATCCACCTTTGTAGTATTTCCTTCTTCTTTCCTTGCACACTGCGTCTCATAAAAGCTAATTCATATTTAAAAAATTATGATACCGACCACCTATAGTTCATTTTAATATGTTTCAAATGGTCCCAAAAAACTTCAACTTTCTATTAGAATAGTGAGCACATGATCCCATAAATGTAATATTAAATTCCCTAAAGAACTTCATTTTTTGCTGTCTGTCCAAAAAAGAGCCTTATTAAGAAATGGAAAAAAGCCAGCTTACACTTCTTTGTTCCACTCTCCTCTGCATTCAGTGAGATTCCTGCGAGCCGTGCATAGTGCGCTACCCATGGGAAGTGTGTCTTTAACAAAGGCTGTCTGTGGCAATGAACTGCATAGCAAGCGAGCAGATCTATTTTATCTTGGCATTTGAAAAGCACTGGGAGTTTCATGTATGTCAGCTTCCATTCTTTCATTCTGAACCACATCCAAATGTTGTTTTAATCTGCCTGTTTTACTAATAGATATTCGATTCACTGATAAAAATTAATGTTATAAAATATCAGCTACACTGTATATCATTGGTGTCAGTTAGCTTAAGTGCCTTTCTTGGTCCATCCTTTGCAATGCCTTATCTATGGTCTTGTATACAAGTACATCATATTCTATGAGAGTTGAGCTAATGGATACTCACTCATATTAAACCGATATTACTTTGAGATTGCATATGTTTGCCTCACATGACTGTTGGAATGAGCATGACATTGTGGGAGAAGACTTCATTGTATGAGGTGAGACTTGTTACCTCTGCTATATTAGTACGTAATGGCATTAAATTGCTCTGGAGCATTATTTCTGTATTTCATTATGTATGTCAATTTAACTCCTACAAGGATGATTTGTTATTTTTATGTCAAAAAAATAAAATCCTATTTTGTGATTAGGTGGTGTATCATTGCTAATTTGCCATTCTTTCTGACAGTATATAGCTTATTTGGATAATTATTTGGACAAGATGTTTCTGCATGATTTGTGCAACACAGGAGAGGTAAATGCTATTTGTGTTAGATGCTCCAGTGGGGTGTTTAAATCATTTCACTTACTTCATCAGCAAAATTGTGGCTAACAGTAATTACAGTTATCCACAACCAGCTTGGCTGAGTTGGCAAGCTATGTAATTGGGTGAGAGCCATTGTTTACTATCGGGGAATCTAACTTGAACTAAAACCAAGCAAGATGACACTGCATCTTCTTCATCTTCATCTTCATCTTCTTCCGCTTATCCGGTAACGGGTCGCGGGGGTAGCAGCTCCAGCAGGGGACCCCAAACTTCCCTTTCCCGAGCCACATTAACCAGCTCCGACTGGGGGATCCCGAGGCTTTCCCAGGCCAGGTTGGAGATATAATCCCTCCACCTAGTCCTGGGTCTTCCCCGAGGCCTCCTCCCAGCTGGACGTGCCTGGAACACCTCCCTAGGGAGGCGCCCAGGGGGCATCCTTACCAGATGCCCGAACCACCTCAACTGGCTCCTTTCGACGCGAAGGAGCAGCGGCTCTACTCCGAGCTCCTCACGGATGACTGAGCTTCTCACCCTATCTCTAAGGGAGACGCCAGCCACCCTCCTGAGGAAACCCATTTCGGCCGCTTGTACCCTGGATCTCGTTCTTTCGGTCATGACCCAGCCTTCAGACCATAGGTGAGGGTAGGAACGAAAACTGACCGGTAGATTGAGAGCTTTGCCTTCTGGCTCAGCTCTCTTTTCGTCACAACGGTGCGATAAATTGAGTGTAATACCGCACCCGCTGCGCCGATTCTCCGACCAATCTCCCGCTCCATTGTTCCCTCACTCGCGAACAAGACTCCAAGGTACTTGAACTCCTTCACTTGGGGTAAAGACTCATTCCCTACCTGGAAAAGGCACTCCATCGGTTTCCTGCTGAGAACCATGGCCTCAGATTTAGAGGTGCTGATCCTCATCCCAGCCGCTTCACACTCGGCTGCGAACCGATCCAGTGAGTGCTGAAGGTCACAGGCCGACGATGCCATCAGGACCACATCATCTGCAAAAAGCAGCGATGAGATCCCCAGCTCACCAAACTGCAACCCCTCTCCACCCCGACTACGCCTCGATATCCTGTCCATAAATACTACAAACAGGATTGGTGACAAAGCGCAGCCCTGGCGGAGGCCAACTCTCACCTGAAACGAGTCCGACTTACTGCCGAGAACCCGGACACAGCTCTCGCTTTGGTCGTACAGAGATTGGATGGCCCTGAGAAGGGACCCCCTCACCCCATACTCCCGCAGCACCTCCCACAGTGTCTCCCGGGGGACCCGGTCATACGCCTTCTCCAGATCCACAAAGCACATGTAGACCGGTTGGGCATACTCCCAGGCTCCCTCCAGGATCCTTGCGAGAGTAAAGATCTGGTCCGTTGTTCCACGACCAGGACGGAATCCGCATTGTTCCTCTTCAACCTGAGGTTCGACTATCGACCGAACCCTCCTTTCCAGCACCTTGGAGTAGACTTTACCGGGGAGGCTGAGAAGTGTGATACCCCTGTAATTGGCACACACCCTCTGGTCCCCCTTTTTGAAAAGGGGAACCACCACCCCGGTCTGCCACTCCTTAGGCACCGTCCCCGACTTCCACGCAATGTTGAAGAGGCGTGTCAACCAAGACAACCCCTCCACACCCAGAGCTTTAAGAATTTCTGGACGGATCTCATCAATCCCTGGGGCTTTGCCACTGTGGAGTTGTTTAACTACCTCAGCAACTTCCACCAGGGAAATTGACGACAATCCCCCATCATCCTCCAGCTCTGCCTCTACCATAGAGGGCGTATTAGTCGGATTTAGGAGTTCCTCAAAGTGCTCCTTCCACCGCCCTATTACCTCCTCAGTTGAGGTCAGCAGCGTCCCATCCTTACTGTACACAGCTTGGATGGTTCCCCGCTTCCCCCTCCTGAGGTGGCGAACGGTTTTCCAGAAGCACCTTGGTGCTTCTCCATGTCTTCTCCGAACCTCTCCCACACCCGCTGCTTTGCCTCTTTCACGGCAGAGGCTGCAGCCCTTCGGGCCCTTCGGTACCTTGCAACTGCCTCCGGAGTCCCCTGGGATAACATATCCCAGAAAGACTCCTTCTTCAGTCGGACGGCTTCCCTGACCACCGGTGTCCACCACGGTGTTCGTGGGTTGCCGCCCCTTGAGGCACCTAAGACCCTAAGACCACAGCTCCCCACCGTAGCTTCAGCAATGGAAACTTTGAACATTGTCCACTCGGGTTCAATGCCCCCAGCCTCCACAGGGATGCACGAAAAGCTCCGCCGGAGGTGTGAGTTGAAAGTCTGTCGGACAGGGGCCTCCTCCAGACGTTCCCAGTTCACCCGCACTACCCGTTTGGGTTTACCAGGTCTGTCCAGAGTCTTCCCCCACCCTCTGACCCAACTCACCACCAGATGGTGATCAGTTGACAGCTCTGCCCCTCTCTTCACCCGAGTGTCCAAAACATACGGCCTCAGATCAGATGAAACGATTATAAAATCGATCATTGACCTTTGGCCTAGGGTGCTCTGGTACCAAGTACACTTATGAGCATCCCTATGTTCGAACATGGTGTTCGTTATAGACAATCCATGACTAGCACAGAAGTCCAACAACAAACAACCACTCCGGTTCAGATCAGGGAGGCCGTTCCTCCCAATCACGCCTCTCCATGTGTCCCCATCATTGCCCACGCGCGCGTTGAAGTCCCCCAGCAGAACCATGGAGTCCCCCACTGGAGCCCCATACAGGACTCCACTCAAGGTCTCCAAGAAGGCCGAATACTCCGAGCTCTTGTTTGGTGCATACGCACAAACAACAGTCAGAGTTTCCCCCCCCACAACCCGCAGGCGTAGGGAGGCGACCCTCTCGTCCACCGGGGCAAACTCCAACGTAGCGGCGCTCAGCCGGGGGCTTGTGAGTATCCCCACACCCGCCCGGCGCCTCACACCCTGGGCAACTCCGGAGAAGAAAAGAGTCCAACCCCTATCCAGGAGTATGGTTCCAGAACCGAGACTGTGCGTAGAGGTAAGCCCCACCAGATCCAACTGGTAGCGCTCCACCTCCCGCACAAGTTCCGGTTCCTTCCCCCACAGAGAGGTGACGTTCCACGTCCCCAGAGCCAGCGTCTGCTGCCCGGGTCTGGTCCGTCGAGGCCCCTGACCTTCACTGCCACCCATGTGGCAGCGCACCCGACCCCAGCGGTTCCTCCCAAGGTGGTGGGCCCATGGGTTGATGACACTGCATGTCTTAGTTTAAAACATATGATGTCTTCATTGTTGTAATATGCACCATTTCCCAGGTTCTTTCTCCAAAGTAGTTCATTATCCTTTTAGTGCCTTCTAGTGTTCTTTTTTAGTATCAGATAGTCACACCCTGGAAGCTTTAAATGTAGCTGTAACAGTGATCCAACTGACATGAATTCAAGCTGATCACAGCCGCTGTTCTCTCTAAGAAGAATGAAACTGCCAACTTTCTACAGCCACCTTTTAAGCATCCAGGGATGCGTATTTGATGTAAAATAAGAAAGAAAGTTTTTGGATGCTGTAGTATTTTAACATCTGACAGAAGTTGTTCCTGTTTCTCATACCTGACAAAAGCTCTGGGTGATTAAAAGATAGAAAATAAATGGACTTACTGCTTGTTTTTTTTTTCACCCGAATGAGAATGCAAGCTACAGTCAGGGGCGGATTTAGTCATTTTGGGGCCCAAGGCAAACACAGACATGGGGCCCTCTACATCTCTTGTTTCCCCCCTTTTGTCAATCCTTATTTTTCTAAGAAAGTTCTACTTGTAACTTCTCTTCAGCAGTCTTCACACAGCAATGATGTCTAGACTTCGGGGGTCCGTTTCAGGTAGAAGGTTTAACAAACTCGGAGTCTAACCCTGATGTCTGAGTTGATTTACCCTGAGATGGGAAGAGTTTTCGGTTCCAGAACAGCTGATATGAGTTGGTTCAATCAACTCAGAGTAGGTTCACGCACGTGCACCACCACAATAAAAAGGCAGCATGAATGGAGCCATGATTCTAGTTTTTTCTAGAGTTTGAACATGTATTTCGTTAAAAAAGTAAGACAGCGCCTGCTGCTGCAAAAGAGAGAGAATTGGTGTGGGAGAAAATTGCTGCTCGAGTCAATGCGTAAGCATTAAAAGTGTATTAATTTCATATTTAATCACAGTTAACTTATAATATTAGCCTACTAGTGAAAACTGGAATTGTATTACACCTATAATTTCATTTGGGTGCAATCCTACTGGCGAAAAAGTAAACTACTAGGCCTACTATATCCCATTCTGAGGCTGCAGCACCATGATCATTAACAGAACTATAATTTATAATCATTTATTTCTTTTTTATGTCTCTCACTGGTTTGTGTCCAGGGAACAATACAAAAAACTTTTAAAAAACGTTTCAGAGCGGGTCACACTTTTCTGACGAGTGGCTTTACTATTAGCCTACAGTATGATCTGCATCACCAATAAAGAAAACTGCCATTTGCAAAAAACGTAATGCGACACAAAGAATCTGCTGGGATGTTAAAGCATGTCCACGATGGTGGATGTTAGTGATATGAGGACGGATAAGGTATCTACATATCTGATGGACTGTGAAAAAAAATACCTCTCAAATCGGTTATGTGGAAATGAAAATACATTTAGTCGGGACTCAATATCATCTCCCGACGTAAACTCTCTGTGAAGTAATACAGCTTTTTCATCAACGGGATCGTCGACAAAAGGACATGACATGTTTGAGAAAAAAAACGTTTTAAAATCTGCCTAACAATAAGTTTTATTTATTAAGTTTTTATTCATGCAGATAACAAACTGCATTAAAATGCACCTGATACAGACTGAATGAATGAATGAGGAAATGAGAGAGAAGAAACCTTGAGTTTCTCTCAGTCTGTGTGTGTGTGTGTGTGTGTGTGTGTGTGTGTGTGTGTGTGTGTGTGTGAGAGTGAGTGTGTCTGTGAGTGAGTGTGTCTGTGTGAGTGAGTGAGTGTGTCTGTGTGTGAGTGAGTGTATCAGTGTGAGAGTGTCTGTGTGTGAGTGTGTGTGTGTGAGTGAGTGTGTCTGTGTGAGTGTCTGTGTGAGTGGGTGAGTGTTTATGTGTGAGTGAGTGTCTGTGTGTGAGTGAGTGAGTGTGTCTGTGTGAGAGGGTCTGTGTGAGTGAGTGAGTGGGTGAGTGTTTATGTGTGAGTGAGTGTCTGTGTGTGTGTGAGTGAGTGAGTGTCTGTATTGTCATGTCTAAAGCGCTATAATCTGACCTTGCGAGCTTTGGCCTCAGCAAATCTTGCTATCACTGATTCCATATCCATAACGTTAGCAGCAATATCACTTGAGCAGCCTGGGCTGGCACTGTCGGCAGCAACAGGTAGCTCCTCCTCGCTAGCAGCAGTGCTAACGGTCGTGATGGTGGTTGTAGCATGGGTTGTAGCGTTGTTGTCATTGTCAGCGGCGGGCATCACAAAAAACTTTGTTAACTTCGGCAATTTTTTTAAAAACATTTTGCTTTCCTCCCGCTTCCTCCTTTTTTCAGCACCACTTGGGTAGTTTGGCTTCATTGTTACTCTACTCTGTACACTGTCTGTTACTCTACACACGCACCCTGTCTGTCTGTCACTTTTCTTTCTCCGTATTTTGGCGCATTACAGCCTTGTCACTTTCGCAGGTGCGCAGTAAGTGAGATAATGGAATAGTCCAATCATGTAGTGAGGTGGGGGGGCCCCCTCCGGTCTGCAAAACTAATGATTTGATGCCATTTTTCGCAAATGGAGTTTTAGAAATATATAATTTGCGAAAAGTAAAAAAAAAAAAAAAAACCTTAAGCATAAGTTAATGGGGCATTTTGGGGGCCCCTAGGTAGCTCGGGGCCCAAGGCAATTGCCGACCTTTGCCTAATGGTAAAGTCCGCCTCTGGCTACAGTTGCCAGCTTTTGAACCATGAAAAAAAGTCAAAAGTATTTACCATTAAACATCCTGAGAATGATCAGGTCATCTTTTACTATGAGAGCAAATATTGGATTCTTTTAAAACAATGTGGCTACATTAGTTTAGCTATATTGAGGTAATGGTATGTCAGTTTTATAATTGGTACAGTCCATAACACATAACGAGCACTTGATTAGGCTACTTAAAGGTCATCTTGTGTAAAATAACTGCCTAGAATTATTCATGTATGCAAAAGTGTGAAAAAAAACATGGCTTTACGGACAATATTTTTACCAAGGTTGATCTTCCCCTTCTTCCTCTTTGGCCTTGGTCTAAATGTCACGAATAGAGCTCATCTTTAAGAGAGGTACTGTATGATTATAATGGGCTACTCCTTAATTTGAAGTCCCTACACACCCATAGTCCGCTCACACAGGCGTTTCCACTAATGTTGCCTCTCCTCAGGACTGTGCGGGTGGCTACTCAGAGAATTGGGTTTATGCACGTAATTGGACAACCTGTTTGCAGTACATGCACTGTAACTTGGTTACTGTAAATCTGCATATACATTCATACATACAGTAGTAGTTAAATTGCTCCCCTTACTTATTTTAAACCTGCAATAAGTGATTTTTGTCCACTGGTTGGTAGCAAAAAAGTTGTGAACACGACAGTGATATAGCATCTATCTTTAAATTACAGGAACGTCTGTCTGTCTGTCTGTGTGTCTGTGTGTCTGTTATAAGCATATCTCTCGAACTGTTAGTCCGATCGATTTCAAACTTGACAGGTGTCTTGCTACGGGCAAGAGTAAGTGCAGTGTCAAGTTTGACGTTTGAAATTAGGAATTGGATTAGGAATGCAAATAATACGGTAATAATGACGAGACAGGACCGCCGTCATGACTGTGGTGATATCAACATGCAATATCGTTGACGAAAAAGACAACACTAAAATGCCCCCCCCCCCTCTTTGTACACTCTCTCTGTGCACATGCACATGCACACACACACACACACACACACACACACACACACACACACACACACACACACACTTTCAACCTGCGTGAGTGAACCAAAAGAGTACAGTTGCAGTGAAAGGACAGACGGACAGAAAGACAGGGCACAGCTTTTCTACATAGTGTGAAAGTCTTTGAATTGAATAAATGGTCAATGGTTCGGCCTGGTGAAACTAATTTATTTAGACTTTTAAATGCTACTTTCTGTTAGTTTCAGTTTTGGTCTGACCCTGGATGGAATTATTTTAAATACGAGAATGCATCGCTCTGTGTATTAATCTCTCCTTTTATCCTTTGTCCTGCACATGAATACATGTAAATCGCTGTTACCGAATATACATGACCAAGAAATCAGCGTTCTCCAGGAGAAACCTAGCAGTGGAAAAACCATGGGTGACATTGACATGTCTCTTGTCATCCTTCAGGACTTCTACAGTCCAGTT
This sequence comes from Sander lucioperca, assembly GCF_008315115.2. Classification (NCBI taxonomy): domain Eukaryota; kingdom Metazoa; phylum Chordata; class Actinopteri; order Perciformes; family Percidae; genus Sander; species Sander lucioperca. The sequence goes on along the minus strand of NC_050173.1, from coordinate 16,303,290 downwards.
AGATCATGTACTATGCTGGAAACATTACTTTATAAGGGACAGGTTTGCCACACATTTTCCAACACCTGCTACTGAAGGGGCCATACCTGCAGTATTATAGCTTGCTTATCTTTCTGCTTTTAAACTCCCAGTTCCATATTCTCTTAGCAGGATATAACCTGTGAGTGACAGCTCTGTATATTACATTTTATTACCCTGCAATGGAAACGCAGTGTGATAGGGCTCTAATCGGAGACAGACAGTAGCATTCTTTAACATGGCAAGTCGCTTAGTCAATGCACAGACGGCTGATAGGATGAGGATAGGATGATAATCTTTAAACGGGGGGCATTTATTTCCGAGCTCCACTGGCCACTGCTGCAACAGTTGTTCATCTGGAGGGCTCTAAAGAGGCAGCAGCCAGGGGAAGTGATTCAATTCCAGAGTGTCACGTATGGGCAACGTTTAAGACAAAGAGGTGAGGAAAGGCAAGCTGGAAACAATATCTGTGCTCCAGTTACAGCTCTACAGACCATTAGGCCACTGTGTATGGCAGGACAGGAAGTCTCAGGACACTTGCCTGGAGACCCCACATATCAGACTGCTTTACCAGCATATTTAAAAATCTGATGCAGTAGCACTTGCATTTTTCATTGATGTACCGGAGATTTAGTCCAGCACTTTGAGGGATGGCCTTGAGCAAGAGCCTCAGTAATAACAACCCAGAATGGAAATAGGCTGTAAAAGTCTGATGAATAGGAGCAGTTGTTGATAAACCTCGGATCATTCCAATACTCTCTCTTCAGGAGAGGATATTAAATATGTCCTGCTCATGAGATGCATACAGCCAGGTAATTCCCTTGCAGGATTTACAGTCCTTGCAGCCTCTCTGCATACAATTAGAAAGCCTTGGCTTGATTTGTTCCATTTCTCTTCAAGTTCGTTGCAGCGACTCTAATAGTTCTTTTGCATTCTTATTGCCCTGACTCAAGTAATAAAGTGCTTTCTGATACTTTCAGGTGACTTGAATGTAGATTTACTATTGTATTTATCCCCCCATCATGGGATTAGTTTTGCTTGAGGCAATGATCACTCTGTATGAACACCATTGTAAAATGGAGAGGCACTTCTTCACTAAAGTAAACTAGTTTAAGATTTATCACAATGTAACACAATTGTTATTTAGAATTCTACAATTATTGCGTGTAAATACTCTATTACACGTGTATAACTCTCACACCACAGAGCTCCGGATCATTTTACAAACTCAGCTGCATGAATCTTGACGTCTCATTTAAAATCTTATGATTTCACCTCGGCCGGGATGTTTCTTCAGCCCACCAGGGAGTGCGAGGTCGCTTTCCTAAAGAGAGCGCTGGAGTCCCTCTGGCTCAGTGTTACATGAAGTGTCAGCCTCCAGCTTATTAAAGCTCTGACAGGCTGGAGGTTTCAGCCAGAGAGCTCATGCCATTATGGGTTGGCCGTGGCCCTGGCTACAGAACGCCAGATGATTTAATGACCTGAAGAAAGCAGGTCTATATGGATAATCCTCCACTAGCTCACAGACATCCACGGCCTCAGTATTCTTTATGCTCCTGTTCCCTATTTACTCAGCTATTAGGGGATGGGCGTCTGTTTGAACCAGTGGTATAGTGGGAACAGAAAAATGTGTTTAGTATGAATATTTCGCTATTAATGAGCAGATATATTCATTTTATCAGTGGTGCTTGAGAAATAAGTATACTACCCTTTAAATAGAAGTATGCTGGTGTGTGTGTGTGTGTGTGTGTGTGTGGGGGGGGGGGGGGGCGTAGTGTTGAGAGTTGAGTGTTTTGCTGGTTTGCTGATGTTGACATTTGAATAAAAACTGGGCTTCAGTCAATGATCAGCCAATATGGTGAAGGTGAGTTTCTGATTTTCCTTTATAGCTCCATGGTTGTCAATAGTAAACATGTCCTGGTGTATCCCTTTAGGGAGTGCTGAGATCACAGGCAAAAAGTTTGAGGCCCAGCATGAACCGGGGCATCCAGCTGGGTCAGGTTCAAGGAGAGCTCAGATGATACTCTGATGCTCTCCTTTACAGTACAAAAACACCTACATGAAAGTCAAGATCCAAAATGTGAAACAGGTGAGTTGAGAGCAGATGAAGAGCTGATCTGGGTGTATCCATCCTCGTGGCCCAAATAATAACTGTACGTGCTTTTATTGTTTTTTTATTTAAAAAAAAGCACTTATGCCTAACAAAGACTGTTAATATGCTCTAATCCACATGTATTTCAAAGCAATGCTCCTTCTCACCCACAACAAGGTTATTTTTATACAATTTGAGACACTGGCATTCTAAACTTAAACCTTAGACTTTTGATAGATTGAGGATTTTCTCTACCTCTAGTTGCTATATTGAGGGTTGCAATAAATTGAAATGAAACACCTGCCAAACTAAAACATCTTCACCCTTCGGATTTCATTTAGGTGAAGTCCAAAAAAGTACAAATTTTGCTTTAAAATTTGCCAGGTTTAAATGTTTTGCCTCCGACAGGGAACATGTCAAAATCGTGTCCAAGGCACCCACAGCTGCTATTGTGATCTGATCCTGCTGGAGACGATAACTCTGGCTCTGGGACTGAGTCAAACATTTGGCGTTTGATCATGGTTCTCTCTGAAGGAGCAGAGGAAGATGGATATTTTTACTGAAAATGAACAGAGTTGCCCCTTAAAGAGCATCCAAAGTAGTACTTAATTTGTTTCAATGGACGGTTTGACTGTCACATCTTGGTCTACATGCTGTTCACACTGACATGAATAGAGGTTTGTGTTAGAGAGTCCTTGGAACTATTTGTGTTTCATTTTGTTTTTTTGGCTTGAAAATGATTATATTTAAATGCAGCAAGATAACATCTATCATGGGCATCAATCCAAAACCAGCTTCTGATATGCAACCCAACGGGTACAACGCAATTGTTTTGGTATTGTGCACAAATCTTAAACGATTGGTAATTCTCTACGAATGGGACTCCCCCTCTCTTAGCCCCAGTAATTACTGTTGCTCATGCTGTCAGATGTAAAGTAAGATGAGATGGATGTGAGAAAACAAGCCACTGTAACAAACTCCTTGTTAGATCTCTTTGTGAGGCTCAAGACGTTCCTGTAGTTGTTTTCTCATTGAAATCTGCTAATAATCAAACTGTTACTTTACTGAATTAATACATTTGTCTTTGTTTAGAAACCTTTAGGAACATGGATTGCTTTACTTCTGCATGTGGATACTGTTGAGTGACACATTTTGCATTTGAACATTGTGATTCAAAGCTGTGACCTCTTGGATACTTGACGGCCTCCCTAATGAAAGGTTCACACTGCCAACCCATTTGGGGCCTGAGTGTGACTATGAATATAAATCATGAACATGCTTACATGTAGTCAGTCTCACGCTGCTGAATAATAGCAGGCTGTTTGTGTGTGCCTTATTAGTTTGACGTGGTGCGTGGACATGGGCAGGTTCTGCCAGTGGGACAGCGGTGTATAAATAAGGTTTAAAAGCCATTTAGAAAGGCAAAAAGGTCTCAGGAACATGCCTTTGCATCACATAAAATTCTATTGTCAGGAAAAGGTAGCAGCAGCAGGGGATGCGAGGCACTAGCGCAAGTGTATAGGCATGCAAACGCATAGGGATTCATACAGGAGTAGAACCTCGAATTATAGACAAACCAGTGGTAGGTTTGTTTTCATACTTCTCTTCATACTTTCATTCCCAAACCCCTTAATTCTAACTGAGTCTTAGTACTAACATCATTTTTCGTCATTTGTCACCATTGTATATTTTTTATATATTTGGCTTTTTTAAAGGTGGGAAACCCTGCACTCCTGACTCCTTTTAGCCAGTAGACGGGTATGGCTTTCTGTTTTGTGTCATACGACGTCACAAACGCACCGGAAAACAGGGTTAGTAAACAGTAGAAAGACGCATAGAGGCCAGGGAAAATGTTGTGGTAGTTTTTTTTTTTTTTTTTACTTTTATACGTTACTTATTCAGTCTGTCTTTCAAACTCGGTGCCGACTAATTTGGAACAATGTTCAAGTGCTTACATGGAGACGGACAGAGTGGGTGTTAGTGGGTTTTTTTGTCTAGTGGGAAAGCGGCTAAAGTGATGCGAGCATAGTTAATGCCGAGGTTGAAGGGAATCTGCTAATTCCCGTCCAGATCTGACGTCCTCTAGAGATATTACACAGAATATTATATCACACACTGCAAAACACTGTAGGACACCATCAAAGAAAAGATGTGATGCAGGTTCAGTTTTCTTCATGCAGAGCTTGTCAGCCCACATATCTAATGTGCTTAATTAATTTGAATTCAGGCTAAGTGCTTACTGTAAGTTGTGTAAAATTTTAAACAGAGACACTATTGTGCATGCACTGTCACTGTGTAATCCTTTACACTGTCCCTGTACAGTATAAGACTACTTACTCCGACAGTTTTTCAGCAGGATAGGTAAATGAACACACACAGACACACATTTCACCCATAAATTAAGGATAAACATGTCACCTACTACCTCCGCAAAGCAATCTCGTCTGAGGAAACATGCTGCCTGGGTTCTCATTTTGTTGGGGTTTTACATGGCCTATATTTGACAGCTGTGACAGAACTGTCACATAAACAACTGCATATGATACAGCGTATCCAATGTGTTTTATAAGCAACGGGTGATTGGTTCTGTGTGAATAGGGACAGGTAAAAGGTTTCTCACACATTTCTCCTAAAATGTACAGTCTCAAGGAGGAGGGCTTTCATCTGCATTAACAAGCTGTCATCCACATTGAAAATGACTCGTGGTTTAATGTATTTGATACGATTCAAGCCAAAGTTAAGGGAAATGAATAGAACGTAATATGACAACAGCAAAGTGAATTAACAGCTGATTTCAATGCAGTAAAAGGAGACTAAAGACCTAAATTGAGCAGTCTCTCTCTCACACACACATACAAACAAACAGGCAAAGTGAAAATACATATAGGACTACTTTATATGCCTGCTCGGATGCAGCATAGTAATCTAAAGCTTGTCAGGTGACAAGTTCGACATGCTTTGTGGCCTGTATGTTAGATTGAAAACACAAATCAATGCAAGATCCCATTTGCAATCATGGCACTGTGAACTCACATGTACAAGGTTTCAACCACAACAATTGTAGGCCACATTTCCTACACGGTCCCTTGTTTTGACAAGGGTTAAAACGTCGTCACAGTCAAGAACACAATTGATTTTGGATTGAATTGTCAAAGTGAAGCGGAGGGCAAAAGGAAGCAACTGGAAACACATTTTTTTTAAAACCACATGCGAGTGCTGCAAGCATTGGCGGCCTCATTACAAGCTCACATGCAGTTTAATAGATGTGGTTAGGGGGTGTTCTAATGTAACTGTAGACATTTAATTACTGCTCTGTTCTTTCAGCCATCCTCCACCAAACCTCATAAAACACTTTGTGCATTATGAGTGATATTTGAACTATGTGATCCATCCAATCTGTTCTATTCTAAATATGCGGCTTTCACTAGTCAATGTCTGCCTTTTTTGATGACAATGTAATAATAAAGAAACTGCAGTTTTAAACTTTTTCTAGCTTTCATATTTACTCTAAATGAATGCTGTTGCTTGCCTAAATGTGAAATGCCTCATATCGTTCAGTACAACAAACGACATCAGCAACAAACGACATTTTTTAATGTAAAAAAGATGCAAACCTTTTTTTAAAGCAAAACCACTTTCAAGTCCAGACATAAAACCCAAGAGTGGAGCTAAAGAAGAGGAAACCCTGATTGAATCTTTAAAGCAATACATCTCCCGCCTTAAACGTTGTAATGTGACATTTCTTCTACGGCATCAACATGCCATACCATGCATCTAACATGTAGGGAGATAGCTTTGGCTTCAACTGCAAGCAAGGTCGTCCTCTATCTCCCCCTTCTGTGTATAAGCCACATAAATCATGTATGCACACACCTAGTTGAGCCCTGGCTCGCCCGCTCTGCACCCTAACACCCACCCCCATGCCGCGGCCCAGATAAACACGGGCACAGATGAACACTTCAGGTTATCCCCCTGATTCCCCAGGGTACACGCCAAGGAGATCACACCGTCAATGAATATGCAAAAAGGGGCTAGGGAGAAGTGACAGGAATGTAGGACTGGGCAGATAGAGCCGGGCTCGGCTAATATTTCAGCGCATAATGATGTCATCTCGATGCTTGATCACTGAACAATTGACTGACTGTGGCTGGTGATCTAGCCGCTGCTTATCTTGTCATTGAGGTCACAGAGTGGAGCAGAAAGTGCAATATTGCTGGGAGTGAGTGTTGAAGAAAAAAGGACAAAGGATACAAAAAAGGAAACAACCAAAAGAGGTAGCATATCATTAGAAGTCTTTTAACTACTAGTACGCTCTTTTTAAAAGTCTCAGAAGAGTGATTGGACTGGTGTGGTTAAGGGGGGCTGGAGGGCAGTCTACACTAACGAGTGCAGTGACGCCTAGAAACACCAGTCCCAGTCCATACAGAGCCGAAGCATTGATCAACCTCCCGTCTGAATGAACTGAAGGAAAGGAGTCAGAGGTATCGCCTTCCTCCTCCAGAGTTCTCCACAGACTCCTGACTCACTGCATGTCTGTAGTAGCAAGGACTCAACAGCATGTTGGTTGGGCTGGTGATTAAGAAAACTGAACATGCATAATGTGCAAAGAAGTTTGATTATTACAACTAAATAAAGCGTTCGGTTTCATGTATTGTCCACAAGGCTTAAAATTCCATTCACTATGTACATGCCCAACACAGCTGGGGCTTCTTCACAATATTATATTGGAATGAGTGTATATCTTTTGTTGTATGTAAACTCAAGATGAACTAATAGAGGATACTTGCGCAATTGTCTTGACACACTTGACAATTAAAAGATCAAATAAAAAATAATAATTAAGATTTTAGTCCTGGTTGAGTTGGTGACACCTGTAGTTACAGATGAAAAGTGCAGTTTAATACTACATGTCCTAGAATTCTAGAGGCAGCAAACACTTGTTGAGAAGCTACTTTGTCAGACATTCAACAGAAGAGCAACAAAAAGGTGCATCTGAACAAACTCATGGTGTTTAATAAAGTGCCATGAGCAACCACAATTTCACATACATTGCATTTCCTGTGATTACTTCATAATAAAAGCCATTCCCTGTTTTGCCAGTTGAATGCTGTGTTGGCAGGCAATTTGAATCCCACACGAAAATGGCAGACTCCTTCACTAACAATGAAAACTACGGAAATTAAATAATGTAAATACATTGATCATAAATAGCATCAATAACTGGGTTTGATTTGTTGACAATCTTACAGATTCCAACTGTAAAGATGTTATTCTAAGCCAGTTTAAAATGCAATTAAACCACTAGTTCCAAGATGGTAAGACAATAAGAGTTCCTGGATAAGCAGAACTGATTTTCCCCTTTAAAACAAGAAATGTTTAACTAAAATGTATTTCATGTATTTCACAACAAAGGAAGATGTTTTATAGACATGAGCATTAATGTATGCTATTACTCCAACCTGATTTTTAAGTATCAGTTTGATTCCTAAAAATTATTTATTTAAATCTTTAGTTTTGTGGCATTTAAATGGGCTAAGGTGTTTGCCATTTACCCACTGTGTTTCTGCACCTTCTTTTTCCTAACTTTCCAGATTCATTCCAGCACAAAATACCCAATGAACACTTTAAAATGTCTTTGTTTACTTCACAACCATGAATGCATTTAAAAATTTCTCTCATCGTCTGCTAAAGTGATCACATCGGTAGCTTCTTTAACCTCGCGTATTAACCTTCTGCCGCCTGCTAATGCCTATCAAATGTACTTGACCTAAAATAGATTTACTTCATGATTAATCCATGCATCTTGTCTTCTGGATTACCAATTCAAAAGCCCCGATGCTAACCATTATCCCCAGGCAATGGTATAATTTTGGAGACTTGAGCATTGTCTCTCTTACATATCCTGTCTCTCTCTCTCTCTCTCTCTCTCTCTCTCTTTCTCTCTCTCTCTCTCTCTCACTCATGCACACACACACACACACACACACACACACACACACACACACACACACACACACATTTTCTAGATCTCTGTTAGGATATTGTGTCTTAATTATGTCTGTGGACTGATCCTTTTCACTGTGGTTATTATGCTGGAGACAAATCCTCCAGTTCAGGTCAGGGATGTGGAAACTGTCGGGCATCAACCCTCTGTATTGCAGGCCCACCCACTACAAGAAATCACTTAAACCTTATATTGGCATCCTTGATTAAAAAAAAGTAAGATCTATGCAAATAAATAGAGATGTTTACAGTAACCCAATAATAAGACATGCTGATGGGAGATACTGATGGAAAAAGTAAATATGCTCTTTAGTCACAGTGTGCAGTCATCTATTGCAGATATCATCTGTTATCAGGAGTTTACTCAAGGAGCTTTAACCACATTTAGCTCAAAGATGCCTCAGATAAGACCTTGATAAATATTAATTTAATATAATGTCGCTTCAAGGATATGAGAAATGTGGTTGTGGCTTTGGGGGTATTTTGATTATGTTTCAGGTTCTTTAGGTAAAGTGACTGGATATTCTCGCTGTCCGTAAGGCCCGCGGCTCGCGTGAAAATAGACCTGGCGCGTATCTCTAGCGGAGCGAAGAGCCGATTCACACACACTTCTGGGACGCACCGTGGCGTGGCAGGTGGAATATCAAGCATTAACTTGAATGGCTGCGGTTGCTCGCGGTGCATCCGGAATGCCTCACAGACACACCCAGTGGAAAATAGGGGTACGAGTTTAGCGGCTCTGATGCTATGCGCAGCAAGTAATGTTTACCATGTTCACTTTTTAGTTTTGCGTGTTAGCATGCTAACATTTGCTAATTAGCACTAAGCACAAAGTGCAGCTGAGGCTGATGACAATGTCTTTAGTTTTGCAGGTATTTATTTATACAACAACATATTGGACACATTTATGTTTTGACCTGATAATTAATTTAGTATATTAGTTTATTTTATTAGTTTATTTTATTCACATATTAATAAAAAAATAATAAATGTACCAATGTCATGACAACCAATCCAATAGTTGCTGAGATCTTTCAATAAAAACAACAATGTCAACATCATGGTGGCGTTAGAGGAAAGGGCAGGTCCTCAAAGTCAGAAGGATTTATCCTGTGGGAAACATGAATAGTTGCACCAAATTCCATGGCAATCTATCCTATAGTTGTCCAGACCTTTTGTGATTCAGATTCATCATCTGGGAATAAATGTCTGAACAAAACTTTGTGTCAATCCATCCAGTAGCTGTTGAAATATTTCACTCTGAATCACAAATATAAATCTTATTGTGGCACTAAAGGAAAATTTAGAGGATCATCAAAGTCAATAGTCTTTATCCTTTTAGGACCATGCATGTCCATACTAAATCGCATAGCAACCCATCTAATAGTTGTTGAGATATTTCAGTCAGAACCAACGTGGTGGACCGAGCGCCCAACATTATCATCCATAGAGCCATGCTGCTAGCGTGGCTAAAACAGTGCAATAAGTAGAATGTAACATTACAATCTTACTTTTTTTTTCATGCTTTTTGGCATTCAATTCATTATACAAATAACTGTATTGCATTTGCAGTAGATATTTTTACTTCATCCATTACTTTGCAGATAGATGCTATGTACTTTTTTGTAATAAATGTGGATTTTCTCTTCATATTCATCACCTCTAGTTATAGGGTTCTTTACACAATTCTTAACACTTGAGGCTCAACCTGTAACAAGGTTCTCAAAGATCCTCAGATGTGTTGGTTCATTTTTGAACAAATATACTGTATGTATTTAATTTTGGTCATTTTGTCACTCTCTTTATAATCTTTCTCAACAACAACTCAGATGGCAGGCTTTACGGACTTTTTGTCCTCAGCTTTGACTGAACACAGACCCATCTCCCCTCTATATTGTCCATGATAATTAATGGTTGTGGCTGTTTGTTTAGCTTTTTGTCTTGACTGAAAAGGGTAGAGGAGACAGAATGAGACCCAGAGATAGAAAGAAAGACAGGACTGGCTTCTCCAGTCATTCCCCAGGGTCCTACACCACCCTGCATTGGCATTTTATTGAACTATTAAAGGTGAGGTAGATCCGAAGCAACATATTGTAAAGCCTGTCACTCCGATCACAAAGGCACTGAAGTGAGTGGAGGATGGAGAGGAAGAGCAAGAGGAAGCACAGAAATGGGGGGGGGGAGAGAGAGAGCGAGCGAGGCAAGGGACCTGATGCTACAATAGAGGAAGTAGGTGTGTGTAGGTGACTGAGAGGCAGTGGCTGGGAAAGTCACAGTCCAATAAGCAATCATAATTTCTAAGCCACTGCTGAGAGAAGTTGGCGAGCAGGACAAGGGGAAGGGAATCGTACTGACACAGGGAAAAGGTGGAGGATGTTGGGAACCCACGTGTTGAGAGAGGCTGACAAACCAACAGGGGATGTTAAAACACTGGCACATTCTACTGAGGTTGAGGTTGGTGATTGATTTTTAAATGTATTTATTTTATTTTTGTGGCAGTTTGATGGGCGTGTGTGCACAGTGGAACATGTTGGCTATCCTTGTGTGCCGATCATGTTGGGCCTAGTTTGTAAAAGAAGAAAAATGCGATTGGCACTCAACCCACTAGAGGTAATTTTGTCAATGTTTCTAGCCCACTTTCTCCCCATTTTAGAATGCACAATTCTCTTTGCACTGCAAAGTCCTTGACACTGCCGACTGTACTGTTGAGGTTGCAGACAGCAATGTGCTTCCTCCATCACGCAAGGTGCCGAGTGCTCCCTTTCACCTGCCAGTGAGGACCATCATTGGGAGAGTGTGAAATGTGAGAGCTTCACACTGTCCTCCCAGTTCTAACACCACAACCAACCTGTAGGATTTGCTCGTGCAGTGACAAGGACAAGAGCCCTCAATGGCTTCACACCCACTCAAATGGCCAATTATGTTTGGAACTGGATATACCACCATCACAAATCAAACAGGGTAGAGGACTGCATTGGGATTGGGATCCTGCACCCAACACAAATCTTGCGGGAGCGGGCGGTTTTAACAGCGGCCGGTCCAAAAATACCAACAGTGGGTCCCGGGATTTAGGGCCGCTGCCCCTGATCAGTGCTGTAACCGACTGTTAGGTTCGCCTAGCTAGGTTGCTTAAGAATATCAGCAACACACACAGTGCATCCAGTTAAACACCAGCCAAACACTTTATTAACACTCCTCTACTCTACTCTACCCTCTCTCTCACATCTTTCCTGCGGCCCGCCCTTTTCTCCTACGGCGACCTGAGGGATTGTGTTGTGTTGGAGGGATACAATCAACAGGGACTTTAACATGAAATCTGTTAGTGTGCGTTAAAAGACGGAAACAAAATGAAATAAAACAACCTGAGCAAAGCAAACCACAGCCAACAACACGCTCTAAAATAAGTGAAATAAATAAATGACTACAATGTCACTTTGCCTTTATATTGCACTAGAATAACTTTGCACTTGAATGTAGTTATGCACTAGAACATAATTTAGCTACTTATTACCGACAGATATGCAAATTTATTAATACTATACAGTAAAATAACTAGTTTCCCTGCAGGAGTGGAGAAGATACAAAATCAATGGTCAATCTATTGACAATCAATCTTATGTTCGCGGTGCTGGCGGGACCCAACACACAAGCTGCGGGAACAGGCGAGAGCAGAACATACAAACTGCGGGAGCAGGCGGTAATGGTCAGAAATCCACCAGGGAGCGGGCAGGAGCGGGATTAAAAAAACAGTCCCGCGCACGGCTCTAACTCAGGGTCCCTGGGTCCCCTATCCTTGATGATAATGTTTCTCAAGCACCAGCCCCTCATGCACCTATAATGTTGTCATTTTTTATTGAGAGGTCAATATATGCAAAGACCCTTTAAAAACAAATGAGAGCTCAAGTACTAACACACGGCATCACAATATGTACTAAATCTATCGTCATGCAGGGTAGGGTTGGCTGATTGGACGACTGAAGTACAGTGTCGGTTGTTGTTGTTCTTTTGATGATGATTTCTGTGGGCAATTTTTCTAATTTTATTTTTCTAATTTAATAGTCTGCCTCCGAATAATGGGTGAAGCCACTGCCTAGCGGGCAACGGCAGAGAGATACACATTTAACTCTGTAAATAAAGGTTTATTTTCCGACCAAACCAGAGTTGGTGATTGTTGGAACAGTGGAAAGTGTGTTGAAGTGTGTTTTGCTACAAGTTAACAAAGCAATTATGCTAGTCTTAGTTTGGTGAAAAGAGAGAAACTTGAATTCAGAAGGTAAACAAAATCTAATCAACAATATGCAGTATTGTACATTACCATTTCACTGGCAAGCTGAATCTGACAACACAAACATTTATAAGCTGAACATCCATAATTTCCACCAGCTTATTAATGTTACCATAAAATGCTTTAGATAATAGGTAGGTTTCTGACTGCATGATGTCAAAACTTTGCAGTCAAAGCTTGTCACGGATCAAGCTTCAGATATCAAATTGATACATTTCTTCCAAGAGGACGAAAGCCCAAAAAAAATTCTCATGTCAAGTGTTTTGAATTAATTTTCTATTAATTATTGTCTTTACAATCAACAAAAAGTACAAACAAGGCAGCTGTAGGGTCCGTGTACTTGGCGGCCAACGGATTTTCGTTTTGAATCTCGTTATCCGATTGTCTTTGATGTATTTGTAGATGGAACTCGGAAATTAAAATGTGTGTATAAATCTTATTCCTTTGTCAGTACCCGATCCGTACCGCCTGTAAAATCCGTTCTGTGCACTGCCTGATCAGTTCTACGCTTGCGCGAACACCGGCAAACTTCACAGCTCTATGCACGCATTGGCGTAAGGATGTTTGGACATTCCCGGTTACCGGAAGAAAACATTAGACAGTGACAGTTGACCGTTATGATGGCAGAGATGAAGTTTACAAGGTGTTTGCTGGAGTTGCCTAAAGTATCTGTTAACGGAGCGTCGTCTGGCCATCCAGTAGAACACCATGTAGCAAATTAAATAAAGGCTTCAAATTTTACGTTTCATCATTTCTTTGCAACTTTGAAGGTAATTTGCTAACGCTAGCTAGCCTGACCTAGAAGCCTTGCTTTGGTGTTTAAAGTCATGACTCCGTCCTGCTTCAGGTTAACCATGCTTTTAATAAAGTTTAAGCATGTGTATATACCTCTCACTTCATGTGTTTGTACTTTTATGAAAGTATCGGGTAAAACAGGGCTACAAATGAGATCTCTGTGAGAGACCAGCTAACTCCTAGCAAACTATTATGTAGCTCAATGCTGGACATTTCACCCCTAATTCCGGTCACTTTACTGTATTTGTATTTGTTTAGTATTTGGTTTAGAAGCCTTTATTGGTGATTTTTACGGTACAAAGTCCTGCTACATACGTACATAGCTAGCTATATGCTCCGCTATGTCGCGTTAGCATGCAGCTACAATAGTTAGCTATGAGTATGCTAACATTGTAGTGGAACGAAGCAGCACTTTCTAACGTCAAAAATCACAGATAAAGGCTTCTGAACCAAACACTACACAATCGGACATGTTTCAGCAGGAATGTGACCCGGAATTGGGGAGAATTTAACAACATTGCCAGCTAAGATGACTGTTAGCATGTAGCTACTATAGTGGTATACAGCAGTGGTGGCTAGGAGAGCTGTCATCCCATCTTCAAAAGGACACTTATGTACATTTACACTTCATCGCATTAATAATAGACAGTCTATGGTTATTAGTCAAGACGAAGTATTAAAGGTAAAAACATTAACGTAAACAACACAACAACGATGTCGCTACACGGTTTTGGATCAGTGACAAGTTTTGAATGTTTGTAGCTATGACTATTGTATAATAAATATTTAATAAAAAAAGATTTAATAAAAAAGTTGTAATGTTTGGTCGTAAAGTGTTGACACATGGTACAAACATAGACTGTAAATCGCACATGGACATTGTTAGTTTTCTACTATGTAATTATGCGCATGCACAGAACGGATCTTACAGGCGGTACTGGCCAATAAATGCTATTGAAGGGCGGGTCTTGGCGTGGCGGGAGTAACTTCCGGGTCACGAAAAAATACCAATGCAAAATTAAGGAATACGACTTATACACACGTATTTTAATTTCCGAGTTCCATCTACAAATACATCAAAGACAATCGGATAACGAGATTGTTTTTCGTTTTCCGTTTTTTAATATCAAAACAAAAAACGAATAATGGGTTGTTTTCCGTTTTTTGTTTTCCTATTTACTAATGGTAATTGGGAAACTGGCCGTTTTTCGTTTTAGTTTTTTTCCTTTCAAAACGAAAATCCGTTGGCCACCAAGTACACGGACCCTGTAGATCAGCAGTAATGTGATCCAAAATTGGGGAGATTTAACAACATTTGTAGCCAAGATGACATTGTTTAGGCCGGCTACACACTGCCTGCGTGGTGTGAGCGTGTCAGCTGCATGGCGTGTCCGTTTTTATTTCGGCTCCCATGTTAACAGGTTAGAGCTTACACACTGCCTGCGTGACACGCACGTCTCAGGCGCGACTCGAGCCGCGGCAAAAACGCATGCTAGAAATAAGACCGACGCCTACTTTTTCACGCGACACGCAAGCGTGTCGGAAGCGTTTCCAGGCAAAATCCACGCAGCCGCCACGCAACTGACACGCAACAGAAACGCCACGCTCACGCCACACACGCAGTGTGTAGCCGGCCTTACTGCCATTGGCATGTAGCTACTATAGTTAGCAGTGAACACTTACAGGCTGGCTACATTGCACACGTAACATATGCAGAGCGGACCATCCAACACTACGCTTTCACTATAATCAATGAAACTGGCTACACCGGGCAGAGATGCGTATGCTCCGCAGAGATCCGCTCTACAAGCGTAAAAATAGGAGAGTCTTCTATTTATATTTTTTATGCGAGGTGTGTGCGACCCTTTTACACAGAAATGGATCATAAAGTGTGTATATTTATTTTAAATTAAACTACCGATACACAGGGAACGACTTAATGACTTTCGTTTTGAGAGTTTCTGTTTTTATTTCTTGTTTCCTTCACTTGCATCCTCTGATAACAGCTGACAGTAGATTGACGTTTTCACAGCGCTGTGCTCAAAAAAACTGAAGAAACAACAATCCCAAAGCAAAAGCTCTCCATCTCGCCTGTGACTCACACAATCCTACAGAGTGTGTGCGTAGCAGGTGTAGCCACATACGCCCCGCGAACGGTCCGCATACGTTACACGTTCAATACAGCCAATGCGTTAGCCATAGCAGCACTTTCTGCAGTCAAAAATTGCAGAAAAAGGCTTTTAAACCAAATACTACATAATGTTTCAGGAGTAATGTGAATTGGGGAGAATTTAACAACACTGGCAGCCAAGATGACATATTTTACTGCTGTTGCATGTAGCTACATGCGAGAATGTTAACACCACACTCCAGTCCTGCCTACCTGGAGCAGATGACCAATTATAGAAGGCCGGCTAAGTGTTGTGTAACACTCATGAGTGTTACACAACACTTTTAAAAAAAAAAAAAAAAAAAATCAAGCTGTTCCACTAGCTGCTCCCTCTAGAGGCCTGGAGAACTTCCGTTGTCAAATGAATTAAGTTGTTTTCTTAATTTGCTTGTGTTTTGTCTATTTGCATGTGTTTTCTTAAGTTGCAGGGCGTTTGCCCCTGTCGGCCACCGTACAAAACCCACATGAAACAAATGTATTTTTACTTTTCCCCTCGTTTTCTGCTGTGCCCCTTTGTTGGCACCTCACAACAACAGCAGTATTACCAACATGGCTGTACCTCTGCAGCTTAAATAACAGTAGCCAGATCATCACGGCTCAGATGGATTGTAAATAATCGAGGGGGCGATAAATTTGTCACCGCTTGGACAGAGATAGGGCACATTACCTTCAGAGGAAGCATATTTCACCCTTCCCTGGGGCTGATGAAATGCGGAGCACAGGGGCAACACAGCATCTGTAAGTGAGGCCTTCTTTATGGCCTGATTAAGTCATCTGATGCTAGCTATAGAGCCAGCCGTACAGCTTTATTTCCCCTCCCACTGTGCTGCCGTTATAATCATCCAGGAGGACCATGAAGGTAAAACAGCATCAGAATAGCCCTTGTAATATGATGGGCAGAGTCATTCCCCCTCTCTTTTTATGTCAGCCATTATAACTTCTTATAAACTAATACTGCTGAGTAAGAGCCTTTTTCTTAAACAATCATAGCCTGATTATGTAGATCCCTTTTTTGTTGATCTGCAGTGCTGCTCAGAATGCAATTTCCTATCATCTTAGTTATTTTTGGAACACGTGTATAATATTAATTTGGTTTCACTGAGGAAACATATATTTAATTGTATGTCCCTATGGTTATTTCCTTTTTAATGGTGTTTAAAGGAAATAAATATATGGGAAATAAAGGCAATACTGAGTAAAAACAGACCAGAAACAGCTCAAAGGATAGGACACACAGATGCCGCGCCTTCTGTTAAAGGTGCCTTTAGGAGTTTTCTAGTAAATAATCAAAAGTTATGTCTACATTCAATGTTTATCACCAAATTGCATTGTGTATATCATTGAGGTCTAACACACTTGTTGAATGAATTTCTTTCATAATAAAACATTTGCAAAGTAAATTATTGTAATATTGTAAACACTGCATTTTTTACATCCATGTTTGCTTTCTAGCAGTCTTCTTCTTTTTTACTGCTTATTTTGGCACCTTGGTACGTAGAATAGCATGAAACTGACTAGGCGTATACTGCAAAGCTACTATCTGTGCCTGTATCTGTTTATTTCACAAAAATATCTTTCTCCAGAAGTATACCAGAAGTGGACAGGGCTTGTACCAGAGTTGTTAACAATGTCTGTACTACTTTATTTGTTTTTTTATTATTTTATACTTACATTTTAATCCTGCTGGCCACAAAATATACAATTCAATTCGGAACATAATATTTTAAAAATGTCCCTAAATTAATCATATAATAAAGCATGATTTGTCTTTGAACCCCACACCAAAAAGTAAAACTAAACTGATTCTGTGCAAGATGCCTGGTATCAACATCAGTAGGTAAAAAAATAGCTGTGTAGCAATAGTCAAGCATTATTCTGCTTTATTAATGCAGTGGGTCAGATGTTGTTTTATCCGTTTTGGGAGCATTATCTGTGCATATCTGAATAATGTAGTTGTATATGTTTACATTCGTACACGTGCATGCTCGAGTGTATGCACAATACAAACAAAACGGGGACTCATGTAAACACTGCTCCAAACGCTTGATTTAAGGACTTTTTATGTGCCTTTACTGACAATGATGAAGATATTTGTAATATATTTTAGTAAGCCTTTTACTCCTTGACCTGCCAGTGCCAGCAAATCTGAAACCTCTGTGCACTTTTCCTGTTGTAAAAGTTGGAAAGCTGTTGAGCAGATTTCTCTCCAAATCTGACCTAGCGTTACACAATGAATAATGAGTCTCATTCACGGTCCCTTTTTTTTTTTAACTGATGGACCACAATGACTATGATAATAATTCATTCACGTTCAAATGCTACATGTAGAGCCTTAAATAAACCTTAATTACCTTTGAAGCGATGCACATTAAGAGTAAGCACAAGCTCAAATGATTGAGAAGTTATCCACAGCCATTTATCATAGTGCAGCGATGAGCAGGCATCATGTTACTATAATGCACCTTCCTCTTATGAAAAGTTTAAAAAATCAATAGTTTTTAAATGATACTGTGAGGCAATATCGGGTTCTCCCCTTGTACTGTATACAGTATATGTGATCAAACCAAGTGCACTTTACATGCCAGGGGGGTTTACAAAAGAACTGTCCCTTTTTTAGAGTGTGTGTGTGTGTGTGTGTGTGTGTGTGTGTGTGTGTGTGTGTGTGTGTGTGTGTGTGTGTGTGTGTGTGTGTGTGTGTGTGTGTGTGCATGCGTGCGTGCGTGTGTCCATGCACAATTAGGAGCACTTTGGCCCTTAGTCTGTGTGTCCAGACTCACAGGCTCCGGACAGGAAGGGGCCAGAGGCTCCATGAAGCAAAAATACCAGATGAGTATTTACAGCATGTACACTGTTAACCCTTTATTCAGTGGTGTTGTTACAGTGTATGATACCAGTTTCCTGCCAAGCTTTTAATACAATTTACAGCCTTGTTCCCTGCATGATGATACTGGATATTGTACAAATAACAGAATACATACATACACATACATATACATATATATATATATATATATATATATATATATATATATATATATATATATATATATACATAGTATACAGTGCTCAGCACAAGTGAATACACCCATGCTAAAGTTGACTAAAAAGAGGAATAAAAAAAACATCTTTTGGAAATAGATCTTAATGCTTTAATTAAAAAAATAAAAATAAAATAGCCCCACATCATCACATACCCTTCACCATAGCAAAGGCCAACGGAACTTTATCAGGATGCATAGTATCCTGGATCCATGAAATAACTGGCCTTTAAAAATAAAAATCTGCCTGCCTCTATGGGAATTTAACATAGGGGTGTACTTACTTATGCCCCCTGTATTTTAAAGAAGAACATTTATTTATTTACGATACATTATTCACTCACAAAGAAAATTGGTGTCCTTAAAGGTCGGATCTTTCCTAATTTTTTTAATTAAGGCATTAAGATCAATTTACAAAAGATGTTTTTTTATTCCTCTTTTTAGTCAACTTTAGCATGGTTGTATTCACTTATGCTGAGCATTGTATGTGTATATGATACAACATGACCTAACCTTCTAAGGTGAAACTATGATTTCAGTAATGCTGGATCAGAGAGCTATTTACGTTTAAAACAGTGAAGCGTCACAAATCTTTCGCCGCTGTACATTTTGGCAGCAGAGAACAGATGGTAATGCAGAGGCATCTGACAGACCTGTTTGTGTTTTTCAAATCATGAAATTCTATATAGCATGCCCCTTAATCATTTTATAACCACCCCCTCTCTGTTTTCATCTTTTTGTGTCTCCCCGTCTTACCCTCTCACACTCTCTCTTTCTCTCCCCCTCTCTCTCTCTCTCTCTCTCTCTCTCTCTCTCTCCATTTCCCTCTCTTTCCCCTCACTTTCCTGCCTTGCTTATTATCGTCTCGGTATGTGCCAGACTTTATCTAATCCTCATGCCTCTCTTCCCTCTCCTTGTTTTAGCCCTCAACGAGCTTCACAGCTTTCCCAAGATACTTCAAATAAAGGGAAGGAGAATTTGGTTTCATATACAATAACTGACTATATTTTACCCTGAACTACTCGTAATGTTGGCGACACGGTGAGGAGGTTTAACGGAAGGATAGGAGCGGAACAAAAGGCTTCAGAAAATGCTTGAAAATGCCACAAGCGCTATAGCAATGACACACCACGTAGTGAGTCTCAACATGGTATCATTCAATAGCACTGTTGTTCTGCATTGCACCTGTTTTCGTAGCATATGAAAACTGCATGTTTTCTATCTATCAGTGGAGGAGTTTCTTCTTCAAAGCTCACAGTTCACCCCTTCCAACTCTTCCCAGTGGTTGTGATAGTTTTATTGTACTTTGAATAATGCTGACTAGTTTTTGGTAAGTGTTTTTGGTACTGCTATCCTGTTTTTATTTTACATTGACTATTCTAATGCATGTGTCATGTTAACAGTAATGATTGTTTTAAGTAAGTTTTCTGCAGTTTTTTAAGTAAAACTGCAGAAAATTGAAAAAACCTTTACAAGCAGGTTAGATGTGTATGAAAAGAAAATCACAAAGACTGCAATCTGCAGTATAATATGTGGTCCTGGTGGTTAATGTTTCAAAAAGTATTTACATAATGGGTAAAAAAAAGTCCAAAATACATCTGTCTTCTTCTCTCCTGCATTAGACCACGCAGCAAGCAGTGACAGTTTTTTTTGGGTGCACTGATGTTAAAGTGTGAGTTTCTCTAGGTGGTGCTCTTTTCGCTGTCTGTGCTGAGCTTCTGCTGCTCAAGAGAGCTCTTCTGTTGATTCCAAACAAATGAAAAATGAAGCACATCTGTGAGCCAGAGAACTAAGCCTGACATGAGGTGTGTAAAACACCAAATACCATGTTGTTAAAGTACACTTAAATCGTGCAAACATAAAGTAGTAACACTGTTAAGAATAAAACAGTGTGCTTTGTTAGTAATGTGTACCATTTTCATCTAATGGCGCATTAAAGTAGCGACTTGTTTGCACCAATGTGTATGATGCCAAAACAGGGAATAAAATAAATATATTATTTGTAAATAAATATTTGTAAGATGCTGTTTCACTCTCTCTCATTTCACTCAAGAAAGTGGTCTGTATGCAGATTCACAACTAACTAGGAATTAATAAGATTCTGGTTAATTTACAATATCAAGCAGTCTGTTCTCAAGTAACTTATATTTGCAAAATAGTTGAATTCACAGTTATCAAGGAACTACTGGTTAGCTATTCATCAATTAGTTTAATTGGTCAAACTACCCAGGAATGTGTGCACCTAATTACAATGTGTTACCATTTAGTTTTGATGTGCTGTGACTGCACCCATGGTTCAGCACTTCACTTTTGTTTTAAAGGATCAGTTCATGCAAGCTATGACAATATGTAATTGTGTTTTTACAACAAATGAAGCTCTTCTAATCCTTTGAGCACAACAAACCAAATTGCATTGAGCACCATTTTACTGAGGTGACATCAGATGAAGCCAATCAATCAAAGCAACGGTATCTGGATGGACAGATTGCAGTCAAGGAAAAAGGAAAGGGGTTTTACTGTATTTTGGGTGAACTGACTCTTTAACCGGAAAGCAGCAGTAGAATCACTAAGGGCTCCACATTGTTACGCTAAGCAGTGATTATTTCTTACAGATGCAAAGCCATAATAATGTCTGTGGCCTCTGTTGGCATATCACGGTGAGCAGGAAATCTTTCCCCATTGCGTCTCCGTTGGTGGCCTGGTTGGCGGTTTAATTTTGTTGAAGTGTTGGCAGATTACCACTACCTCAGTGCCGCTGTCATGGAGAATGTGGCCCAGGCAGGCAGTGAGCGGGGAGCCGGCACATTGATAAGGACAGCTGCTCTTGGGAGATTTCCCTGGAGAGAACAGTGAGACAGGGCCGGCAAAGAGACGTTGGACGGCAGGTGAAAACACCAGGACCACCCTCATTGCAGCACACCGGCTGGTATTCAAGTCCCCCTTATTATCTGATAGGCAGCTTACAAGCTGGGAGACCATCAACTTGTGTTGGTGGAATCAAAGGGCTTAGGGGTTACATTCTGATTGGACTTACTGGCCCATGCACAAAAAAGATCAGCAAGCAGATTGATAAAAGAAAAATAAGTTGCCACCCCTCCAGTGGATTTATTACAGAAAAACATTTAAAAAATACTTTTCCACTTCACAGAGTATTTGAACTTCAAAAGAAGGACAACAGAGACAACAAGAACAAAAAGGCACTGAACACAATGAGTCTTTATATTCATCAACGCCAACACAGGGAAAGAGGACCAGAAAATTATTTAGTTCAGCTTTATATGAAATAATACATACTTTAATGGGCTCATCAGGGAACAGTTTGTTCTAGTGGGTTCACGTTTGAAAACCCTCCCTGAGGCATAGCGACTAGGCTCCACCATTTATCTTAAACTCTCATTTCTATCTAGTCTTTTTGTTTATCCAAAACAAAGGACTTGAAACAAAATGGCATTTCCATAAACAGCGAGAAAAGCACCGGCCAGAACTATTATACACACTATTCTTTTCATTGTGAAAGCCAGGCAGCAGCACGGGCCTCCACTCAAGAGTGCCACCATTGCTCTTTCCCAAGAACCCACTGGGTTTCCTCGACTGAAGTGAAGAGAGGAGTGACTTTGATGAGGAAATGTTTCCCCCTCTGTGCAAATGTTCAGAAGCACCTGAAACTCTGCAGGATGTTTAGGTGCATGCGTGTTCAGAAGGTGAGCACGAGGATGCACATTTTTGAACAGGCTGTCTTTGAAAAAAATTGGTCCTGTCATGAATTATAACCATCTGTTTATCTGTCTTTTCTGATGTTTGCATGGCAATGGGCAAGAATGCTGATAGAAATATCTTCACTTACATCACAGGTTAGCTCTCAGTGATGATGCTACAGTAAGATGCAGTAAAATGTACAATACTAGAAGAGAAGAAAACAAACATATAGAATACCCCCAGGGATCTTTATATCTAATATTTTAATTTGGTCATTGTTGTTTACCTTCTGTCTGTGGATTGCTACAATGGATCTTGTTCATGGTCTTGCATTAGCTCATGAACAGCATGCAGACTAACTAAGTGACGTGTCTGTCTATCAATCTCCTCCACTCAGAGTGCAGCACGGACACACAGAAACACACATGCAGATAGCGCTGTCGTTCTCAAACAGCTAAACAATAGTCATATGTACCGTGGCCAATATGCTAATGTGGTTGTTTTAGCTCTTTTGTCTGTGTTAAAAAAAATGCTAGCCAATGTCGCAAAGCAAAACAGAAAAGAAAAACACGATTCAACAACCAGTCAACGATAGGTAAGACTTGACCAATCAGATTCAACTATGTACATTTTTAGTCGGGGACACCCCTACTGGATAGATATTAAAGATATATAATATTTGCTTATGCTTCTTTTCCAAATTGACACAATTTGCCAGACACG
The DNA here is from genome assembly GCF_008315115.2 of Sander lucioperca. Lineage (NCBI taxonomy): Eukaryota > Metazoa > Chordata > Actinopteri > Perciformes > Percidae > Sander > Sander lucioperca. The sequence continues at coordinate 16,280,470 of NC_050173.1, read as the reverse complement.
TCACACTACCACTTCTTAGAGTCAAGACTCACAATGTCTAATGTCCATTAAATGTCCATAAATCTGTTTTGAAATCATATTCAAATATTATGCAGATTTGCCAAAATGAAGGCTATGGGCTAAAAACACAGAGGTGTAGATTGTCAATTCAGATATTTAGGTTCATTTTCAGTAACTTCTTCTTTCAGTTCAGGATTTTGGAGGATTTTTTTGTCAGTAACTCTCAGTTTTTATCATAGACATGTCAGACCAACTTTACATTCATCTGGGCCTCGTCTCATAATATAGGCCTTTTGCAGATTTCATAGAAAAGATGCAAGATGGCCTAACGAGCACTTCTGAAGTGACTTAGGAGAAGCATATATGGCACTGGAATTTAATAAAACATGAAGCAGTCATGACGGTGTCCTGTGTAGCCCCCAGCCACTTCCAGTATGAATCTAAATACAATACAGATATTTTTGTGAAATAGTTACCAATAGCAGCATTGCATCACACACCTAATGCCTATTTATAGTAAAATACATAGGTTAATTTATAGTCTAAAAATACAATCAACAATCTACTATCCTAAAGTAAAGACTAAGTCAATGACCCTAGAGATTTATATACAGTCATTATAACGCAATGCAGCCAATAACGTCACCTGAAAGTCGTCCATACCTCATGCTGATGACCGGACATTCAGCAGTACAGGAACTTGCAGGAATAATCTTCCCGCTGGTTTTATTACAGTGATAAATGACTGCTCATTAGAGTCAGCCACCCTCGGAAAGAATGGACTTACATGATGAGCCTTTTTTTCTTTCCAAAAAAAAAATATATAAAGGCTTATGACAGGCTGATGAACGTTGCGTTTGAGGCTTTTAGTTGATGCTCTTATGTACAGCAGTCACAAACTAGTGAAACGTGTGTCTTCGTCGAACGAAATATAGGAGGATACTGTATGTTTTACATTCTCTTTCATATTTTATGGTTTATAATAGCAGGCTGGTACAATACTTTAGCAATGCTTCCAGACTAACAAGTATGGAAGCGTACCGTGCATGCATGTCAATGAGGTTGTGCTTTACACATACATACAGTCTCAGGCTGCAGTCATTTTTATGTTTAGTAATCTCAGATATTTTGGATTCTAAGGTTATTACAGCTCATGGGTTGATATTTCCTCTCCCTGTGGTGTTTTTATCCCTGCACTATAAGATCATTCAGGCTTGATTGGTATTCATGTAGGCCTGTTGTCCTAATGCATAGGAGCTTCTGTGTACAATATATTGAGGGAGCTGATTGTTTCACACTCTGTACTGTCAACAGGAAATTATATACCTACTATGTTTAAAAGCTTCCCTTTTTCCAGTAATTTATGCTTCTTTGCGGTGTCTCCTTTAGAATTTTACTTTTACACCATTCTCTCTCAGTTTTATGTGACAGCATTTGTAAAATCTGCTCAGCTGAGGACAAACCAGTCTCCACTGTGGTCTGAATTAGAGGATTGATATCTGACCCGAGCCAGGCTGGGTTCGGACAGATATTTAGAAATTATATCCGGGGTTCGGGTCTAGCTCGGTCACATCAGAGCGATAAGTCATTGGTTGTAAAATGGTGCTGCGGCTCCTTTAAGAGAGCTCAGTGTGTGCGGACAGAAAATTGTGGCCCGATCCGCACTCTAGTCTGAATGGATCATAACCCCAGATTGTGTCTACTGGTGCAGGTTTGACATATTGTCCTTTTTATATCTCATGTCTACTAGTATTGGTGCGATGCATCCCTATCACAGACTCCAGTTCTTCTGGCAAGTGCTGGCTGATGAGTCGTCTCACAAACATGACAACAGGATGATCACTCAGTTTTCTACCATGGCAATATCATGCCAACACCTCAACATGTATGTCATCTCTCACCTTTGAAAGCCACACAAATAAGGCATAAAAAAGGGTTTCAAGACAATATCTCGCAACTTTGCGGGTTAATGACGGACAATGATGTTCACTTGTACCTTAGCTTGTAGCTTCAATCCCCAGGCTGTGAGGAAGCTCAACACCCTTCCTTCTCTCCCTCCCCTCCCCTCTGCCCCCAAGAACGCTGGACTCTGAACCCCCCCCCATCAGGATCTGCACTGGCCACTTTATATAAAAGAAGACACTCATGGACTCCTCCTTCCTTTATATTGCACATTTCAATGCCTTCATCTGTACTGTTGGATTTTGCCTTACATTTGCACTATTTAGAATGTATTACTGTATTGTATATATTACTTATCTTTCTTTATCTTATTTGTACATATTACTTATATTTTTTTTATCTTTATTTGTATATATTTCTTATGTTTTATATTATACTTGTTGTACGTGTCAGAGAGAGACGTATTTTCAATTGCTCTGTATGTCTGGCACACATTGCAAAATTGACAAATAAAGTTGACTTGACCAGCATTGACTAAAATATCTAATCATTCTGTCCTGTCCCTAGTTTCTGTTGAATAGTATGTTGAATCTTACAAAGTGGTTAAGGTGCAGCTAACATTGTATTGTATGTAACTAAAGAAGCATTACTAGTTTTCAAATCCTCTCCTTTCCAACATGTATGAATAAATATTGAATCAACCTTCAAGCCTGGTATATTACATGCATGTCACAGGGAGTCTATTTCGGTCCTCCTCCCCATTTGACACTGATCTGGGGCATTTTGTCGAGGGCAAGGGAGAGAATGGAGACATTAATGGGTGCTGTAATTGCATGGCAAGGCTAAAATAGAAAGATGAGTGAAAAAAGATAAAATCAGGAAAAAATGCTAAAGTGCAGCTGTAAAAGATACCCGAGAAGAATCTGAGTACATCTCAGCACAAATGTTTGACAAATTGTAGCCAGGACCCAAGCCAACATTTTGGGAATAATATAATATGGGTTGTGTGCAGACTGGTGTATCCACTTCTTTGATGGAAAGTCTTGTGTAGGTCAAAATATGTAACATTCTGTACATTATTTAATAGATATGCCAAGAAGAATATGAATTTTAATTTGTTGGTGTGAGGGTCCAGTGGTTTCAGACATGCATGTTTGCAATACAATAAGGAAAAAGGTAAGGTAAAGGTGGGGAGAGACACATTTAAAAATGTCTGCATTTAATGTGCCTCCAGAAACTCAGAATTTAGATAAATCCATGTGTCAGGACCTGCACTTAGCTGCACAAATAATATTGTCAGCCTGTTCTCTTTCTGTCGGTTGATGGGGTAGGTGGATCCACCTCTTTGCTCCAGACTGAAATATCTCAACCACTATTGGATAGATGGACATTGTCATTTAGATGTCATTTGGTACAGACATTCAGTTTTACAAGGGGATGAATCCTATTGACTTTGATAATCACTTAATTTCTCATCTAGCGCCATCATCAGGTCACAGTTTTTTATTGTGACATTTCCATCTACATTTCCATTTAACACTCTAAACATTAGCATTTAATTCAAGTACAGCGTCACAGAGCTGCCAGAATGGCTGTAGACTGTTGTCATGTAGGCAGTTAACCCCTTTCTGCAGTGCCTCCTGCTGTGTGGATGCCAACGCCTACAATTTGTTTATATGTAAAGCAAGTTGCTTCTTAGCCAAAATCATACAAATGCAGGTCTCAAAACTATGAGCAATTTATAAGCTACAAATAATGTATGTGTAAGTGCTACTGTTGTCTTCTAGTTAATAAAAGTATCTTCGTCCCGCCTTCTCTTTTTATTACAACTGATTTTACAGTATATCAAAAGCCATTTAAAGGCATGTGACATTATTTGACTTGACTACTTGACATTTTCTTTCACCACAAAAAAAAAAGATTCACAAGAAAGAAAACAGAAGAAACTAGAATTGCCGCCTTGCAGTTGTATGCCTCCACCAGCTAGTCAAGTTGCAGTTTACATCTGTCTAGACTCATATAACATATGTAGTGAAGACTTTGAAGCAATTTATTACAAGGTATTAAGTGTATATTTTGGTGAAATATGGATGCTTCACACACATCTTCATCCCGGCAGCACAGAAGATATAAACAATCACCACAGTTTCAAGGTGGACACACCAAGATTAGTGTACCCAATTCAGTATCCAATCAAATGTCTCCCCTTCTGTTCTTGAGTAATGGCGTTGAGTAACGGCCAGAAAAGTGTTTTAGCGGAACATTATGATGTCACAGTGAAGTTGATCTTTGACCTTTTGGATATATTATGTCATCACTTCATCATTTCATCCCATTTTTATCATATAAGACATTGTGAAATGTCGTAATTAGCGTATAAATTCTTCAACTATGGCCGAAAACGCATTTTGTAAAATTCCCTCTAGGGGGTCCGGAGACATCGCGTTCACAAAAATGGGACCGTCGATGTACGGACGGTTGGACAGACAGCACAAAAAAATAATGCTAACGGCCACAGATGTCGGTGGAGCGAAGGCATAAAAAACGTTTTCACCTTAATATAAGTCAATACAATTTTGTAAATCCCCTGTTCCCTCGGGTAAACAGAGTTGTCTTTTACAACACCTCTGTTGTGTGGTTTTACTTGAAAGGAGGTAAGGTTGGAGCGCTCCTCGTTCTTACTGTGGGTGTAGTAAACAGTAGTGTAGAAGGATTTTTGATTCCGTATTACTGACGTTTGCCAATGTAATTTCTCGTCTTGGTTATGGTGCTTCACTGTGATTGAATATTCTGTTTGGTTCAGTGCCACAGGTGGAGGCTGCTGAAAAGAAGCCTGATGGATGTTTTCCTGATGTGAATGCCTCAGATATTTGGGACAAGGAAACAACTGGCAGGAAGTACTGTGTTCTCTGCCTTGCCTTGAAGAACAAAAACGGAGCAATCTTTAAGTGCAGGTCTTATGTGTCGCTCACATAATAAATAATGTACAACTGTGCATAATCCCAGATCGCCTCTGCTTGGCAGAGTGGCATGATCTGCAGAGGGCCAGAGGACTGCAGAACTCCATTTCAACTACGGTAGACAGATGTAAATAGTTGTAAAGTCACCCAAATAAACAAAGTCATATGCTACAGATGGTAGGAAAGAGAGATTTATATACATTTTGATAAATTGTTGGACATATACATATCCACCCTCTCGTTTTCTATACAAAATTGAATTTCACCAATTTTAGTGGTTAACCCTTGGAGAGGTTTTTGAGGATTGGCACACAAATAGACACCTAGGTAAATGGCATACTAATTGCCCTGTAAAACCTTGGTACATTAAAACAGATTGTCAGTCATTATACACAATGCCATATGTTGTTGGGGAGCAAAGTTTTGGATCCTGGGAAGCTATTGGGACACTTAATTCAACCTAATAATAAATATCAAGTATAACAAAAGCAGCCATTCTAAAACCATGTCAAAACATGTATGAGAGCTGTAATTTTTCATTTAATCTGTTAAATATGACATCTATAAAGCCAAATTAAGGCTATCTGCTCTTCATTAACCTAATTAAACAGCCATACTTTTGACCTTTATGTATTTTGTTCATCAAAGAGATCCAGCTTCAAAGATGCCTCCCATCCAAACAGCGCTGCCTCTGTGAGGAACGTTCTGACCCTGGTCATCTTCCACTAATTATCTTTCAGATGCTACAGTCAGCCTGAATAATGAACTGCAATCAGGCGATTGTTATAACACAAACTACTACATTTTTTTTTCCTTACATGAATTGGATAACTCTGACTGTGATACATACTATAAACTCACACCCTTACGATTTAAAACAGAATAAAAGTGAGTTGAGTCTATAAAACAAATCAATAAGGTAAGTGCATTGTGGTAAAGTGGGTTTACTTCCCACTACTTCCCTGGCTATGGCCTGTGTTTATCTATGGCATTATAAGAGGATAATACAGTCGTGGAACAAATAACCAACAATACAGATCAACAGTTAGAGTCTATACCAGGGCATTTAAACCCATGTCTCCAGTGCAATGGTTTGGTCTGGTTGGTCTATAGAAGCACTCACGTTGCAATCAAGCTACTGTGTGAAAAGGCATTGTGGTATTGTACAGGAACATGGTTGGCAATTCAAAGCCTGTAAATACTTCGTGAGGAGTGGATCAGAGAAAGCAAAGCCCAGTCCTTGGATCAAAGCCGAACTAATCCCACCTGCTGATTGGCCCTGTAATGATAATGTTTCGATTGGTCCTCAGAGAGCCACGGTCTGCCATTATTGGAAGGGCTCCTAGGACGACTTCCTATATTACAACTTTAATAAGCTTAACCTCGTTGATGCAGGGCCATTTTTACATTTCTGCAGACTAGAGTAACTTTAATTTGAATATTGTCAAACTTTTACAATTATTTTCAAAAATGTTATTCTGTAGGACAGAGAAGCTTTTGGGGTTGACGATGCGTTGTTACATTACCACAATAGGTGAAAACAAATCAAATTGATCTTGTTGTATCTGGTGAGTTGGTTCATTGAGAAAACACCAGCTTGTAACAAAGCTTACAAATGCATCACACTCACACAGATGTAGTCAGGTGTAGAGCACGACTTGGAGCCCCTGCTTTGAACAATTCCCCTTGAATTAGATTTCACTCTTGACTTAATCTCTTTATTCGTGTGGAGAGGCTTTTTTTTGTCAAGGAGGTTGTGCATGATGTGGCTTAATCCTTCCGCCTGCATGGGCACTGGCAGGCCTTTGATCAGCTCTTGTTTGATGAGAGATATCGACAGAGCTCATCTGAAACAGCGGACAGCCCGCCGCCGAGCACCGCCGCCCACTCCTGAACTTGATGAGGTTGATGAGATTAAAAGAGCACAAGATGGAAGCGTCAAATATCGGGAAACACGGAAGGAGAAAAAAATTGCAGTGGCAGGGGCAACTGGCTGGACCTTGACTTGATTTATGAGTACACTCCATTTCTGACAGTGTTTTTTACCCCCCCCCCCCCCCCCCCAAGCAACACACAAACAGAAATATGAGCACGCAGAAACACGTAGACTCCACTTCCTGCAGAAGGTTAATAACGATCTCCGGTGTGACTTTCAGAGCGGTCAAGGCGGACTCCGACACAAAATAAGAGCTTGTGGCTTGTGCATGGAGGCTGTTTCCCAATAGTTCAGAGTCCTGTGTGACATTTAGACACACCAATAATGTGCTAATGATGCAGTATTTTCATAGAGCTGCCCCATGCCACTAATGGCAGGTACTGCAGCTTTCTCTTGTTTGCCCTCTGTAAAGAGTCAAACACTTAATTAACACAAAACAAAAGGTGGCAGAGGATGTGCTCATATGATTTGACATACAGCCTGTTTTTCTTGTCACTAAGGTGCCAACGGGCTGTCTACAGTAAAAGCCACTGGTGTGACATGCATTTCTATCAAGATTCAGGTTCAGTTCCATTGAAAGCTAAACATTTTGAAGGTTGTGTGCTTGAGTTCTCAAGTAACTATAGAGTGAAAATTTTATTTTAACAAACAGTATTAGTCCTAACTGGAGGGACTAGAAATCAGAAATCCTATAGAAAAACACACACGCCAAGAGCTATTGTTGAGCCTACACTGAATCCTTTTTCTACAGTTTTTTATGTTGTGTGTAGATTTGAATATGTTCACTGGCATCATTTTTCAGCTAATTATTCCTAACATCCCCATGTGGCAGCAGACATGTATTAACAAAAAGGGCATTGCACAAAACTAAAAAAATAAATAAATAACTGACTGCTATGTACTGTGATTACAGTAGCATTAGCAGCACAAGCAATGGCATCATGACAGAAAAGACAAAGATCACCACTGTAACAAAGTCTAACTTCATCAGCAGAACACTCGTAGTGAAAGATGCAGGATACATTAATTGACAAATGTGTATAAAATAAATATGCTGTGTATACGTGACAAAAAAGCAAGGCAAAAGTTGACATTAAATATTTGCAATGTCTAAATGAACTTGCAATGACTAGTTATCAAACACATGCACGCACACACACACACACACACACACACACACACACACACACACTGGCTCGAGTAAGAGAGGCTGACGTCTTTTGAGAGCAAAAATGCCCTCTGCAGAGAAAATAACCCTGCCTAAACCTCTCCCCCACACACAGGAATGAAAGTGCATTTGAAAGCTATTTTTTCCCAATTTGCTTCAGTTTAAGCAGATTGTGAACTACTGAATACCAAAGCCTGGCTGCCCCCTGACATTATTCATGGCGCAGTTTACTAGGCTCATAGAGTGGAGGAATTAGAAATTACTGAAAGAAAATCAAAACAAAGAGCACTTGAGCCACGATCTGCGAGCGCTGAAGGCATGGGCTGTGTTTTTTTAAGTCCTCTTTTTCTCTTTAAGCCAGGAGTTATATTATGAGTGCAATTTAATATCTGAGAGGAGGGAGGGATCTGGATTTTCATAATCTTATGATAAGGAAAGGGATTAAGAATAAAGAAGGGATTAATTTGCTTGATCTGCCAATATGGTGGACCAACAATTTCCCCCCCAGGAAGTGAAATGTTCTCCTTCTTGTATAAACCTAAGTATAACCCAATTACTATTCTCTGAAGAAACTTAATTTGGCCACATCATGTTCTGATGACTGGCCCTGACCTGGTAATATTCCACTCCGTCCTCCCACAATCTGTCACCTGTTGAAATGCCCTGGTCACACACTATGTAACAGTTTACAAAGCATATGTAGATAATAGTGTATGAACAGTGCAGGAAGTCAAGATCAGTTATTGTCTGGATGACGTAAATGACATATCTAGGTAATTACTGTATCACACATATAATTATGTAAAGTGAGGTCACAGTAATTGAGCATGAAAGTGAGGCAGTGCAAGTACAACCGAGTGGTCCATCAGAGCAGACAGTGGCTGGTATTCATTCATTCAATGACAGAATGATGGCCCGAGACTAGTGATGAATTACTCATGCCACAAATGGAAGTGAAGGCCTGAATGCAAAGGCTGTAAAATGGGGAAAAGTGTGTGTGTGTGTGTGTGTGTGGGGGGGGGAGGGAATCAAAAATGATAATTTCAAAAAGTTGTTCCAAAACTCAAAAATGAACTACTAGCTAAAATCTACTTTGCAAGTCACTATGGCGTTATCGTCAGCAAATCTTTGTGACGTCCGCTTTAAAAGATGCATGTCGTTACTGCATAACACAAGTAATGTACACAAGTAATGTAATCGGCATATGCAGACACCGTGTAACACTGGTAACACTGACTACCGCGACAAGCCTAGTGGAAAAGTTATTATCAATGGTTTCCATGGTTGGAAAAACAAGCCAATCAGAGTCTCGCCCTATGCCAGAAAAATCATGAGATCGACACAGATATGCAAGTTGTTGTAAAATGATTAAAATACAGTATTTTTATGTTTAAACATGACAAACATTAGATTAACTGCTCCCTGCAACAGCTACCACAACTTCCATATCAATTGAAAATGACGTTGGAGGGATAGATGCATCGCTTGCCATTGATTGCAAATATAGCAAAAATTTGACCAACTTGACCACAATGTCAGACAGAAGAATGAAGTGAAGTGAATATGGCAAATCAGTCTTACTACTACACCTCAGCATGTTCTCTGACAACAAAATCATCATTTCTAATTCTGGCTCAAACCCAGTGGTAGTATCCAAGATGTTTATACACCTCTGCAACAGTTTCAACCGTGTTACACTACACAACAGGAAGGGGAAATAAGTAAATTTAACTTTGAAAGAAAATAATAAAAAAGAAGTAAATAACTGAAAATAAAGCAGCAGCTTTCAGAGTCCCTCAACATGAAGCAGCAATATCTTTGCCACAAGACAAGAGGCATTTTATAATATGTTTTTATTTGCTTAGTATAATATATTTAAATTGACAATGATAGTTGTAAATGCTACATGTAGCAACATGTGATTGAACAACAAGTATTTTTTTTCAACATCATTATCATCACGTCTCTGAAATAACAAATAGTGTAAAAAACATTAATCAGACACACCAAGCTACAAAGCAGTGTTTCCTACGGTATGTATGAGTCATTCAGAGAGCGAGAGAGATTCATCTTAAAGCCTGGTGCTTTGTGATGTTTAGAATGGGCGCTGATCTCTATCTGCAGTGGGGAGGGAAGATGGAGGTGATTAGAAGTTGATGCTTCCCCAGGCTTGGGATTATGGTAAATATATTGGTTTGTCCCTGGGGATCATTAAAAACAGCTTCCTCACCCCCTCCAAGTGACTGCTTATGTTACTGGACCCTTGAAGGCAAAGCGAAACCAGCCGCCACTGCTTTGGGTTTTTAGGGATATAGAGTGGATGGAATAGGACAGATTTGCAAGTGGTGTTTTGAAGAATCATTTCTATGGTATGTTAAGTATGCTGTTTGAGAGTCAAATATTCAATGAAAAGGACACAAGCGGTTGATTAAAAAGTAAATGTTTTGCAGCATTATTGCAAATCTTACTTTGCAGAAAATATACAGAATTCTGACATATTTCATTCTAAAACACATCCGTGTACTTGTGTAGTTCTGTTTGCCTCTGTACCCACGAGAAATTAAACAAACTAGATAAACTGTAATAACCTAAACTGATCCTTACAGGTTAATATGGCTCTTTAACAATTGATCCATTAGAAACCATACCCATGGGCAAATGAACAAGCTTTGTGTTTACTCAGCCAAGTCTGCAACCACACCATTCAAAACCAACATGTTAAAGCCCACTGAGATATACAGGGTCAATAAGCAGAGTCCCAAAATGGCTGTGATGGCAGTGAAGCCACGTCACCTGTCACAGGGGTTTGCCCTCTGGGAGGTCCAGACTGAGGCTGTGACAGCCTTCAAGCCTTTCACACACTTCTCACCTTCAACAGAGAAACTGTTGGAAAGGCTTTGACATGAGAGGGAGGAAAATAAAAAGTGAGACCAGAAAGCTGTTCTCAGCACTCAATATGAGGGAGGTTAACATGCAAGAGTTTAAACATCAGGGCCCCTAAATACTAAGGCACAATATTTTCAAAATATACAAAATTAAACCTGATATTCAAATTTTGCAAACTGTTTTCACACCAACCTATAAAAATAATACAATTTAGAAACGTATGTGTTTGTTCAAGTGAGTCACATAAATAAAATTCCTGAAAGTATTATATCGTATAGTGCACACACGGGACTCCTGTGTCAAGACACAACTTTTATAGTCAGACAAAAAGTGTGATTAGTTCCACTTTCATTTCTGATATTTTACACATTTGACAGGATAAATACTATGGGCCTACATACCTTAGTGTGATCATAAAGTTACTGTATATTGTTTTTTCTATAAGCTATTTTATCATTATGACAATAAAAGAATGTGCTGAATAGGTATTTAGGAAAAGTCAGGGCAGGAGGGAAACATAGCAATAAAAATGACAGATTAATTCCATTTCTTTTTTATCATAACGTTCATTATAACATTCAATGGCGTGGGCTATTGTTGTTCTAGTGTTAAAGGCTTTTGCACACCAAGTCCATATTTTTTGTTTGAAATTGAAATTTAAAAAATAAATACAACCTCATGTTGTGTTTATCCCGTTTACACACCTACTCGTAACTTTGTTCCATTATTAAAGAACAGGTTTGATTTTCTGAGTTGTCTGACCACTCAGAGCCACCGTACACTACAACTTCATCATCAAAATGGCATCTAATAAGCTGATTTCAAAGCACAAAGCACAACACGTTTTTTATCGGATGACAATTTTATAAAAATGTATTAAATAAAAAAAAAAAAAAAACATCCTTATACAAATACAGACTTTGTGTGCCAATGCCTTCAGGTAGAGCAGATAAACACACAGTGTATTCTATTCCTTATAATTCCATTCCTTGGTTCAAGATGAGCAGAAAAAGACACCACCCTCCAAACTCAAAAATTTCATAAGACCAAGGTTGGCACAATTTTTTCATCTCATAGAAGAGAAGTTAACACATCCAATCACTAATATTGGACTCGTGATAATTTCACATGGCAGCAGCTCATGTATTTGGTTGAGAGTTTTCAGTACTTTTGCACTTATCAAATGTTTTACTTGGTATAGAACAAGAAAGAAAAAGGGGGAACATATGGGAAGATTACGGGCAGATGTGGCTGTAAACAGGACAGATACACCCAATCACAATGCTTACATAACACACAAACACTTGTGTATGTATGCCACGCACCGTATGTCCTTCTCACAAACACGGAGACAGAGTTGAGAGAAAAAGATGAGGGATCCATCTATCTTTTAACAGATGTGATGAATATCAGTGCGTGACCCACGCACCTTCCTTGATGCATCACTACAGTGTGCTTGTCATCTTTGTTTTCCGCTTATAATTCTCAGAGAGAATCCACAGATTTATCTCAGGTGCATTTTTCATTCTGTTTTATTATTTGCTCAGATTAATACGAGCAATGGTGTCAGCGGCAGCGTGGTCGGCTAAGCTGTGTCTAATAGTCTAGAGTCTAGACATACCCATACCAATTATCCACTGTAAATAGAATCCACGCTTTGGCTCAAGGCTTTGTTTATTCAATTCTATTCACTTCATATCCGCGTGATTATAATTAAAGAAAATAAACACCTGCTGAGAAGGTGAAGGCTCAGGAATGTTGCATCAACATGTGTCATTCCTACCACACGCAGATGTGCCCTAGTATGTTAACCGTGATGAATATAATGCTACATTTATGGAAACATGGAAAAGCTATGGCTTAACTACTAAAGAGTGTATATTCATTTCTCATTGCATCCTCTGATGTGTTCTAATTTTGTAAATACATCACTCAAGATAGAAAATATTGCTTATATTCAATAATGGATTTCTCTTCATGAATGCAGCCATTCTGTCAGTAGGCGCCACATTTAGCAGATGGCAAATATCTTCTTTTGATATCGAGCTTTCAGCATAATTGAATGTAGACACTGTAGCTGTAAATTTCCAGTGGCCTTTATACTGATAATGGTAATGCCCCTATAAATAATTAGGATTGGGTTTTTATCCACTCATCATATGTGATATGTAGTACTAAGCAGGTTATTATGTCATCACGGTGATGCTTCTCAGCAGGTGTTGAACATGAACAAAGACTAACATCAAGTCAACCGCTACCATGGGAAACGCCCATCTAGACGTTTCCACAGATATGTCCAAAAATGGTTTTATCTTCTTTTGAAAAATGGAGAAAAAAAAGTTGCACTATTATTGTAGTACATATTTCATTACACAAAAAGTGAGGAGAATAGCAATTTTGGTTTGACTTTATGTACGACTCTTTCCCTATCTTTGACAGCAAATGTTTTCTAAAATTAACTACGGCCATGGATATTTCAATAATCTATACCAAGTAGCTTTAGTTGCCAAATCCTACCCTATGGAACAGTTCCGAAAATGATTCGTGGGTTTTTATGATATCCAATGGGTGTTATAGAAGGCAATACTATCGTGTCATTTAGGTATGAAGACTTGTTTTAAGTTTCATTAGTAATTTCATTAGTAACCATAGGTTCAACTGACTACAAAAATGGATGACCTTTAATATTTTTCTAAAAATACAACTTATTCAAAAACTTTTGATGAGCAGTATGAATTAACCTTGACTTGATTTGTCCTGCTTTTAACTGGGAGCACTTCAATCACAATCACTTTTATTTTACTAAACCCCTGGCAATTCTCACTTTGATCCGAGGACTGTTTTTTTTTTCCAACAGACTGATGTCAGTGCTAAATAATTCTTCTTACAATTGAATTCACAAAAATGTCAAATATGAGACAGTACACTCAAAATCATGATGAGCCATAGACTTTCTGAGAGGGTTTACTTCCAGTGTGAGTGACAGTGCAGCTATGAGTCAGAGACATACCTTCACCTCGTCAGCTTGTCTTGCTTGCCCACTGACGTACCACGACATTTGCTTACGGCGCAAAAAGAAAAACGTCTCAGCTGCCCAGCCTCCAAACCTGAAGTCATCACTGAGGCCACGGTACACTGCAAGTGACACAAAGTCAGAACCTAAAATCTCAGTATAGACAAAGCTAAATCTTTCATGAATTTATCATTTCTTATTCATAACAACTCTGTATCCACAATTTCTTTTCTTTTTTTCAACAGATCTGTGACTTGACAAGAGAGGTCCTCGGTGTGACCTTATGGGTGCAGTTAAAGTTAGAAAGTGCAGAGCTTATTTAAAACATCACTAGAGGAAACTGTTGTGACTGGGCTGTCCTGCAGTAAGCCATGCTCTTTTTAATAGCAGTTAGTCATGCATGGGAAATATAGAATACAGATTAGATAACTGACTATCACTTAAATTATTTGCCTGTGGGGTCCAGCATAGGGGGATTGGTTGGGCATATTACCTTTTCCTAATACCAATTCCATCATATCATGGCCTTACCATCTGCCAGTGATTGTATAACCTTTCAGATTTGTTTATTTCCAGCTGGTTCATAACGCTTTTCAAGGGACACTAATTTTAACAGTTTCTATATCATTTTACTGACGATTCTTTGCAAGTCTATGTCCTTTCAATCATTCTTTTGTCCTTTATATTAAGTTCCCGTGCTCTGCTTTTTATGCATCTCTCTCGCTCTCATTCAGTGACAGCAAAATAACATAGGGCCAAAGATTTCCACCATGACCACACATATCATTTGTCTGTGCCCTCTACCTACAGTATGATTGCAAACACTAAATCTTAATTTACAAAGCTTTTTCATGATGCAAAGAAATTCTATAAATTGCTGCTTTACCAACGTTTGAATGAAGCGCTGCTGCATTCACAGTGTCCTCTCTCAAACTGTTTCTTGTCTTTCACTCCCTGTCAACATCTAACCCTCAGCTCTGCAAGAGGACTTTATGGTGAGCATAAGTCAGGCTCAAAATAAACATTGTGAATCATGAAACAACAAAAATCATGCTTGACACTGTATCCGGCAAGGTGCATTGTAGTTTCGCATTGCCAGACCTATCTCCACAGCACTGTGGAGAGTAAGGTCTGGCTACACCACACACGCATTCTAGGATAGTAGGAAAAAAAATGTCTGGGTTGTTTGCATTTCTTTTAATCAATCACAATCGTCTTGGGTGGCACTAAGCTCCAAACGCAGCGATGGTGGCTCTGCAAATAGACTCGGGATGGAACTTGTTTTGGTGGAATATTTGCATCTCGCATAAGAAAACGCCACATACAATACAAACTGAAGTTTATTCACACAATGCAGTAACGTGAGCTATTTAAATTAGCTGAATACATGGTTAAACGTAGTTTGCTCTTACCAGTGTATCGCTGTGTGTACTTTGTCGAAAGCAATACCACCAATCGGTCCCAAAACGTCTCAGTTAGATAGTAAATGCTGTAAACATATTCTTTGTAAATCGCTACAAATCATTCCCCGAAAGAACCAAGCAGGCCTGCCTTGTTGCACAATCCAAATTTTCTTCCAAACTTGCCATTTTTAGCGTGCAGTTTGCTAGCTTGAAGTTTGTTGTTGTTTCCAGTAGCGGAGAGATTTTGAGAATGGCAGTGACTGAGTGGAAGGTGAGGGACGTCCGGCTTTATCCTGGAAATGTACTTCAGTTGATCTAGACTAGGAGCATTGTGACCTCCACATTCAAAAGGGGTTTGAAAAATGAATGATATAAACAATGGTATCCTTTTGGTCTACTGTTCTGTACAGATTAGCAGCCTCCTTCAGCTTGTGGGAGTATGGGACAAGAAGGGGTGAAGATGAGTGTTGGTTCTGGATTGGAGAGAAGTTAGTTTCTGACTACAAAGGCTCCAAAGAGCACCTGATTCCCCTTAATTCCCCTAACAGAGCATGAGAGACCGAAAGAGACATGGACGGCTGAATAGAGGCCACAGCAAAGTTTTCTAAACTTTGTCTTTAAAGCACTGATATACTGCCTTTTTTTAATGCCAGTCAATCTGCCTTTACTTATAAGAGGCACAGTGGTTAAATTGTCCCCACCATTAAAGCTCCTGAGTGCACACCTCTCAACCACTACAATTTTCAAACATATTTTAGAGATTATTGACAAAATGACTAGAATACTCTTCTGTCTATCAAGGCATTTTCACACAGTGTATTTCCAGACTATTAAAAATGTATGAACTGTGTAAACCTCTCCTAACATCTGGTGAAAATGACTGAGGATTTAAGAGACAACTGTGTGTTGTGAACACAGTTGTATGGCGCAAGCATATTCACAAGACGTGTTGACAAATTTAAAGTTATGTGAAATTTTAAGACAGAGCAACAGCCTTACAATTAATCATGCCATGTTGTTGCTGGAGCTTTGATATTTAATATGTATTTTCTTTCTAACAAAGACTGACATCAGTACTTTTACCAGTGCCAGATTAACAGTACATTGATGATTACTGATTATTATTAACGAAAACATTTTTCATTGAAGGATTGAGGTGGCTAACAAGACTGTTCCACCTTAAACCCTCTCGTCCCTTTTTACCCCATCACACAAGAATCAGGTCACTACCTCTGTTGTACAATGTCAGTAAAATCATGTGTGTCACGAGTATTGTGGAAGATTTAGTCTCTAAACCTCACTGAAAAATGTCCCCTAATGCTCAGCCTGGATGCCTGCTTATAGAGAATAGATTGGTATATTTTCAACATCATTATCATGCTGTTCAGTTCACTGCATTTACGCCTTGTAGATAAAAGCGTTGTCATCCTGTTAGACATTGCAATTAGTGAAGAAATGTATCATGGGAAGAAAGTGATAACTCAGAAACATCGCAATAATGATGATTACAATTTACTAGAATGCTAAAGAGGAAGTGCAACTGCAACCCATTGCACATTTGTGGCAATGACACACTGACTTAAATAATTACCATTTCATCGTGGTTTTGCCATTTTTCTTTCCCTCCTTTTGTTCTTAGTTACAGTGAATGTTTGGTTTGATTGGTCTTACATTAGGTTTATTTTTAACATTGTAGAATAACAATGAAGGACTAATTTAAAAAATGTAATCACAACGTTGCCGGTTCTAGTGTTAACCACCAAGTTTGTATTTCATTTTAAAACCTGAAGTTTGTATTTTTTGGTTTAAAGTCTACCATGACCTATGTGACTTCTGGCTTCATTGACACTGGACCTGGTCTCATAATTGAACTGCATTGGTTAAAGTGAGGTGGACTTCAGCACTGATCCTTCATAGTATACCTACATTGTGTTGAGCTGCAATGTATGTGGGTACCCTACGGCCTCAATGGATGACATTGCATTTCACTAGACTTACATGCACCTCTATATTTGCCAACACACATATACAGTATATATGACCTTCCGTGTTTGGCCTTATGAATAAGTCCCCTCTGTGGATACATATTTCCTAAGGATAATGCTGCTCTCATTAAAATACATTGATTTAAGATATCACTCAAGTTAATGTTTAGAAATGTTGAATCGTTCAAAGTAATAGATGATAGTATACAAATGATTCCTGATGTTATTACTTTTGATACAGGATGTCAGATAAATGAGATTAGAAAAAAAGACATTAAACGTACAATATGTAACTTTCTGCCGCTAGGGGTCTCTCAACCAAAACAATGGATGGTAAACACGGACTTTTGATGACGTTGGGTTACGTGGAATTATGGGAGTTGTAGTTTTTGTTAAACACCATCACTGATTAGAATGCATCTGTTCACGGACGAGTTTACCCATTCAAGGTTATTCACGTTACGTTTAGTAACGTTTATTCATGTCATTCTAATAAAATAGCTGCATTTCCCCCAACATAATTACGTTTTTCTTGATTCGATTTTTATTGGTAGCTGACCAGTTAGCTAGTGAGCCAGCAAGCTAACATTAGCCAGCAGCTAAAACACAAAATATTTCACATGTCAATGTCACCTTTTAGATGGTTTCAACACCGGGCAGACAGGGTTTGTTGTAACGCTAGCTACTCAACAAGGCTGAGAGATGGGTGTGGGTGGGTATTGCCGGGGGAATCTCCGGGTCGGAACTGCGAGGAAGTTCGATGGCCGTTGGCTAGCAGCAGTACATCACCAAGCTGCCAGGAATGATCTCCCCTATCACTTTTCTGTAATCTTAACTTTTCGTTTTGGTGCTTAACCCACCTTTTCGGCACAGACACCGGTAGCGCTAACGGAGACATAGCTAATGGATGGCCGCTGTTGTGACTCGGGTGCTGGGTCTGATCTGTTTCCCGACGCTTCATTAAACTGTCATTAGCGTCGTAAGCACCAGGCACTGAAGTTAAGTGCTGGCTGGTTGGATTGCTGTAATGAAAGTGTCTGGCTGCTAGCTGACTGGGGGCTAACGGTAACTAGCTATTGCTACATGTCCCGGGGCTGTTGTCAGCTGTCATCCTGAATGAGTCTCTCTGCGTCGGGGGAGTGAGGCAGACCGACCGGGGTGTGGTAGCTGGCTAAATTAGCATTAGATTAATCGTCTATCTATACAGTTAACGTTGACGTTACTAGTGAACTTATTTGTGGATTAGCCCAGTGCTGTTAACAGTGGTCAAAATAATCATACTACTAATAACTTTATGAGCGTGTTGAACGATGTTGTAACTTCATAATGCTACCCACCAAGCATTAGCATTAACGTTAGCTACTTGTCAACCAGCACACTGTAGTAACGTTAAGCTGGATCGATATTGAAATGTATCAATAAATAAGGTCTCTGTTGTATTACTGTGTTGCAAAGTGGCATGCAATTAATCACAAAATTATGCTGTGTGGCAAAAAAGCAGTATTACGGTTACAAGTATTTCTTTCTGTGATATTGTATGATTTACAATTACTCTCGAACGTATCATCTGGGTGACCGTGTTCTGACAGAAGTTACGAGTAACTACATGGTGAAAGGTTATATGACGCCACTGACAGGCGACTAAAGGAAACGTCCTGTGTCTGAAAATAAAATAACAGATTTCTCTGGGTTTGTAATTTGGTGGAAAAATTTGGGATAGTGTAAGAACACAACTCATAAAAATATATAACATAGGTATAGATGTTTTTAGACATTTTAATGCAGACATGTTACATATTGTACCTTTAAAGAGCAATTTAACTGCAGCTCAAAATTTTGTTTTTGCTGACCTCCAGTGGTGTAACTTCCCACTTTTCTCAAGTTATGTCGAGGTGTACCTCAAGGTGTGTCACTACACGACGACATCACTGTTGGGTTTGGTCAGAGGTGCCACAGACTTGTAACCAGAAAGCATGCTGTTAATTTACTCCTAAAATTAAAATAAAAATGCTTGCAGGATTTTTTAATGTTCAAATGTTCATCTGATGCAAAACTAAATTGTGCTGCTTATTAAACCACAACATGGTCATGTGGAATGAACAGG
This sequence comes from Sander lucioperca, assembly GCF_008315115.2. NCBI lineage: Eukaryota > Metazoa > Chordata > Actinopteri > Perciformes > Percidae > Sander > Sander lucioperca. The sequence goes on along the minus strand of NC_050173.1, from coordinate 16,261,113 downwards.
TCTCAGCACTCACTGACCCAGCACCGGGCCCCGCCACAGAAAAGAATGTATGGCCCTCTTCGCCACCACCCAGAGAGCCAAGATGGTGCCCTTCCTCACCTGTTACTCTGCACAGCCAAAGGGGATTCTTAAAACAATTAAAGCCTGCAACTTCCTGGGGGATAAAATTGATGAAACTATCCATGACCACTGGGCTAAGACAGGGTTGAGTCATGCCAAAACAAGGATGGTGACATTAAAACTTTAACAAGGTCAATATATACAGGATTTCCTCTAAATTCCGTATTTAACAGAGGATTGTGACAGTTCTCTAACAAACACAGGCAACACTCAGTTGTGCATGATGTGTATATGGCTGATATTATTACATATTTAGCTATAAATAGAACTAGAGCTTTCATAATACTGTAACAAACAGCCTAAACCAGTGTTTCCCAAACTTGCCTAAAAAATGGCTGTACTGTAAGTCAGGGGCACAGGGCCTCTGAAAAGTGACTTAAATGTGTGGTGGCATATACAGGATAAAATATTTTTTCCTTTATCCCCAACCCAATAATGTTTGTACTATGAATTTGGATCCAATAGTTACAAATAGTCGGCCATAGTTGGGCATCTGTGTCCTAAAGGTGATAAAACTGAGAAACTGTTTTTTTAAACCAGGGAAATACAGTAGTTTATCTTCATATGTAGCATTATAAACACATTGTTTTGATAGTATTATGTCTTCATTTTCATTAATTTTAATACAAGCTTCTTACAGTCCAAATTATTTAAATTCATTATAAATTCACTGTTTCCCAAGTGCATAAAACACTGTAGAGAGGCTGCCAGTGACAGTTTCATGAACCAGCCCTGGGGAAATTCTGAATTATATTAGACTGTGCAATCAGCCACAGCAATAAGCGACTTTTGGTATTAAGAAACTCATACTTTTGTGGAATGTATGAGTGCCAGTGTAATGTCCTGTCCTCACAGATGGACTGAGATTGCACAGTACTACACTATAGTGTGCCGGTTCATCAACAAAGAAGGAAGTCTTCAAACTAAGTTTGCCACTCATGGTTCAGCTGGTGCCATGGTAATCAGTTTTGTATTCTGATGAGTGAAATATGATGTATGAGCATCTGCTTTCCAAATGAGTTTACACTTGAGTCAGGGAACGATATCTCTGGGCAAAGGTAATCATTTCTTGTTCTGTCTTTTAAGCTGTGAGATGGAAGGAGGTGCATTAGAGGTGGGAGAGAGCCAGATGGATATTACGCTGACTTTTGAGGAATGGAAGGCAAACAAAAGGGTAACGGGGGAGGAAGGTAAACTCAATCTTCCATTTCAGAGGTTTTTTTTCCATTATATCTGTCATGGCTTTCATGTGCAGTGTCCTAATGACAGGAGGCTGGTAAACAGAAAGGTGAAGAACAGACTCTCCGATGACATTTTTCTTTACACATGTGGCATCACAGCACATGCCAGTCACAAAGCAACCATGCAGAAGATGAGTGATGGAAAAAGAAAGGGAGAGGAGAAAAAGTGAAATTTGTGGTACTTCCACTTATCCTTCAGAGTGAGCACACCTTTGTGAAGTATGTTTTTCAGAGGTTATTCTGATATTAAATTTGTATCTTTTTCTTTATCCACTGGAATTTCACTCAATAGGCATCCACGGCTCATGTAGATGGTAAGACTTGGGGCAAGATATATAAGAAAGGAACAGGTTTTCCTTTTCTTTTTTTCAAAATACAGATGTTGAATTAACATAATGAGAAACTCACAGTCATTGCATTATTAATAAATGAGCTGTCATTAAAGTTATTGTCCGTAAGATTTTCATGTAGTTAATTGTCTAGAAAGTACCTGATCTATCACTAAAAAGTGAGTTGAAACATTGGTGATTGAGCATATGACCCTCTGACGAAAGTGCTTGTATTTGCTGCTTTGCCAAGTAACACCGTGTTGGTGGTGACTTTCCCACCCTAAATTTAAATGGAGCGCACAGTTAGTGATGCTTCTTATGTCAGTCGGCAAGGGTTGGTTTACCCCGTCGGGCCCAGGTGGAGCTTGTCACTGCCCATTATGTTGCGTTCGGTTGTACTCGGAAATTGGGAATTTCCGACAAGGAAAGATGCAAAGAAACTGTACGTTAATCGGGCGCCTACATTTCATTACTGCTGACTCACAATGGGGGACCAACAGACAGAGAATGAAGAGCTTACAACTTTGGGTCTAAATAAAAATAAACAAAAAAATAAACTTCCACACCCACAAAAGGGCCGAGCTGATGCTGGCTGAGATCACATGACAACCTCCGCCATTGTCTGCGGCCGGTCTGTGTGCAGCTCAGGTGGGACACAGACACCTGAGGCTTGGTCTGTACTCCCTGTATTGAACCACCCTGACTCGGAGTCCCGTTTCAGGATGATCATCAAGGAAGTGATAGCCAGGCTTGAAGCCAGCCATCAGAGCAGCTGGGTTCTCATCTCCGCCTGCAGCAGTCACGGCGCCGCCAGTCTTACAGACAGCAACTTTAATGTTATTAGTGACACATGCTTTTTCTCCATGAGTAAATGGCCTGGTCCCAATATCCACCATTATAGATTTCCCTATTTTTAATGGGCTACATTCAGACAGAAAGCAACAAACTGTGAATTCATACATTTGTTAAGGCAACGTTTCCGTGGCCAGTAAAGCGCAAATTTGCTAATTGACAAAGTTCTGTCTGATTCCTCATACAGCGTTTAGAGCTCTTGCACCCTCTTAAGTTTCACTCCATGATCCGTGAGCGATGGCGGAGCATCTTGGCGGTAGGAATTTAAATCTTTAACGGAAAATGTCTGGGAAAAGAAAATCTAAAGTGTGTTTGCACTTTGAAATTGTAAAAGATGATCCAAAATAAGATATAAGGTGTGTGCCACTGCCCGATACAGGAGAACAGCCGTGATCCAATGCGCAGCCCACGGTCTGATGTGCCTGCCCAAATGATCACCAAATCCCACACACCAGACCAGCAAGCCGCGGCGTTATATGCAACGAGGAAACGTTTGCGTTTGTGGCAGAAAAACATTATGACAAGAGGATTGTAAAAAAAGTATAGAGCATGCGCAGCAGGACAGCAGACTTTTGCTCCAAACCTCTTTCAATTAATGTTCTACACCCCTGCAACACTTATACAATAAGAAGCTATTCTTTTTTATGTCTGTGTCCTAATCTGTTGCATGTTTTCATACAAAAGGAGCTTTACACACTTATTACAGTTGAATATGTCATCACTGTAGTCAGCCAGTGAGCAGTTTTCAATAAAATGATTTGGATATACATTTTCAATACTGTAGAATAACAGAATCCTTAAAAATGAATACCTTTAATTTAACCCAAATACACACACACACACACACACACACACACACACAGTGCGGTGCAGTGATGTGTCATCGGCAGTCTGTTAACTTGTTGCTCTCGCTACCAGTATTAGCCGCTTTGTTTCAACAATGTTCAATGAAGGCTGAAATTCACCGTCAGAATTTAAGCCGCTAGCTAAAAGTCTGCTAGCCGCTGACTAATTCACACAGTGTATTCCGTCGTTCTCCTTCTCCATTGGAGAAATGTGGTTGGTTATACTGTAGCAGCTGGTGTCGTTTTCAGGCGATTTAATGAGGGTAAGCACAGCGAACGGCCGCTGCATAATGCCACTGCGCTCTGGTGCAGCAACGGCTGGCTGAGCACTTTCTCACTAAACCAAAAATGAGGCCTCTACCGGTCAGCACGGTATAGTACCGTATATAGTATACAATAGTATAATTTTGCGCAGAAGTTCAGTGGCATGTACTTAGAACTTGTCAGGTTTGAGGAAATCATAAACAAGAAGTACCTAGTAGTAAGAAGAAAGAAAACACACAACCTCGGATTTAACAATAATCTTAAGTCCACAGCCAGGAAAATACTTGGTGTAATACAGTGGTTTACTCCTAACACAAACTTCACCTAAACCTTGGAATCACAGCTCTCAGACATCATTTCACTTGATGGAATGATTGATTGAGCCTGAGAGGATCTGCAAGGAACAGAGAAACTTCCCAAATAATGGCATGCAATGCTGGCAGCTAAAGCCAAGAAGGGAAAACATATTTAGCGTCTTCCTTTTGCGCCCTGAGCAGCAGGCAGTCAGCCGACACAACCACTAAGCTTTATGCAAATTATATGCAATGATGTCACCAATATGCAAATTAGCGACTTTTGGAGATAGTGCTATAGCTACTTTCATTAGAAAAGAGTTGGCAACCCTGATTTCAATTGATTTAATGTGTAGGAAATCAGCTGACAATACTGTAGCAACCTCCAGAAGGAGTCTGCCACTGTCGCGTGCACAGCACATATTTTATTGATGTTGCGGTGCTGCACTTTGCAGCAAATGCCCTGTGAGAGTTCTCTGGATACAAAAAGGCCTCAGTCTTCAGTTGACACAAATTTTGCATTGTGATGAGCAGCCTCTCATCCACCACGGTCAAGGCACCAGCCACGGTTGTGGTTAACTTATGAATTACTCTTTTTTGCTGCCTTCAGGCATGAATGGAGAGAATGGAGCAGTGTGGAAAGTGGACTTTGTTTTCTTACTGCCGTTGTGGGAGGTGCACATGCCACAACAGGATTGAGATCTAAAAGAATTCTATTAAATTCAAATCCAGTATGGGATCGTCCACTTATCAGATCTGAATCCTTTCACACCCTTTATTGGATCTATTTAAGTGTTTGATAACTGAATACTTAAAGCAAGTTCAACATTTTGGGAAATATGCCGATTCGCTTGCCGAGCGTTAGAAGAGTCCAATGGTTGCCTGGCAATCTCACTGTAAAAAGACCCTGCTCCCGGCCACAAAATAATCCAGCCCATATCCCCCTGTAAAACCACAACCTGACATGTTAACACTTTGTTTAAGATGTAACATAATAAACAGTGAGCCTTAGAAGTGCTGGTTTTGTTTGGACTTTGTTACCTTTGAACAGGTTTGGTTAGATATTTGATATTTAACTAAATGTTTGTTAATATTATTAAATCATGTTTTGTCATTTTTTTTTGGCAATTGCTTCAGTACTTGGGGATTTATTGCAGCTAATAAATTAAAAAAAATAAATAAATAAATAAAAAAAGGTCTACAGCGAAAAAGCAACATAGACTTTTTCGTTTCATCACAACCTTCCATCCTAATTTGTGCCCAAAAACCCATGCAACCCTTTCTACTGAATTCAATATCTTGCTCTTACTGTGCTGTGCTAGTATTCTTTTGCTAATTCGAGTCAGCAGTATTCTCATTTACAATAGTCGACTGACTGGTTGAGATTTATATTATTGAGGTAAATACTAATCAAATGCAGCAGAAATGTACTTTATTTAATCAAATGTAACACAAGTATTATACTTGAAAACCTGCGTCCTGTCCTTCACTGATGGAATGGGGTTTGGCTGAGGTGAGTTATGGTCCGAATCTTCTCTGCCACATTAATCCCCCTCCATACATGGGGATGAAAGGATAGTCAGGACAGTAACATTTTAATTTGGAGATGGTACAGTAGCAACATTGTTTTAATGTTTTCAGAGCTTTACAGGAAAATCTTCCTCTAAGCTTCGGCCACACAACAAAGCTATTCCTTTGATGTTGAATTACAGTAAAAGCCTGCATCCGACATTGAAGACGATTAAATTCTGTCATGCTGACCTGACATGTCACCCACTCACTTTATTTAAGGAACCTGGCACAGCCCTGGAGGTCTGTCAAGGCCACAGTTCAATTATTATTTGTCTTTGAGGTTTTAGCATCAAACGCCTAAAGCTGTACAGTTGCAGTGATTTGATTACTCCCCTATGTGTGTCATATCGATACACCAAGACATGATCTTAGAGAACTCATGAGCCTCTGCCCATATTAACACAATTATTGCTACTACTCGTGACTTTCTCGAGTGGCTCTCTCCTTACCTGATCTCCTATAACTAGGTCAACAGCTGACTGTGAAGCATAGGTACATACATCGATGCCCACATGTTGCCCCTACCCATCAGACCCAAACGTCTAACATAATCCCCCCCACCTTTGATCATGATTTCCTCCGAATCCGGTTGAAAGTGTTAGGTGAAGACAGCCAGAGGCAATATGTCTGCTCAAGGTAGGATACCGGTTTCCTCTTGTGGAGAAACAGCGTTAATTACCTCTATTCGTACACTGAAACCAGCCCGAGCAACCAAAGTAAAAGTTAAGTCTCTGATTGGATGAATCAGCAGCACAGACTTGAGTTCTTATTGATGTGAGCTGGGAAACACAGCTGGAGAGGCGGTGGAAGCTTGGGCTGCATCCTTTCTATTCAAACTTCATTATAACTGATTAAAGTGACTTTGCAACACAACCTCATCTGGTCACATCAGATATGTGGATTAGCAGGAGGGAAGTTTTTGTTTTTTATTCCTCTGAGTTTTGCATAGACTGTGCTTTTAATCCTAACATCATACATTTTGCATGCAGAAATGCACACACACACACACACACACACACACACACACACACACACACACACACACAAAACCCGTAACCACAATCACCTGCCACCACCCCTGAAGATCTGACCTTTTGTTCTCTGCTGGTTAAGCTGATAGAAAACAATGGACATTGCCAATGACATTAAAAGTCATTTGAGAAAACTTCATGAAATGGGTTTGGAGCCTCAAACCTGCATTAATAGATGTCATTGAAAACATGACAGGATTATAGCGATAATAACAAGCGATTATACATAATGGACGGATGGAAATACATGTTCTACATTTCTGAATTACCTAAATTAACATTCAAGTATATTGTATCTAAAAATGTAGGGATACTTCCTATTTATGTCTTTAGCACAGGTGAGCATAAAGTTTTTTAGATTTATTTTATCACACTCAATTTAGACACATATTTGGTAATGCTTTTACCGTATTGTCTCCTATGATGCTTATCTGTGATCCCACCACCAGACAGATGAAGATCAGTCCTAACTCACAACGGTCTCCCAGATGTGAGTTTCAGACACTTTAGAGCAGCTGCTGACTGTCTGAAACACCAATCTGTCCAAAAACATCATACAGCTTTTAGAACTGCTGACAATGATAAAGTCATTTGAATTATCTACAGAACTGTATAAGTTGCATTTCTATCCTGAAAACCCCTTCGGTCCAGCTATTGCTCATTTTACTTTAACAGGCTTGTCAGTGTCCCCATACAGTATGGCAACATCAAGTTCACCCATCTCACAATATGGTGCAACAGGTTTAATTTGATGCAGCACTGCTCAGTCGGCAATAGGGATGCTTATTTTGTTTTTTTTTCCTGACCAATATCGGACCCGTGTTAACTGTTAACCGACAAGCAGGCAACTGACGGGTGAACAAGTCTCAGTTCACCTGTCTGGGATATGGCGGGAGACTCAGACATACGTTCCACGCTCAGCGTCCGTGGACAGCTGCAGCATGCGTGCATTGTCGTGGATACATGCAGCTACTTTTACAACCGCTTTTCAACCGTTCTCAGCTTCTATTTTTCTTTTACGATACAACAACCCCTTTTTAAATTGCTTTTAAAATTTAAAACAAAATAATAATATTGTTTTTAACTATTTAACTGATAGTATTAATCAACAATTAATCATTAAAGCTATGGTGCATAGTTTCTGTCGCCCCCATGAGGAATGCTAAGTAATGACAACAAAACTGTTGGTGCGTCCACATGATATAAGCCTTCCGTGAGCCCCCCCTCCCTCCACGCAGTTGCTAGTAGCCAAGGAGGACACGGAGGATTAAAAAAACATGATGGACTCTTCAGAAGAGGTCATTATCTTCACTCGAATTGCTGCGCAGGAAAGTCGCCGGACGCCACAATCTTCTGAACATAGCCATACTGAGAAATACAGATAGAGTTGTGTGGAGCTGATGGCAATGGCTTGAATGTAACGGATGTTTATTCATATCAAAAAGTTACGCACTAAAGCTTTAACATCCCTTATGGAAATAATGTCAAAGATAATAGTATTTGAACCAATTTGTCTGCATATGCCATAGATACAAAAAGTTTGACTGTAATTCCCTTGACTGCACAATCAAATAGAAATTGAGATCTCTCTCTCTCTCTCTCTCTCTCTATTCAAAAGAACCCAACACCAATTTGATTGATATTCCCTAGATTCGACACACACCCAAAAAAATATTTAGTAAAATAAATAAAAACTGAGGAAATGTCAGAGCTATTTACATCAGCTAGTATTAGTAGTTGAAATTTCTTAGCTGAACAAAATGACCTCAACAAATCGTTTTACATTTTGTTTAAATTATACTGAATTGTTTTGGAAACAGTTCGGACTCGTAGCTGGAGTTTTAATTGAAATTACCATTTGGATTAGTATTATTGGTGGTGACAATATACAGTACATAGTTTTTGTGCAGTATTTGCTTTTATTAAAAATTGTACAGTCATGTTGTTCAGCACAGCTATAAAACATCCATCCATCTTCTTCCACTTATCCGGTAGCGGGTCGCGGGGGTAGCAGCTCCAGCAGGGGACCCCAAACTTCCCTTTCCCGAGCCGCATTAACCAGCTACGACTGGGGGATCCCGAGGCGTTCCCAGGCCAGGTTGGAGATATAATCCCTCCACCTAGTCCTGGGTCTTCCCCGAGGCCTCCTCCCAGCTGGATGTGCCTGGAACACCTCCCTAGGGAGGCGCCCAGGGGGCATCCTTACCAGATGCCCGAACCACCTCAACTGGCTCCTTTCGACGCGAAGGAGCAGCGGCTCTACTCCGAGCTCCTCACGGATGACTGAGCTTCTCACTCTATCTCTAAGGGAGACGCCAGCCACCCTCCTGAGGAAACCCATTTCGGCCGCTTGTATCCTGGATCTCGTTCTTTCGGTCATGACCCAGCCTTCATGACCATAGGTGAGGGTAGGAACGAAAACTGACCGGTAGATTGAGAGCTTTGCCTTCTGGCTCAGCTCTCTTTTCGTCACAACGGTGCGATAAATTGAGTGTAATACCGCACCCGCTGCGCCGATTCTCCGACCAATCTCCCGCTCCATTGTCCCCTCACTCGCGAACAATACCCCAAGGTACTTGAACTCCTTCACTTGGGGTAAAGACTCATTCCCTACCTGGAGAAGGCACTCCATCGGTTTCCTGCTGAGAACCATAGCCTCAGATTTAGAGGTGCTGATCCTCATCCCACCCGCTTCACACTCGGCTGCGAACCGATCCAGTGAGTGCTGAAGGTCACAGGCCGACGATGCCATCGGGACCACATCATCCGCAAAAAGCAGCGATGAGATCCCCAGCTCACCAAACTGCAACCCCTCTCCACCCCGACTACGCCTCGATATCCTGTCCATAAATACTACAAACAGGATTGGTGACAAAGCGCAGCCCTGGCGGAGGCCAACTCTCACCTGAAACGAGTCCGACTTACTGCCGAGAACCCAGACACAGCTCTCGCTTTGGTCGTACAGAGATTGGATGGCCCTGAGAAGGGACCCCCTCACCCCATACTCCCGCAGCACCTCCCACAGTATCTCCCGGGGGACCCGGTCATACGCCTTCTCCAGATCCACAAAGCACATGTAGACTAGTTGGGCATACTCCCAGGCTCCCTCCAGGATCCTTGCGAGAGTAAAGATCTGGTCCGTTGTTCCACGACCAGGACAGAATCCGCATTGTTCCTCTTCAACCTGAGGTTCGACTATCGACCGAACCCTCCTTTCCAGCACCTTGGAGTAGACTTTACCGGGAAGGCTGAGAAGTGTGATACCCCTGTAATTGGCACACACCCTCTGGTCCCCCTTTTTGAAAAGAGGAACCACCACCCCGGTCTGCCACTCCTTAGGCACCGTCCCCGACTTCCACGCAATGTTGAAGAGGCGTGTCAACCAAGACAACCCCTCCACACCCAGAGCTTTAAGCATTTCTGGACGGATCTCATCAATCCCTGGGGCTTTGCCACTGTGGAGTTGTTTAACTACCTCAGCAACTTCCACCAGGGAAATTGACGACAATCCCCCATCATCCTCCAGCTCTGCCTCTACCATAGAGGGCGTATTAGTCGGATTTAGGAGTTCCTCAAAGTGCTCCTTCCACCGCCCTATTACCTCCTCAGTTGAGGTCAACAGCGTCCCATCCTTACTGTACACAGCTTGGATGGTTCCCCGCTTCCCCCTCCTGAGGTGGCGAACGGTTTTCCAGAAGCACCTTGGTGCCGACCAAAAGTCCTTCTCCATGTCTTCTCCGAACTTCTCCCACACCCGCTGCTTTGCCTCTTTCACGGCAGAGGCTGCAGCCCTTCGGGCCCTTCGGGCCCTTTGGGCCCTTCGGTACCTTGCAACTGCCTCCGGAGTCCTCTGGGATAACATATCCCGGAAAGACTCCTTCTTCAGTCGGACGGCTTCCCTGACCACCGGTGTCCACCACGGTGTTCGTGGGTTACCGCCCCTTGAGGCACCTAAGACCCTAAGACCACAGCTCCCCGCCGCAGCTTCAGCAATGGAAACTTTGAACATTGTCCACCCGGGTTCAATGCCCCCAGCCTCCACAGGGATGCACGAAAAGCTCCGCTGGAGGTGTGAGTTGAAAGTCTGTCGGACAGGGGCCTCCTCCAGACGTTCCCAATTTACCCGCACTACCCGTTTGGGCTTACCAGGTCTGTCCAGAGTCTTCCCACACCCTCTGACCCAACTCACCACCAGATGGTGATCAGTTGACAGCTCTGCCCCTCTCTTCACCCGAGTGTCCAAAACATACGGCCTCAGATCAGATGAAACGATTATAAAATCGATCATTGACCTTTGGCCTAGGGTGCTCTGGTACCAAGTACACTTATGAGCATCCCTATGTTCGAACATGGTGTTCGTTATAGACAATCCATGACTAGCACAGAAGTCCAACAACAAACAACCACTCTGGTTTAGATCAGGGAGGCCGTTCCTCCCAATCACGCCTCTCCATGTGTCTCCATCATTTCCCACGTCCCCCAGCAGAACTATGGAGTCCCCCACTGGAGCCCCATACAGGACTCCATTCAAGGTCTCCAAGAAGGCCGAATACTCCCGAGCTCTTGTTTGGTGCATACGCACAAACAACAGTCAGAGTTTTCCCCCCCACAACCCGCAGGCGTAGGGAGGCGACCCTCTCGTCCACCGGGGTAAACTCCAACGTAGCGGCGCTCAGCCGGGGGCTTGTGAGTATCCCCACACCCGCCCGGCGCCTCACACCCTGGGCAACTCCGGAGAAGAAAAGAGTCCAACCCCTATCCAGGAGTATGGTTCCAGAACCGAGACTGTGCGTAGAGGTAAGCCCCACCAGATCCAACTGGTAGCGCTCCACCTCCTGCACAAGTTCCGGCTCCTTCCCCCACAGAGAGGTGACGTTCCACGTCCCCAGAGCCAGTGTCTGCCGCCCGGGTCTGGTCCGTCGAGGCCCCTGACCTTCACTGCCACCCATGTGGCAGCGCACCCGACCCCAGCGGTTCCTCCCACAGGTGGTGGGCCCATGGGTTGGAGAGAGAGGTGCCACGTAGCTTTTTCGGGCTGTGGCCGGCCGGGCTCCGTGGCAAACCCGGCCACCTGGCGCTCGCTGACGGGCCCTCCATCTGGGCCTGGCTCCAGACGGGGGCCCCGGGCTTCCTCCGGGCAGGGTCACTCCATCTCTACCTCGTTTTTTCATAGGGTTTTTGAACCATTCTTTGTCTGGCCCCTCCCCTGAGACCACTTTGCCTTGGGAGACCCTACCAGGAGCACAAAGCCCCAGACAACACAGCCCTCAGGTTCATAGGGACACACAAACCTCTCCACCACGATAAGGTGATGGTTCCAGGGGAGGAGCTATAAAACATTCCACTGTCAAATGACTAAATGCTGTTTCAGAGGTTTTCCAGTCCAGAAAAGAATAGCCTTCTCTACTTGCAGTTTTGGTGTGCAAAAGTGGTCAAAGATATTGACTATCAGTGCTATTTGCATATCCAACACATAATTCCAGTTACTGGCCTTCACATGTGGGTCAAACACTGGTGTGTATGGATAAATATAGAGCCATATTCGGGCAGTTTTTGTCTAAGTTTGCACCTGTCTTTATTACTTTTTAAAATCCTACGAGTCATAATCATTGTCATCATTGTCAGAAATCAATGTATTACTGTCAGCTGCTCTCAATCAATGAGAAATGAACACTAATGATAGCAATACGACTTGGCAGAATTCTGGCATTGAGATCTTTACAATAATCAGTTACCTTGAACTTATTGATATTTCCACTGCGACAAGACATCAGTAATTTTGCCTTATGAAATCTAGACTGTGGCATCTGATTGTTAAAGAGGCATTGTCCATTTTTCTAAGTTGCACATTGACCTGTTTTAGCACTGTTATGATTGAGGATTTGCGCGTCTCTTGGTTGGAGCTGTGTGCAGCAGCCATTTGCTGAATGGGATTTATGCAGTGTTTTTATCTGACCGTGGTCTTTGCCCTCTGAAGCTGGCTTGCTGTCCTCTCCCATAGCATCACTTCAGGACCTCACAACAAGCCAAAATCAAAAAGAATGGCATCAAAGAAAGAGTAGCCATCCATGGCCATTCAATAAAAATTCAGCATGTTCAGAATACACCCATAAAAACAGCATATGTTAAACAGTACAGCCACATAACAAAACAAAATGCACTTCTTCATAGGCCAGCACGATATGAGGAAGATAAGGGTGACCGTTGTGTGTGCCTTATATGCACAGTTAAAGTATTTTTCCAGAGCATCCAGCTATTGTGCATACTTCACTTGCTTAATTTGGATATTATTTTTTTGTCCTGCACCAGCAACTGCATGGATGTGCACAACACTGTCTTTCTTGAAAAACTGCAGTGTGCAATAACATTGTTCAATATTGCGATGACGATACAACTATGATTTAAATGTGCATATTAGCTATATATTTCCTATATCAGTCTGGTTATCTTTAAATTCAGAACCCAAAAATAATTGAATATATTTTTAAATATAGCTAAGCTAAATGTTGTTTGTAGAGCAGCAACAGTAAAGTCACTATATAAACTAAAATCTCATTCTAAAATGTCGGAAAAAATAAATGATATTTACATGTATACAAGTATATTGTGTAATAATAAAGTATTGGATTTTTACTCATGAATGTTTAACTGCACTTATTTAGGCTACAATAACAAGTAGTTGTCTCCACCACGTACTCTCTAATCTGCTGTCCGTTTAATACCAGGTTTCGGTATTTGAGTTTCCTTTGTCCGGTAATTACCGGTCATTGACCGGAAATTCAAATTGTCTCCGGTCAGAATGACCAGTGGAAATAATTCCCTCTGCACAATTTGAATTGTGTTAAAATAGGCTACAGTGGGGGCCTCCAATTCCAAATATCCAAATCAGCACTATTCACATTCTCAAACACAATGTTCACTTCCAGTGTACTTGTCAAAAGTCTTTACTGAGTATTCCCTGTTTACACAATTATGTGCTTTCTAACAGCTTTGTCAACAGCTGTGACAGATATTTGTCATTTAAGGTTTATTGCAGTATTGTAGCTATCTATAGCACTAAAAATGTTGAGAGAGATGGGTTGGAAGGTCATACTCGGTCATACTGGTAAGCTGTGTGGTGATACCCACTTTAAGAAAGGTCAGTTGTCAGTTGAGTGATAAGCAGTAAAGCCGAAAAGGAGCATCACAGCCAAGCACAGCAGCTAGAACATCCATAGAGTGTAAATCCAGGAAAGTGTAAACAAAACTATAGCTGAAATTACAGGTGCAGGTAATGGTTTTATTAAAGTAAGTATGACCTAATGTCATTAAGTTATTGTTCAGTATTGTCTGGTATTCTCCATTTCACACTGCAGCAACTGCATGAAAATATATTGAAGCACTTTCCACCACTGCTTATTGCCTAATAGACCTTTTGACAAAATATCAGCACATGAACAGTGCTAGAAGACTCACTAACTCTATCAAGATTAAATTCATCACTTTGTGTGGCAAAAGGGCTTGTTTTCCTACCCCTATTGGCATGACAGGTTGCGACAATTCATGCAATTGTCTCCAAAAAATGACTAGCACAGCTGTCAGGTGACACGAGAGATGCAATAGACAGCCTTGCAAAATAAGAATTAATTTAAGTTTCTTGCTGCGTCTCCCTAGTGGGTCGTCTTTGTCCCGGTGCCACCGCATCTCATTTCAACCTCTGTCAGAGTGTACGCCGCATCGTTTTATCATTCTCTCATCATTCGACACAGACCACTTTGAATTCTCATCTCCCCTCATTGTGTTTCACAAAGCACAATTAGAACACAGAGAGAGTGATGCAATATTACTAGAATCCTTCTCAAGGACTTTTGTCTGCCCTTATTTCCTCCTTATCCCATCCCGTCCCACAGAAGTACCACTGACTTATGTTGGTCTCTCCTGCGAAATTCCTAAATGTAACTCTGAGCAAATGAACAGTAATACAAAAGCCCAACACTTGGCCACTACAGCAAAGTGTGAAACAACATGCAGAGCCCTCCCCATTACTTTATTCTAGCTATAGGTTCCCAGAACAGTTTCACTCGTGAGCCAGTTCAACCTATTTTACCCAAGTAGCCATCCTGTGACATTTCTGTGTTACTAATGAGACAGGCTTGGCGAGGAAGGCCTGTGCTGAGACCAGCAATCTGGCAGAGGTTGGCCCCAAGGGCCTCTCACTGAGCCCTGATTCCAATGTACCCCAGTGAAATATTCTGCTGCTGTTTTATTCCATAAAGCTAAGTCTGCTCGGCGTTTGCCGCAGGTTACTGGCACTGTAGCGAAATTTAAAACAAACTTGCATTACCGCCTTACTGTTTTATGCCTCCACCAACCAGTCAAGTTGCAGTTTACATCCATGTACTCATATAATAAATATAATAATAATGTATACGTCAATACCGCCTTGTGAAATGCGTTTCCCATCTTGGGGGACGGACTTGTGGCCCATTAACGCCATAAACGCTCATAGAAAAAAACTGACTTTTGTGCAACTTTTGTTGATGATTATCTACTGTAGGCCTATAATTTCTCCACAAAATGTCTCCACATTTAAAGCATTTTTAATCTACACATATTTATTTTCTTTATATTGAGTCGAGTATTTGAATATCTGAGACATCTGACTCAGATGACTCTCGGCTCTGGGAACTCAGAGCTGGTTTGCACATTTCTGAATACAGGAGTGATAATAGTGGCTACTAGGGGTGGAACGGTACATGTATTCGTATTGAACCGAAACGGTATGGGCGTCATTTACACAAAGAATACACGGTATAAAAATAAATAAAACATTCGTTTAAATTAATTAATGTAATGCGGAACTAATGTAATGCGGAACTACTGTTAGATACGCGGGTTCTTTAGGGACACCTAATCTGTAGCCCTGCCTTAGCTCTGAAGCTCTCCGCCTATGTATGCAGTTTTATTGAGTCAGAGATAGAGTTAGAGGACCCGCCGGCCTCTTTAAGATCGCGAGTTTGGGAAAACTTCGGTTTCCCAGTCAGTTAC
Source organism: Sander lucioperca (assembly GCF_008315115.2). Classification (NCBI taxonomy): domain Eukaryota; kingdom Metazoa; phylum Chordata; class Actinopteri; order Perciformes; family Percidae; genus Sander; species Sander lucioperca. The sequence continues at coordinate 16,245,539 of NC_050173.1, read as the reverse complement.
AGTAGTACAGGCGAGAGAGTGGTGGATAAGACTGCTGTTGTAGATTAGTGTTACATTTCCAGTGTCGCGGCTCTGAACCGTAATGTTAGTTGGGACAGACGCCTTGTTTCTTTAGGCTAACTATATTAGCTTTAGCCAGGCAGGAAGCAGCTTTCTGCGGTGAAAAATGGTCGGGAGATGTCGTGATAACATTGCATTAATCAGGTAATTTAGTTTGTCTTTGCAGAGAACAGAGATGCTGTATTTTCAGTTTTATTTATTTATTTATTTGTTTACAAGTTCCAGATGGAGTCTGGAGATGATGTGGGGTACTTATTGTTTACTGTTTACATCTTACTTTACACACTTCAGGCTGTTGCAGCTAGCTCAGGGGAGAGACTGTATGACACTAGGTGGTACAGCCTGAGACATGCATTAAATTAAAAAAAATTGCCTTCTGCATTTTTGTTTTGCTTTTTCCTCCATTGTACTGAACTCGTACCGAACCGTGATGTCTGAACCGAGGTATGAACCGAACCGTGACTTCTGTGTACCGTTCCACCCCTAGTGGCTACATCAATTTGTGGAAGAAAAAACAAGAAGCGCTGAGAGGGAAAGCTGCTGAACTAGGATGTATTCACTATTCACAGTGATGGTATAGTGGCTTGGGTCACAGAGGTCTATGTAATGCTTTAGCTAACTCACTGTGATCACTACAGTACAAGTAGACACTTTGGACAGTGTGTGGTTGTGCATCTACGTGGTTACAACACAGCAGCTTACATTGTAAAATACAGTGTAGCTGTCCGTACATGCTGCTATTTTCAATAATTGTACTTGCGTCTTAGAATGTGTTGACTTTCTATTTATGTGACTTGTAATTACAAACCTTTGTATGCCTCTGGTTTTTATGTCCTGAATGTAGGCAGGCTCAGCTTAGTGGAAACATTTTCTGTCATAATACAAGAAAATCTCCATTTTAGGGCCTGGTTTCCACCACGTGTGTTTGTGTGTATGAATGTGTCAAAAATCTAGCCCCCTATTGTCAACATATGTAAATCATACGATCTTGTGCATGGTTTAGAAAAATTTTGAGTGAACATGCACATTTATTATACAGTGCCATCAGTGAAAGAAAGACAGTTTTACATAACCTGTCTGCTACTGATTCCTCTCAGTCCCCAGAACATTTCGTAACGTCTAAAAACATCTCCGCACCCTGATGGTTCTGACATGGCCCACTGAGGTCAACACATTTTCCCTGGACACAGTGCAGCCACAGGGAGCCATTCAGAAGTCCCTGCTCCCTCTCTGTGTGAGCGGGTTTTGATCCACTGTTCTCTCAGACCAGTGAGAGTTGCCAGAGCTGTTGTGACTGATAGAAATACAGGTGGGTAGGTAGTGACCTCTACCATGCACTCAGACTATTCTACCACTTCGGAGGGGGCATGTTCACAGGAAGAAAAGAGAGAACAGCCCATAGCACTCAACCAGCAGGATACTTTGGAGTTGAAGCTGTGGATATAAAGGCCATGATTGATTTTCCAGCACTCTTTTTGTACGTTTTTACGTCTCATCTCACTTCACAGTTTTGTTGTGGATTTGTTTTAAAGTGCAGTGGCCTGTTCCCCTACAATTGTTAATATTTCCAGAAGCAAAGACAATAAATGTGTGTTTGTATGTGTGTGTGTGTGTGTGTGTGTGTGTGGTCAGTGGTTGCAGGGGGTATCACAGGGGTGGCAGGTTGATTTTTTAGAAGTTATTTACTTGAAACTAACATGCTGCAGATTCAAGTACATGCTCTGTTTCTGGCAATGGTGAGCTGCATAGTTTAATCAGCTTAACATACCTTTTATCAGCAAATCTATTGCCTTTTTCTGCATACTTGTTACTTTTTATACCATCTACTGAATTATAATGGCATGTTTAAATCTAAAGACTTATGTCTAATCAGCTGATGAGGGTAAAGAGATTTTCAGTCAGGGCTCAGCAATGTACATAACATTCACTGTGAATTTAGAGATAGAGATACCAAGTGGGGGAGCAGGTCGAGGTGAGAAGCTGTGATATATCTGATGTTTCAGTAGAGCATTGTGGTAAATGCAGTGACTATATAAAATAGTTCAGTTGCAGCCTGTAGTGATATTACAATTATCTGAAGTTCAGATTCAAGTTTTTCAACCTGCTATCTGATTGTTTTTCCAATCAGACTGAGGGACATTTAATATTACTGTTTTCTCAAATTTTTCTCCAAAGAATCGGTTTAGTTGATAAGTAGTTAAAAGTTGCTGCTTGAATTTGTGACCTCTAGTAGTGCTAAAAACCTGCATGGGTCCCCGTTTTGTTTGTCTCTTGCACACACACAATGACGCGGTACACTCTCTTGCTAATGGTTTCATATTCTTCCACTGATCTGCAAGTGGCGGTAACACTCCCAGATATGTAGCAAAGTGCCAACAAAGGCAGGGAAGAAGACTGCAAGCAAGTATACATGCATATAAACTAGGGATCGACCGATATGGATTTTTTAGTGCCGATGCCGATACCGTTTTTTTTTTTTCATCAGCCTTAGCCGGTGACCGATACGGGCTGCTGATTTTCTTGAGCCGATATTTGGAGCCAATACTGCTTTTGGTCCCTCAATTTACATCATAAAAATGTAAACCCTGCCACACTAGATTTGTTTTTGGAATCTGCTCTGCCATTTCTTTAAAAATAATAAACAAAAACACAGATCAGTGTCACTTCTGCAATCATCTTACATTCATATCACCCAAATTATGTATGCAATGTGCATCACATTGATGGGCAAGGGTAAAAGGCTTTCATCAACATCTACAACACAGCCTTGATGATGCATTGCTTGCTGACATATTATGAGACAGATATAATCAGGTCATCAGAAAATGTCCTTTGTCAACACATTTACATAATTTAAGAAAACAATAAACCTGAAAAGTAGCCATTGAAATAAAGTGCTTGATTTGTAATTTAAGACAGCACCAGCACTCTGCTAGTGGGGGAGGGGCAGAGCATGGTCTGCACGTGAACTGCAGAGTCTCCAGCAACACAGAGCTGCCTGTGGACACCTGTCTGTAAATAATCCCGGGAAAAAAGTATCGGTGAGCGCAGCAGACACGTATCGGCTGGCGGCTGATGCCGATATACGTAAAAAACGCAAATATCGGCCCGATATATCGGCCGGCCGATAAAATCGGTCTATCACTAATATAAACAATACTATAAAATGTTTAAAAATGGATTTGCAAATATTTTATGAAAAAGGAAACGCATTCAACACATTTGTAGGAGCTCAAGGGTACACACAATGCATTTTGGTAACACTGGATGTGAACGAGGGCACCTTTAACTATGTTGCTCTCGAGATGATTTTGCAGCGCACTTACTTTATGTCTGATGTCTGCTTGGGTAAGCACAGGGGAAAACAACAATTCTTACTGGTGACCTCTTAAGGTTTCTATGCGCACACATGAGCGCACAAACTTCCATGAAGTGCCATCTTATTTACCGTAGAACATTTTCACCCCTTCATCAACCACTTGACAGTGCCCAGTCACTTCTCACAGGGTATAACAATGCACAGCGTTTTCACTATCAGTAAACAAGCATGATGATCTGCAACAGCACCACAACCAGAACACAGCTGACAGACATTTAATCATCACCATGGCCATTTTTGTCCTTTCAACAGGTCACAGCTACACAACTGAAACCAGCAAGTTATGTTATTTGTTGGGGTTGACTGATAAATTAACTGTCAAAACATTGAGTAAAAATTAATCATTTAACACTCAAGAAAGTTTTCAGGATGTAAAGTGGCTGTGTTGTGATACTGAGGCTACATCCACACTAATACGTTTTTGTTTAAAAACCCATTTCTTTTGCTACCTTTACGCCTTGCGTCCACGTTTACAAGTGCAAGCCCAGTGAATTCTTTCATTTTCAGACTAATATTAATATGGAGAGAGATCATTTCTGATACGGAGCCTAAACGCTTGTGTGGACGGACATTGTTTTTGTTTCAAAATGCCATTTAAAAATGAAAACGTAGTAGTGTGGATGTGAGAAAATTTGATTGTGTTTTGTCACACACTGTTGGATTGCAATTTAGCTAGTTCTGTGTTGTACACCTTTGGTTTTAGAAGCAGCTAACAGAAAATGATTCCTGTCCACTGCATCTATATCAGGGTATCCAAAGGAGGTGTGTAACTTAATAGCATCTTTCCAACAAACGTCTAATAAATGCTCACTGTTGTCTACCTGGTTTCTGCCTTTGTCTCTGGCTTCCATTAGCTATAAGCATGTCTTCAAGTGGGGATTCATAATGTGTGATATTGTTTAGGTGTCACATTTTCATTGTGAAGCATTAACCCCATATAGCTTAACATACCTTTTATCAGCAAATCTATTGCCTTTTTCTGCATACTTGTTACTTTTTATACCATCTACTGAATTATAATGGCATGTTTAAATCTAAAGACTTGAGTCTAATCAGCTGATGAGGGTAAAGAGATTTTCAGTCAGGGCTCAGCAATGTACATAACATTCACTCTGAATTTAGAGATAGAGATACCAAGGGGGGGAGCAGGTCGAGGTGAGAAGCTGTGATATATCTGATGTTCAGATATATCACTGAGGGATTCATAATGTGTGATATTGTTTAGGTGTCACATTTTCATTGTGAAGCATTAACCCCATATAAAATCAAAGAATCTGTAAATGAACAGCTGTACCACAGGGTGGTAATGACACTTTACTGACTCTCATTTGGTAATACTGGTAATATATATTCCCTGTCAAATACTGCTTTTGGGAAGAATGCTGATGTGTCAGATACCACGTAATACTCTCACAGATTCTAAATATGTCCATGATTTGAAAAAAATCCCAGTCATTTTAAAAATGTGAAGTCTTATCTGTATGTCAAACTACTTCCACTCCTGGCTCACTTTTTCTTTCTTCCCAGTCAGCTTTCTTTAATCATCTTTAATCATCTACTGTACATGCATGCATATGTCAGCTATTTAATTATTTACAAGCTTTTGGAAATAGATGAGGATTTAGTCTATAAATTCAGTGTGATTAGTAAGGCTGCTGTGGTTACAAATGATGGTAACTGCAGCTTTCAATAAAGAAGCAGTGCAGTGGGGAACCTGGATAGCTCATCTGGTTGAGCGTGTGGCCCATGTACTAAGGCTCAGTCCTTAACGCAGCAGCCCAGGGTTCAATTCCACCCTGCTGCCTCTCTCTCTCCCCTTGCATATCTTCAACTTTCCTCTCAAATAAATGCCAGAAAAATAATCTTAAAAAAAGGAGCAGCTGGGCGCCAGGATAGCTCAGTTGGTAGAGCAGGCGCTCATATATAGAGGTTTCGGGCCCGGGTTTGACTCCAGCCTGCAGCCCTTTGCTACATGTCATTCCCCCTCTCTCTCCCCTTTCATGTCTTCAGCTGTCCTGTAAAAATAAAGACCTAAAATGCCCAAAAAATAATAATAAAAAAAAGAAGCAGCTACAGTAAATGAGTGTAAATGCTTTTTTTTCCATTCTTGCAATATCTCTATATCAGTAGAAAACTTGAATGTGCTATATTCTTTTTTCGTATGATTTCTAGATTTGCGGTTTAACACAAATTGATGCATTAAGTATTGTTGTATTAAACTGTGAGTCATCACAAACTGTACTTTAATTAAACTATGATAAGGCACACATCCACTCATCCAATAATGTTGTTTGATCCTGTTCAAGATTCTTCCTCCTCTTCAAAACTCATGAAATGTTTCATGAAAACATGACAGTGAACAGAAATTAAATGGACTGCATTATTTATCTTGGTAATGCACTGGATTTGTAATATGATTACAAATAGAGTATATTCTGGGCTATTTTAACTAACTTATCAGAAACATAATATCTAGAATCTGCGCCCCACTGTTTATTTTCTGGTGGAGTGGTAAGTCCGCCCGCCGAGCCACGTTAATCAGCACGAATGACGAGGGAATTTTAAATTACAGTTTTTCTCGATTGCTTAAACACATGTCTTGAAACTATGCCTCGTATTCTCAAAACAGTAAACACAAATCCATAACGTCTCACCCAATTCACCAAACATCCTATTTTCAGGTCAAAATGAAGCACTATATCAAAACCATTAACTCTTGCTGAAAAACCAAACTTTGACCCCAGACGGGACACACAAACCGTCACAACATACACACTAAAACTTAGTTTTACACACTGGTGTAATAAATTCAAAACAACATTTCAAGTTATGTTGCCACAAACCTTTTCAGATGAACACAAGACACAACCAATGGTTACATTGGCACATTTTATTCATTACTGTATTACAGTACTACACAGTTATTATTCTGCATCAGCATCCCGTCTTTGCTCTGGGTCAGGCCAGAGAATCTCGTCCACATCACAGGCTATATTGGCCCTAGCCAGGCAGCGGGGGTAAAATCCTCTTGCATGCCTGATCCACCCCTGGCACGCATCTACTGATATGTCTAGGCAGGCTTCTTCCATGGCCTGAAGGAGGTGAACACGCATATAAGGTTCTTGGTCATACACTTTCCACCGCCATGACGAAAAAAAACTCCTCTATTGGGTTAAGAAATGGAGAGTATGCAGGCAGAAAGAGGTTGGAAAATATTGGGTTATCGGTAAACCAGTCACGAACCAGAGCAGCACGATGGAAGCTGACGTTATCCCAAACAACAACATAGTGAGGGTGCTCTGGTTGTGCTGGTTCCCTGTGGTCCAGCTGGAACATATGCTCTCTTAGACTGTCAAGGAATGCAAGAAGGAGCATAGTATTATAGGGTCCTAGACTGGCATGGCGGTGGAGTACCCCTCGTTGGCTGATGGCTGCGCACATCGTGACATTCCCTCCACGCTGACCAGGGACATTTACAATAGCCCGATGGCCGATTATATTCCTCCCCCTTCTCCTTCTTTTGGTGAGGTTGAAACCAGCCTCATCCACAAAGATAATTTCAGGTGGAACAGGCCAGCCTTCAATCTCAAAGATTCTCTGCAAAACACATCAAAACACAATAGATTATATCACTACCCTGAAGCACAGTTCAGGAGGGCACAAATGGCAGCATAAACTGCTATACTGTGATGGTGCACAATGCTTCATACAATATCAAAAGTCATACCTGAACATATTCCACTCGTTGGTCTTTAACCCTGTCAGAGTTTCGTTCAAAAGGGACGCGGTACACCTGTTCATCCGGAACCGATGCTTTCAGAGGATGCGATCAATTGTGGAAAGGCTGATGGAATTTATTCCTTGAAAATGATTATTATCCTCAATCAATCTCCTTTGAATCTCTCGCAGGCGGATTACATTATTGGCAATGACCATGTTTACAAGCTCCCTCTCTTGCTCCTCTGACAAAAGCCTTAGCCTCCCACCACCAGATGGTCGTCTCTGTATCCTACAAAAATAGAAGCACGCATTACTGTAAATTTGATGGATTTATTTAGTATTACAGAAGCATAGTACAACAGTGCATGTGATGTCAAAGCACAGAGTACAGCACTCAAAAGTTACTGTACAGAGCAGTCGTACTGATGATGGAGGCGACGGTGAAGCGACTCAAATTAGGCTGGATTCGTTGCCCAGCCTCCCTCATGGTCATACCATGGACAAGAACATGGTCCACTAAAGTGGCTCGAATTTCATCCGAGACTGCTTGTCTCCTTGCCCTTACTCCTCTTCTACCTCGTCCTTCACCACGTCTTCCTCCTCTCCCTCCTCGCCTTCCTCCTTCACCACGTCCTCGTCCTCCTCCTTCTCCTTCTCCTTCACCACGTCCTCCTCCTTCTCCTCCTCCTCCTCCTCGACCATGTCCTCTTCCTCTTCCTCTCCCTCTCCCTCTCCCTCCTCGACCGTCATTTCTCTGTGGGTCCATTGTTCCAAAACTCAATGAACTGACTCTGGCCATTTTATCTATCTATTGAAAGTTCTGATTGGTGTGTGATCAATTTTGACTCGTAGTGTTTCCACCTGGGTAATTGTGTGCTAATTGAGCTTCAGCTGTGCTGACTTGAGTGAGCAATATTGAATGCTGTGCTATCTAAATGACAACATGGTGTAGGCAATGAGAAATTAAGGGATTTGTGTGTAGAGTTTTGCAGTAACAGTTCAACAAATCTGACTCATGTGTCAAAACCAGGGAATAGTGTTTATAGTTTAGTGAAATGGGTGTGCTTTTTGAAAAATGGCGTTATGGTTTTGAAATTTTAGTTCAAAAGCCTGGTTATAGTGTTTAAGCAATTGAGAAAAACTGTAATTACAAAGCAGTTTGTCATCTCTTTTCCATGGATCTGGCACCTGATGGTCTCTGCTTCTTTCCGACAGTCACCCAGCCTCCTGGCTTCCTGGCTGCTACAAGGGGACAGGAGCTACATTAGGTCAGCCCGAATCGATTAACATAACTACACTCTTGGCATCACTGTTTGATGCTATGGGTCAGGACGTTCGTTTTTACTGATACGCGGGACAAAAACGGTGCACGAACTGCTCGTTACCGTTGTAGCACTTAATACTAAGTCACCTTACAGCGCTGCGGTCAGGCTGTTACTACCCTGTGCGTCCCATACAGAAGCTAAAGGGTGATTTTTGTGTCGGTATCTGACGCTAAGAGCCACTGACCAAGCGTCAGTATTTTACGAGTTGGGAGTGAGAATGGGTTCGCAGGAGGCAGGACAGCCGAGCTAGTGTAGTTTCATCGATGAAAATGTTCTCGAGTAACCACGAGTGGATGATTTGAAAATATTAGAAATATTAGAGTTCGACCAAGCCTAGTATATTCTCTGTATAGGTTTTACAAAATGTGTTGTAATAGGTGAAATAACATTTTAGTTGTAACTGCATTGAATCCATCACATATGTTTTTGTTTTACTTAACTAGTGCAGTGCCCGTTTGGAACGGGCGATTGCTTGGCCTGTGGTATTGCTGCTTGTAGAATTCATCAAAACCAAATTGTACCCCAAAATTACTTACAGAAGGACCACTTAATATGCAACTCCACTGTATAGCCTATACTGACTTACAGTGTAGGCTACTCTACATCAGAGGAAGACGTTGTACTACTGTATTTACCTGACAGAGAACACTGCAGATTCAGAATGTAATCACAAAATATCACAATGACAATGTGGAGTAATCAGACATTAGTGTCATGGACTCATGGCAGTGTGCTACCCACCCGGCCCGTTATGAACGCTAATTAGCACATATCTGCGTTCATCAACCACCAGAACCGGACCGTGTGTGTGCGTGTGTGTGCGCGCGTGTGTGGGTGTGCGCAGAGAGACAGAGAGAGAGAGAGATCGTTAACGAAATTAACATTTCAGCAGAGGTGTTCATTTTCATACAGGTTTAGTGGCTTGACGGTTAACGGGGAAGTAGGGGATTTGATTCGCTAGTTATTTTGGCGACTTAATTAAGCCGACCCAGGGTGAGTCTGATGAAAACTGATGTATCTGCCTGGTTCAACTCTGAGATTTTCTCGCATTGCACCTCTATGTGAAGGAATAATCTCCAAGATTAGGCTACGTTATGTTCTGTCAGCTCACAGCAATTTCATATAATCGCAGGAAAATAGTCCCCCCCGCTGTTCTAAAGCATTCTGCATGTGGTGTCTGCTGATGTGCAGGTTACCTTCCCCCCCAAACACAGACACACATACTGTATACAGATACGTCTCGCTTTATAAGATAAATAGCCTGCCTATAAGTGGCATCACGCTCTGTCTGCACTTGTGTGGTTGTGCCTTGCATGTGTGGGATTCTGATACGTCCTTAAATTCGGGAATTGTCGTTTGTTTATTCAAAGTCAAAGATAATCCAAAGTAGTGCAGTCTGAGGTGTATGCCACATTGTAGTTGCCAAAGCTCTGCTGCTCTCTGTCTCTGGTCCTCAGGGTGAGAGGGGGAGTGGCCAGCGGCTAGAGCGGCAAAAGCCAATGTGTGCTTCTTTTAGCGATATAAATTTAACGATATCTTTTGCATTTATAATCCAAAACAACGTCAAACTTGGCCCTGCACTTACTCGTGCCTGTAGCAATACACCTGTCAAGTTTGAAATCCATCGGACTAACGGTTCGAGAGATATTCGCATAACACACAGACAGACAGAAAGACTGCAATTTATAGAGAGATGTGATTACTACTTTTATTGCTGTTGAATTTGTTTTATTGTAATGGAGTATGAATCTGAGCTTGAAAAGACAGGTCTAGACCTTTATAGTCTAGTGTCTCATAAACTGTTGCCACCAGAGCACAAATGGATACCACTGTCACATGAACACAGAAACAAAAAGCATCACCTAGACAATTTCAACTAAATGAAAAACAATTGTTGAGTTGCAGATTTAACCAGAAATCCTTCCGTTGGGATGACAGTGACCTTGAGGACAAATAATGACCCACTATGATGCCTGTGTTTTACTTACATGATAAATACCTCATGCAGTCAATCATGGGAATTATTTTCACTCACACAGACAATGAGAGGAGGACCTCTTCCCAGCATAAAAGCTCCAGTCAGCAGCAGCATAATTGCTTTTCATACGGCAAATTTGCTTTTACTTTCCCTCAGTTAATGAAGATAAACCATTCTTCCCCACAATCAGCAATGCAGTAGACCTAAATGTCAGTGGCTCCTGGATTTCTTCATTCAATTTGAGCAAACACCCAGGAGAGAGAGGGTATATGGCATGAATTGATTGACAGAGTTCTATTACAAGGGCTTATCAGACCCCTGTCCGCAATTATACAGGTTCAATATGGTGGTGGGATTTGATTTGTGCTGGTATTATAGTCACAAAGATGTGTGCAGAAAGGGGTAGGCCTACTGCTCTACATGGAGACCCCTCTATAATTTTCATCAGCATGTTCTCTCCTGCTTACACCCAGGCAGCACTCACTGCCAGCTCAATATTTTGTCAGTGTTTTCCTGACTAGAAAGTATCAGTGGATGATTATTTTTTTCACAGGTCTTTTTAAGTGGATTTTGATATTTATATTTGACATTCAGTTCATGGTTGGTTGTCTTTTTGCACCCTTTGGCTGTAAAAGTCAAAGGTTTACTCCCCAGGTGGGGTGCAGTCAACAAAGGCACAGAGGCCAACTAAAACAGCACAGATTCGATTGTTATGTGAGACACTGCAAACAAAAGAACATTGTTTTTTTATATATCCATTCATGTGGCGAATAAATTGATGAATTGATTTTTTTTTTTATATCCATTCATGTGGCGAATAAATTGATTAATTGATTGATTCATTGATTGATTCATTGATTGATTGTGTTTGCTGTATATGAAATGGTGATGGGAAAACACTAACTAACACTAACTAACAACACTAAGGATGGCTCTGTTCTATTCAAGTATCCCAGTGAGAGTGACAGTGAGTACGTTTCCATGCACACTAATATTCCCCTATTATCCCGAATATGGCAAAATTCCGAATTAGATACAGGTCATGTAAACAGCATATGCATTATTCATGTTTGGATATTCTGAATAGGCCATTTTCCCAAAATAGCATTTTCTGATTAAGACCTGGGATACGTTGGAATCATTTGGGTTTTAGAAGCATTCTTTGGGCATGTATACAACACTTTCGTCTTAATTGGGGGTTTTCCCACAGTTTGCGACACTTTACAGCCTCTTGCCTGTTTATGGTTTACGGTCAGCTCTGTTCGTTGCTGTGGTTGTTGTACACAAACCAACAGTTTGTAAGGATGGGGTAGAGATGCACGCCCAAAAGAAAAGCCCACATTTATAGTCGGAAGGAGAAACACTTCTACTTTTATACATTATGAAAGATTTGGATATTTACAGGTTTTTAGATATGCACCAATACATTTTACATTTACATTACATTTACATTTGCCACGTCAACACCTTAGTAGAAATATTGGCCCTCATTTATGAAACGTGCGTACGACCTTAAACAGGCGTAGGACGGGCGTACGGCGATTCCTACGCAAAGCAAGGCATTTATCAATTTGAACGTGAGCGTAGGCTGCGATAAAATCTCACGTCTGGTCTGAACTTGTGTACGCAAGTTTTCGAGTCAGTGTGGACTTGCGGTGCAGCATATAATCAGTTTAACAGGAGAAGGAGAAGTCATCAGTTGATCACTTATCAGCAATGGCAGATCTGGCTCTTTTAGAGGACCTCTATGCGCCGGTACAACAGTGCACACGTACGCGCACGGGCCACGGTGGAGTGCTCCATCGGATTGATTAAGGGCAGATGGCTCTGTCTTGCATCAGCGGGGGGGGACCCATACACAGCAGAAAAAGTCTGCAACATTGTTTTAGCCTGTGGGGTTCTGCACAACATCGCGCAGGAAAACAGAGTGCCATAAATGTAGTGATGGAGCCAGATGACCCGATGCCCAGAGAGCAGTGTCCAACACAGCCCCAACTGGGGGCTATACGAAGGAAACAGGATATTATTCCTCGCTTTTAAAAGGTATAGTGTTATGTTTGGCAATGATATTCAATACAGAAAACATGACAATGCACATTTTTATTTATTCTTCAGGTTTTCGTTTCTCTTTTAAAGTGTCGTTAATGGCCACAAGTGAACGATTTATTTCTGCCATTGACCGAGTTATTTCGGCTTGTTTTTCCAGCCCCTCTGCTGTCAGGAGACAGGGTCGGGGTGGTGGTCCAGCACGGGGGGGCGGAGGACACACGCTCTCCCTCACAGCTGTTGTGGTTCTGACTCATGAAAAAAACACGAGTAAAATAAAAGACACTGCATAAACTCCGCTACTGTGTGTTTATTTAAATATAGGTACACCATGTAGACCTAAGAGATTGCAATATAAGCCTGTATATTACTATTAAGACTTTAGCATACATATGTCAAGGATGTATAAATTAAATAAACTTCAGCTGGAGTCCCATTTACTACGGCAACACTGTTGACTGCATCAGTGATCTCTTTCCATTCCGCATTCTTTCTACAGCCTTTAATTTAAACAGTTTTCAGGCTGTCAAATAGTACACACGTTAGTGCAAGTGAACCTGAGATATCAGGGTTTCAATCTCCACCTCTGAAAAGTGCCGCTTCTTAGCCGGATTACGTCTCGCCATGTTGTAAATTGTAGGGGCGAGGCCTCAAAACCGAAAATATATTGGGGCATGATACTTAAATTACGATTGTTTCCAGCCGCTGCATTTATCAATGTACGACCATTGTTACGCTCTGATTGGTGTGATACGAACGTTTCATGAATCACACGTGAAGCCTGTCGTAAGATGATTTCTGCGCTCATATCTGCGCTGGTTTCTACGTTAGGTTGATAAATGAGGGCCAATGTCTTTTTCGGAATAAGGGCATAAAATATTGCATGCATAGACGTAGTCAGTAAGCCATCATGCACAATACCAGGACCCTGAATTCAAAGCAGCAATTCAACCACCATTAATTTCATTATTTACACCTGTGCTTTTTCTATTTTGATTTTGATTTCAGTTTCGTGAAAAAGGCTTAGGACAATGGTTACATGCTTCTAATGTGTATAATGCTACCATGTTAGTTTAGCATATTAACATGCTAACATTTGCTAATTAGCACTACACACAAAGTGCAGCTGATGGGAATAGTGTTTCAAATGATGATGGAGCTAAGTTTAAGATTCGCCAAAATTATTACAATTAATTTGCTCAACAATGGGAAAATTGTCTTTTTCATGTATGAGAAAAGGCTGAAGGGCCTGCTGGTTAGTCCAGCATGCTCTCTGGAAACGTAATATCTTGTATGGTCATGCTATAATACTGTCTATTTTTACAGCCAGCATCTGGCTCCGATATCACTTAGGCATTTTATTTTTATGGGGTTTACATTTTGAGTTTCATGCAGAAGAAGCAGAATCGATAAAATCCATGAAACACCTTTTTCTTTTCTCTTCTTTTCTTTTTCCTAACACTTCTCATACTGGTGTCTGTAGATCTGTGCATCCTGCAGCCAAACCATTCAGAAAGAAAAAAAAAGATATTTGACTTCAGTTCTTTTTTTTCTCTCCTTCTTGCAGCGGGTGCATTTTTTCAGCAACATGTCCTGTGGTCAGCACAATTACAGCAGGCTGAGGCCAGTAGCGACTTGATAGGCTGGGGAAAATAAATGCTTCCAATCGCAAACACAACCAATTGTTGAAGGACAGCAGTGCCTCGCAAATCACTCAGCGGGAGCGGGAGGGGGTGTTCTGATGTGGTTGGGTCAGCAGACAGGGGACAACACTTGGGCAGCACCAGACCACAGTGCAGCACTGATTCTGTTCTACCACAGCACAGTAAGTGCTAAAGCAAATATTTGATGAGGTAGAAAGAGGAACACACACGCTAGTACATGCACAAACACCCTGCCACCAAGCATGCACACACAAACACACGCACGCACGCACGCACACACACACACACACACACACACACACACACACACACACACACAAACATCACAAATTCACACACTGCTATATTCAAGTGCAGGCACTCTATTACTCCTTCATTCATAAACGCATACATGCAAAATCACATAACCCGCATTAACACACACACACACACACACACACACACACACACACACACACACACACACACATACACACACACACACACAGTTAAAACAAATGTAGTATGTATTTACGCATGCAGTCACAACATCCAGGGGGATGATCTAATAGCAACATGCTCTCACACAGACACACACAAACACACACACACACACACACACACACACACACACACACAGCACAGCACACCTCTAGAGGCCTCTAAACAGAGAGGGATAGAGAGAATATAAAATGTAAATGTTTTGTCTTACTACATAAAAATGCAGCAAGCAAAGACAAAATGTATTTCCATAATGACTCTGGCTTGGTGTGCATATGGGGTGTTAGCTTCCCCTCCGCAGGCGCTGCATGTGAAATGAGCTGCTGCTCCCACTGCCTCGTTCATGAACTCTCGGGGGTTCGTCTGTCCACTAGCCCTCGCTGCTCTGACATTAAATGATACACCTCCGAGCCAGACAGGTAGGAAACTTTATTCAACATTCATGATGTCTGTCCTTCCAAATTTCAAGACGCCCGACCGAGGTGTGTGAGTGTTCTACTTTTGCATGGCGCCGAGTACATGTAAAATATTTGCAGAAGGGATGATGGCACAAAGAAAAATAGATTCTAAACACTGTAGGATTCATCTTAAATATTTTAGAGGTCAATAACTGGTGTTTGAAACTTCATTAGTCTCCAATTTGAAAAGAGGATGACTGGAATATTTGGTTTTCCTGAGCACTTTTCCACACCCCACTTATGTGAAACTCTGTTCTTCAGTTTTGAAATTGAGCTTCTCTAGCCTCTGTTTGCATTCTCTAATCTAAACAGATTGTCTTGCTTTCCCAATGCAGCACAATGAATCTAGTTCTAAACTAAGCAGCTGTCACTAACAAATGATAATGAATATATTATGAAGAACTAGGTTCACACTGTGTTGTCTTTCACTTCCTATCTCAGTAGCTACAAAGTAGACTATATATAACTGACTGGGTTTAAGGTTGTTAAAGGGTGTCTCGTTTAATTTTATGTTTAATTGCACAAAAATATTAAAACCGAAGCAAACTGACACGGGGTGGATCTCACGACTACTACAGAAATGCTGCTTTTTAATTCCTGCTTTACTGGAAAAGTCAATAGTTGCTATGCTCATCAATAGAGTCACTTCCACCAGGCCTGCAGCCTTAGTTACACAGAATGGCAACTAATTATCTGAGGTTGATAGTATTGACAAGACAGTTGTGCTGCAGATGATACAGACACGTGAGCAAAGTGAAAGAAGATATTCCTCAAAAATTAAAAAAACTGTGATCAGGTGGCCATTTTATTATTTATATTTCCCCTGTTGTCCCACTACCTTATGAAGATGCAAATGCAATAATATTTACACTAACTTTACATGGTAAATTTTAATTTCACACCCATTCTTTTCGCTGTGTGTTTGAAAAAAAAAAGGAAATGTTTCTTAATTGATTATGGATGCTGGCTTTTAAACACGTAAGGTGTTTTATGGCCATTGCATCTCTGCTATTCTCAGTTTCCCGTTACACACACGGGAAATAAACAACTGAGCAGAGGTGCAAGATTTGGCAGAGAAGCTGGGGAAAAAGAAGATGGGGAGAAAAAGTGTTCAAATAAACCCCGCTAATGAGCTGGCGAGAGATTTACATAGCTTGATGACTAAGGATCCTGGGTAATTACCCGCGTGCACCTCAAGGTTTAATCTGTGATGAGTATAGGTCTGGTGACAATGGCAGCCAATCAATCCCTGTCTCGGGAGGTCAACGGGAACAGCCGCTCCCCTGGTTTAACACCAGCTATCTGTTGACTTATACAGTGCTGAGAGATCACCAATGGCTTTATGAATAATTTCTTCTCAATTTCCCAGCATCAATGTAGGTGTACCTCATCTGTGTTTGTATGGACAATAATAAAAGGGAGTAGGGCTGGGCGATATGGAGAAAATCAAATATCACGATATTTTTGACCAAATACCTCGATATCGATACCACAACGATATTGTAATGTTGATTACAATATGGTGCTTTCACAAAATATTTACACAATGAGATTTTTGATAAATAATCATCAGTAATGTGGATATAATGACTAAGCAGGTAAAGGCAAATAATAGAACAGTTACAGTTATAGTCTGGTAAGTTCAGAAAATGACATAACTTTACTGTAATGCAGCCTTTAAAACCAGGAAGAGACAACACTTATGCCATATTACGATATTATGATATCCAAAATCTAAGACGATATCTAGTCTCATATCACGATATCAATATAATATCGATATATTGCCCACCTCTAAAAGGGAGATGCAGAAACACCTGAACTAGGGCTGGGACAATTCGTCGACGTAGTCGACGTCATTGATTATGTAATACGTTGACACAAATAATTTGCGTCGACGCGTCACACGTAGAAATCTAAAAATAACATGGCTGCCTCCAGCAACTGCGCAAGTATGGATTCCTCGCAAGTTCAACAACATGTTGAGAAAAAGGCTCGCACACGGTCTTCTAAAGTGTGGGAGTATTTTACTCTTAATGCCAACAACAACGTGGTAGTCTGTAGACTTTGTAAAATGCATCCCTGAGTCAGGATAACAGCAGCAAAACACCGTAAGTTCTGCTCACCTATGCCTCTCCAGCTTCTCCCGTAACTCACCCGTATGTCCTGCACTGACTTCAGTGTGAGGTAAACTGTGCTGTGTCTCCCCCCATCTGTAGCACTGTCTTCGATAATTGCACAACCAGGCCAGATTGTTTCAGATATCTCACGAGTCCTTTATAACGTCAGTTATAACGGCCCACGGATTAACGGATTTTTTTATTTTTAAGTTTTTGTATTTGTGTATTCCTCCTGAAAGTGACTTGAAATGTTAATTTGTTTTATTGTTGGATTTATTTGATACATCTGATTTCATATGTTGCTAAAATTGCACTTTTCTTACTGTAAGATTAAAGGGAGAAGAGCTTGGATGTTAAACAAGAGCTTATTCATTATTTTACCTACTACTGTTAAAAAAAGCAAATACAGGCTACTCTTTTTGCACTTGCTCTGTTCACTTTAAGTTTTTATTTTTGTATTCCTCCTGAAAGTGACTTTATTTTGTTGTTGGATTGATAGCCTACATCTGGCTTCAGGTTGCACTACAAATTCATTTTACTTGAACAGTGCAGTGTTTTTTTTTATAATAATTTTAATAAATAGAGATTTGAACCTTAATGTAATTTGTTTTGTGTAAATTGTTAATAATTGAGCAATGGGAAAATAATTGCTAATTGAAAAATGAATCGTTAGATTAATGGAAAAAATAATCACTAGATTAATCGTTTAAAAAATAATCGTTTGGGACAGCCCTAACCTGAACTAATATAGCATTCCAATGCAAAATGTGTAAAAAGACTTTGAATGGGACACCTCTCAAAACAGTGCTTGTATTGTTCATGGCTGCTGTGAAAACAAGCATTTCATCACATTCTGTGAGATTGAAAAGGTAATGTGACTGAGCTGTGAAAACATCTACAATACACAATGTTTCCTCTCAGTTAGTGAGAGGAAATAATTCAGCAGCAATAAGGTAAAGCTCAAGATGAGGCTGCAGCTCAACTAAACATGCTATTACTGTACAATTTCTTTGTCTGTGTCCTTAAGATTAATTCGCAACAAAGGTTGAAAAATAACCTGGATTTAACAAATTGTGAAATCCACAAAACATAATGTTTCCTAAAAGCAGGATTTTTTTTTTGAGACTAAACACACAGGCAACTTGCAAACCAGTGCATGTTTTCTATGACATTACTTAAGCCATTCAAGGACTTGACTTCATTTCGAGTGAAAGCATGTCAGATTTGATTGATTGGAATGATATAATGCTTGCCCTGGGTACTACACAACTGTCATGGAAATAGGTTGACAGCTGGGGCAGATACTTTATCAGACTTATACAAACGGATTTATCTGTGGCGCCTAGCCCATGATTGTATTAAAATATGTATCGAAGCTTGGAAAGACCCGAGTGTTAGAGTGGAGGAATTCACGTTGTCTTCAAGTGTGACAGTGGTGGCAGAGAAATTAAACTTTTGAAGAAGCTTGAGACACATGCAGCACATTGCCTGGAGATGTGCATGTGTAGTGCACAAGGATTTTCTTGCTGGAGTTCAACTTAAGTGCAAAACTTAAAGTTGTCCTCAGCACTTTGATCATGTCTTGAAAGAAGAGGCAGATGATAACTACTATTCAAATGAATATTAATGTAATTTAGAATGAAAGCTTAAACTATTTCACCCTAATTAAACTAAAAAAAAACCCTAGCTGTTTCTGTAAAGAAGAAGAAGGTTTGAAGGACCAGCATGGATTGCACGGTTAACGAACAAATGTTTCCTCTAAATAAAGACTTTTAACAGTCACATCGCTCAGCCGGCGGATGCTATTTAGTCCAAACAAACCTTTCTCTCAGCAATCTGTCTTGTTGTTCTGTGTTCTGTTCACCTGACTGATTTCAATATAGATTTCTCAAGAATACAAGTTGTTCAGAGGCTCTTACATAAGAGGGAGAATATTTATGCTTGGTTAAAAGTACACAACAAGCCCCTATTTTCCATCATGCTTAGTGACATTCACTTGAACATGCCAAGCAATTCCATTCATGCCAGCCAAAGGTCACCGAAACATACAAAAATATCCTCCTGCACCAAATCAGGTAACGGTACACACACACAGCTTATTGAGTATTCCAACTATTATTCTCCACAACTGTGCTTGCCATAGAGGTAACAATTATTTTGGTTGTTCAGCATTCAATCTCTGTATCAAATGAGTGCTCCAGTTTCCTTCTTCAGAAGGGGCTGATTCACAGCTGTGCCTGTGAATCAGCCTTAAATTTGTAAATGATACAGCTATAGAGGGCTGCCTAACTCGAAGTGCTTATAAAAAGAGCACACCAAGAGCATACGCATTTACATGGTGGAGACAGCGCTCAGGATCAACAGCAAAAAAAATAAAATAAAAACAGGCCTGGTATCACCCATAGACTATATACAGTCTAGGGTATCACCTCCTCTGCTCTGTGTGTGACTGCTCTGTTTCAACTCTTGCCTTCCAGGGATGATAAAAGATCCACACAGGATTACAATTTCACTATTGAAAGACGTCACTAATTCATAGCTACGCATCAACGCAACTAGTTGTGATCTTCATGTCAGTTGGTTATCCCCGCAATCCTAACATCGTCCTCCCTCCCACCCAACCCCCCACCCTCTACATGTCTACTGTACATCCATTCGTCCTCTGATCTCTGCTGTAAATCTCCATGCCCAACACTGACACCAGGCGGTGTAGGCAGGTCACTGGGTGATGACGAGAAATAAAACAACAGATTTTATGGCTCTGGAGGATGCAGCAGTCAGGCTTAGTAAGCCTTGCACTTGATTGGAGTAAGTCACATTTACTGACCACTGATCTCCCACTCCATTAGTTGAAGTACATAAAGACCATTAATCCAATGTGCCTCCAAGCAGGCCATCCTGACAGTGCACGAGCCCAACACACTTACTCTGGCAAACATAGAAGGAAGTACCAGCAGTTTAAAGCAATTTCAAATAACAAAACTGGTTATTAGATTAATAATTGTAAACATGCGTCCAAATCAAGTTACTTGATAAAGGATAATTCCCATTTATTACAACTTGGCTCTATTTTTGTAGTTTTGGGGATCACTTCTATGAGCTGTGATAACATTGTACATTTCTACAATGACGGAAAAAAAACACGATCAGATAAATTCTAAATAAGCCAACAGTTTAGTAGATTAATTCATTAATTGTCAACTATTAAATAAACAATTTTGATAATCGATTAATTGGTTTGAGTCAATTAATCTGAATATCTTTTGAGTTGTGGGCAAAACAAGACATTTGAGGATGCCACCTTGAGCATTTTTCACTACTCTACATTTTATAAACAATGACATTGAGACAATAATCGTCAGATTAATTGATAAAGGAAATAATCGTTAGTTGCAGCTCTAATCTAAAGCACTTTATTTGGGTCAAAACCGAAAGTGAGCAAATGTTTTGTAATAATTCATTCATTTATTCTCATAATCATATGTCAGTTTTTTTTTCTTTCTCTGAAGTGGGAAATTAATATAAATATATGTAGTTATAAAATAATGTTTAGCATTTTAAAGCATTTGTCTGAATTTGTTTTACCTCACAAGAGCTGTTCACTTTTCTGTTGGCCTGTTGCTTTTAAGATGCTGTGCAAACATGTAGAAACACCAACCCTGCACATAGCGGGGTTAACCCCATCCTGATCACCTTGTGGGGCTGAACACATGAGCTGAGCATGGAGCCTGCTGAAAATTAAGCCTTTGCCACAACCCAGACAAGCAGCGACCTGGAGGGCCGGTATGCGAGACTGGCAGGAGCCGTTGATATATAGCGCATGACAGTCAAAAACTCATACAACCAAAAAGCCAGCAACTCATCTATCAAGGTGACAAGCAGCATCTTAAAGAATGGATGGCTGCAGCAACCTTGGAGCTGTGTAAAAGCCTGACAAACACACATGATGAATTTACACGCCATTAGCACAAGGTAGACCCCGCGCCTATGTCAGCCTCTAGGCAAAGATCTCATCCAGTGAACACAGCAGGTAACAGAAACACACAGCAGTGATTTCTACTGGTGTCAGCATGAGATGAGCATAGTCTGGTGAAGCTGGTCAACAAGAGGGCCCTATAGTGGATAAATAAGAAGCTACTGTATTTTTATGAACAATCGGTTGATTTGTGAGCATACTATCTTGATACAAGAGTTTATTACAACAAAATTCCTTTGGAGGTAACCCATTGAGCTGAGTTGTGTAGCAGCCTGTACTCAAAGTTTGCATCACGTAGTCTGGATCGACAGAAGTACATTTCCAGGCCTGACATGGATGTCCCTCACCTTCTGCTCTCTGTGTGTTGCCATTCTCAAAATCCCTTTGCTTCGGGAAACAACAACAAACAGCACTGAAAATGGCATGTTTTGAGGAAAATTTGGATTGTGCAACAAGGCAGGCTTGCTTGGTTCTTTCAGTGAAAGAATATGTTTACGGCATTTACTATCTAACTGGGATGTTTTGGGACCAATTGGTGGGATTGCTATGGACGAAGTACACGTGGTGATACACTGGTAAGAGCAAATGACGTTTAACCTTGTATCCAGCTAATTTAAATAGCTCACGTTACTGTATTATATGAACCGTTTACTTCATTTATAATTGTATGTGACGTTTTCTTTTGCAGGGTGCAAATATTCCACAAAACAAGTTCCTTCCCAAGACCATTTTGCAGAGCCACCATCGCTGCGCCTGGAGCTTAGCGCCTCCCATGACAATATTGTGAGATGATTGGTTTAAAGAAATGCAAACAACCCAGAACGTTTTTTTCTCCTATCCTAGAATGTATCTATGGTGTAGCCAGACCTTACTCCACAGCGCTGTGTAGATAAGTCTGTGACTATGCGAGACTATGCACCATTTAACACTTGAATTGGAAAAATAAGACGTGGATCAAACATGCATGGCTACCAATACTGAGGGCAGAATGCAATACAAATACCCCTGACTGTGTCCAAACAGAATAGTAGTATTCCTGAGCATGACACACACACACACACACACACACACACACACACACACACACACACACACACACACACACACACAAAATGCCTTAAAGCGTCCATAATCCAGAGGCTGCTTTGAACTGTCAGTCCTGCAGGCTTCTGCCTTAACTGATTTTACAAAGCAGGAAGGTGCTGGGAGAAGTAGAAGCTAATTGAAAGCTGAGTTAGCTCAAAGATGACTCTCTCGGTGCCCAAAGACATGGAGTTATCCATCAGGGTGCTATAGGGTTATGATGGGATTTTCAGGAAGTCGACGATATTCTGGACTCAGCAGAGCTAAGGCCTGTGTCCTTGACAAGAACACTTAATTAAACTTGCAATCAGCTGTTGACTGCTTCCCCTGCCTCATCAATAAAGTAACTGAACCTGCATGCTGGAGCGCCTGTCTCCTCATGCTAACTCCTCTCCTCTGAGCTGTATTGTCATCTCATTTATCACTGAAAAACCAAAACCATGTTAACAAAAGACTGCCCTAAAACAGTAGAAGCATTTCATCCAACTGGCCTCATCCCGGTTTCCCCCACATTATTCAGTGATATAGCAAAGGCATGGATAAATTTGACACCAAGAGTGATGTCATTCTGAAGTGGCTGTGCAGCCAGCTGTCTTTACCAATAATTTGGCCTCAACGATCTATGTCTTATTGATGGGACAAATGCATTAGTGTCATTACTTATAACAATCTTAATCCAACTTTATTGATTACACACCTTGGTGAGATTTTTAACGATGCACGAAAAGTTCTTTCATGTACAAAAAAATCTTGCTGTCAGATTTACATGCTGCTGTTGATCGAGGCATCATTCATCAAAACTCCACAAGAACATGTAATTATGTAATTACATAAACAATGATTGGCAGCCTAAATAACATCATATTTCTGGAGAACCTTTCAAAAGGGTGTACATTTGCATAAGCAACATGGATCAATGCGACAGTGGAGCAGCTGCTCTCACCGGGAGGCCTGCACGATAACAACTTTGAGTGATTTTGGCGTAATCAGTCAAATTTTTTTTTTCTCTGTTTTGAGGTTAAATTTGTGAGAATATGAGAAGAGGAAGGTGGTGGAGAGGAGAAGATAAACTCAGGCAAAAGTGACACTTATACCAATTCACACCCACTATATAAAAAAAACGTGTGAGTTGTTAACAAACTGTGTAATTGTGTGTTTATGACACTCATGGTGACTATTCTCGTTCCTCACAGACTCACAATACAGTAAGATTCAGTTTTACATCAGATGTCTTAATCCTAATATTAATAACCGTGCTAATAATGACAATGATAGTAATAGAATAGAATACGTTTTATTGTCATTGGACAGCAGCTGTCCAACGAAATCTTTCCCTAACTCACCCTCAGGGGTTTATTTTTTATTTTTTTGTTAGAAATGGTTGTTGTCACGTTGGCTTATAAGCCGACACTTGCAACAAGAGCACTTCTCACTTTGCCTGTGAGTGGAGGGATCAACCCAATGGCTGAAACTTGTTGAGGCGAACCCTAAACCTCGGCCACTGTCTCAACAGTTGTGAGCTAGTATTCAATGTCATCATCAGGGGAAAGTGGCTGAAGCTTGGGCTCTCTGAAGCTCAATGGCACCCCCGTCTGCTGCCTCACACTGGCTGCTATGGCCCATCGGTGGCTCATCCTCAAGATCCTCTTCTCCTTGGTCTCTCCATTGCTCCTCATCTTGCTCCTCTTGAGATGATCATCCAGCTGGCTTCTGCGTTGTCCCTCATGCCACTCTGCCATGTAGCCAAAACCTAGGCCTGGAGATGAATTGCTGAATTGGTGTTGCATTGACTGCCACCTCTGCTCCTGGCGAGCTCTGTCACTTTCAGCTCTTTCATCCCGCTCTCTTTGCATCTGTACTGCTTTGACTGCCTCTGCCAGTTCTGCCACTGTAGTTTTAGGTTCTTCCTGTACCCCATCTGGGGCCTCATGTATAAACATTGCGTACGTACAAAAAGATTGCATAAACTGGTTTTCACACACACGGTGTGATATATAAAACTGTACTTGACATGAGAATGTGCAGGCCGTCCGCAAAGTCTTGTCTGGCTCTGTAACGTGGCGAATTCTAATTGAAAAGTGCCGAAACTCACCAAATATTACAAAATAAAGTTTCCACTCCAGTTACTGTCATACCACTATGATGTTATCTATGAAAAAAGCATAACTATATCTGCTAATACACCATAAACGTTTGATCATTTATGTGGATAATGTTCCACATCACAAGGCCAAAACCCAAACAGGAAATGCTATTTACTGTTCTGTTAAACACAAGGGTATCAAATGAATGACAAATCCACTTAGGAAATAATTCAGTCACCCTCTGTATAGCTATACTGTGCGCACTGTACTAATTACCCACAGATGAAATATCTCATTGTGCAACAAGATCAGCACGGAAAAAATGAAGTTGTTCCTGTGAGTCTGTACAGTTGCTTAGGCTCACAGACATCCATGACATACAGGGGGCGAGACTCCATCTCCCCAGGAATAAACGCAGTGTCGGGTGGGCAAACTAACGTGTGATGCGTAATTGATCCTGTGGATGATGTGTATACAAGGTGTACGTGTGTGTATGGTGTGAACAAGGTGTACGAAATTAACCCGACCGAGGTCCACCAAACACTGGGCTGAATGCATCAGCTTTACAGCGCCGTTGGGATGTCATGAACAGAATGTGGAAAAAGTGGTAAGAGACTTGGCATAGCCTATACAATTTAACCAGTCCTTTTTTAATGAGGCACCGCTACTCTTCTCTTGATTTCCACATTGACATCAGACCAATTTTCACGTTTTTCTTCCTCAATCTCACAGTCGGAGAGGATTTTTTTTGTTTTTTGCTTGTCTTGCAGCAAGATTAGCTGTTGTGATTGGACAAAGAATGACGTCAGGAGTGCATTTACAGTCATTTGCACAGTCATTTATGGGAGGAGGCAAGGCGGGGTCAGTGGCTTGTTCATGTGCGCTCAATTTCATGTTGATTGTGATGTATAAAGGAAATGTGCACAGGACCTGGCATACACCCGGTTTTATACATGTGGAAATTTGTTGAGGCCTCTGGCCCCAGATTTATTCCACCACAATACCCAAAAGAAGCACCATGAAAATTACTCTGCTTTGCTCTTTATAGCATGGAGTAATAATGTGCAAACGTATATCATATGATATCTTCATCTCCTATCATATTTTATATATAACACTAGTTTTATCACTTAATTGACCTCCTAATAGATGTTTCCTGTACTGAACTGCTAAATGTTTATTGTGATTTATAGAAAACTGGTCGATTGGAGACTCAAATATTTGGAAACAGCTGACAGAACAAGCAATAACAAACACTCCAGCTGAACATTTTTCGCACATAACAGAAAGGTGAACAAATACATTTTTAGAAAAAGCTTGACACAACCAGGGAAAATGTTGTTTAGGCTAAAGAACAATTACAACTATTCTCAATAGTAATGTGTCAATAATGCCCAATATGGTCTGTTTTGAAAGTTTGTAAGAATGAAGGGAACCAATTCACAAAGTCTAAACTTCGTCAGTCATGTTTAGTTTGTGCAGCCATGCCCACTTAAATTTCACAGTTAAGAAATCTTCCTTTACTTTTATGGAAATCTGAATTAAAGAATTGTTTCTTTGCATTTATCCAGAGTATGAGGTTTTTCTGATTTTTAGACATCTGTGAGAGCAGCATTAGAACAGGCTAAGATAATGGGTGATTGTGACAGGCGAGCATCCTGAAATGCCTCTTATCTTTGTTAGTGTGTGTGTCAGCGCAGCTCACATCACACTTTTTGAAAGACCCTTCGACTGGAACCTCAACCCTCCAGCCTACAAGAGTATTAGACCTGTAAAATGTCTGACACATTTCTATTTGACAGTTTCTTCCTTTCTTTTGGCATTTCTAATTTGAACCAACTGAAGCAGGTGTCACTCTCTGCCAATCCTGACTCTTAGCCTGGCGTTTCATTACAGGGTCTCGAATTGCACTGAGGTGTGAGATAAATTGGTTATGTCTAAAGTCAAATTATATCCAGGTCTTTGCAAATCAATTCATTTATTGAAAAGAGGAGAAATGGAAAGGAATGTTTCAAGTTGCCGCTTTCGCTAAAAGACGGATTCACAAAGAGGTAAACTGACGCCAGATTGCCTGCCAATTTCTGGTCTAGATATAAGCGAAGAGTTCTTTCATTGCCATTTATGTAATGCTTGACGGGAAAAGGAATGGTTTCAAAATAGAAAAGTCAAGTCCCTCTCAGCAATTATTTGACAACTATAAAGCTGCCATTGAATGGCATAAAACCTGCAGGCCCACGTGGAGTGGCATTGTAATTTTCTGGTTGTGCTATTTAAACACTCTGGCACTTTGGCTAAACACACGCTCCCATCTGCAGTTTGATTATAATACGTTGGATTTCTTGGAGTTCCATTATAGGTACACTTTTCTTTTTATGTGGTGACCCAGATTAGATTGTAATAAAGTTGTTATTCTTTCTTCTATTTTAAGATATCAGAAGTGGTGCTGCGTTCTAGTGATTCAACCGTTCATTGGGAATTTCATTATAGCATAGGAGGAATATTCTGAGAGCCCAATATGATAATGAGTCCAGTAAAAAAAAAAACACTTAAATTGAAAATGAAGTTAACTTTAATATGAACTTGATGATAGTTGTGGTGATTGAAGATTACTTTTATACTCTTGCCAAAGGAGTGGTATCCAGAAAATGTGTGTTGTAACTAAATGAAATAATGAAAGGTGAAGTTCACCTGTGTTACTTCCCTCAGCACTACAGTATATATATTTGACTAATCGACAAATATATCTCAATATGGCTTTTATTGTTAATGTTTATTTAGGTATATCATTTACTAGGGAGTTTTGTTTAAAGACTGCAAGTATGTGTTTCAAATGTTTTAAAACTGTAAAATCTCTGTTCACTGTCACATTAATGTATTTATTTGCTAAACTATTTGAGTTTTGAGCTAAGTGCTGCTGTCAGCATGATAGCATATTCACAATGATATTGTTAAACTGCTAATGTTTAGCACGTAATGTTTACCATGTTCACCATCTTAATTTAGCATTCAGGATTTTGTTAATTAGCAGTAAAATCAAAATACAGCTAAGGCTGATAGGAATGTTATTAATTTTGCAGAAATGAAGTTATACTGTAAAGCACAGTGTTGGAGAAGTTTGACCTGCTGGTGGTGCTAGATGGAACATCAGAGGATCACCAAAGTGATTAGACTTTAACCTGAGGAGAACATGCAAGTGACTGTACCAAATTTCAAGGGAAAACTTGTTGGTGTTCAACCATCCCAACATTAGATTATAAGGCCTCAGTCTTTTGTCTGTGGACTTCCCTTCATGTAGTCCAGGGAGCAGGTCAGATCTACTGAAGTACATTTTTTGTCAAGCTGTGAATGTGATTCTTCCTATGTAGGTCATAGGTGAAATACCACAATTCCACCCACTTTGTCACTATCCATGGTTCTGACTCATTCATTCCATCAGCAGAACAATTTGCTGAAAAATGTTACATTACATAATTTAGCATACTGAGATATTTGATTAATATGACAGGTTTTATGATTAATGATCCACATTAAGATACGTTGGTCAGCACTATAATTGTATTATTGGTTGGAGTTAGTGCTGGCCAGGGAGCCAATGCAGTATTTGTTGTAGCAACAAATTAAATCAATGGCCAACAGCTACAGTAGATACAGAACAGAGAACAAGGAAATACGTTGTAAAACTGCAAAAACCCACAGCCAGTGTAGACATGCAATGCCACAAATTGTTTTGAGTACCTGCAGTCACTTGCAATGATGCCAAGTGAGTAGTAGACCAAAATGGAACATGTGTTACTGTTCCTCGAAGGTGGATCCTTCTCACTGCTGCAGGAAAATCCAGTGAGCATCAAATTGTACTGTACTATACAGCTGATGTTTTACTTTAACAACTGCAAGGGGTGTTTCACTTATGTGTGCCTTTCAACTGTCTCTAGGGCACAAGTGGAGGAAATCTGACACTGATCTTACTCATATCCCATCATGACGCATGACCCACTCACGCTCTCTGCCTTCAATGAGTTGTGGGGCTGAGCAGTCCCTAAAAGGATTTAGTAAATGATGAAGTCATGCCTGAGGGTGGAGGAGGACAGGACAGAGCTCCAGTGGTGAGACAGGATGGACTTTAAGCAGTGGAATGCTTTCTGCTCAGCTAACCCTAAGCTTCACCTCAAGACTGTCATCTCTTTTCAGGGCCAGGGCAGTCTATTGACAGGGCCATTGATTTTCTGATTAATGGACCTCTCCAATATTGGCATTTACTGCTGCCGACATCATTTTAATGTGTGCATGATCAATAGCTCCATCAACACTGAGAATATCCCGCCGTCAAGCTACAGGGGATTTGTCCGAGCTCATGTTCCCATCAGACTGATCATGGTGAGGTCCATTAGGGCATACAGCATGGGTGCAACAGAGTGTGGGTTTGTTCAATTCCTTAAATGTAAGAGAGACATGTATAGTATGTATAGTATGCATGTATATAAGTAGAAAATAAAGAGGTAATAAAAACGCTATAGTTGTTGGTGTCTGTAAAAAGTTCTACTCCAAGTTGCATGCTTTGTTACCACAGTAGCCTGATTCAGTAACTGTTGCGGGCTGCGATTGTTAAAGGTCCTATGACATGCTGCTTTTTGGACGCTTTTATATATAGGCCTAAGTGGTCCCCTAATACTGTAACTAAAGTCTCTTTTCCGAAATTCAGCCTTGGTGCAGAATTACAGCCACTAGAGCCAGTCCCACAATGAGCTTCACTTAATATGTGCCATTTCTGTGTCTGTAGCTATTGAGGAGGAGAGAGGGGGGGCAAGGTGGGGGTGTGGCCTTGACCAACTGCCATGCTTCGCTTGTTTTCAAGCCATGATGTCTCTCTCTCTTTCTCATGGGCGGGCCAAATTCTCTGGGCGGGCAAAGCAGAGAAAGGGGAGGTAACCTTCCTCCTTATGACGTCATAAAGGGAAGATTCCAGATCGGCCCATCTGAGCTTTCATTTTCTCAAAGGCAGAGCAGGAGGGCTCGGTTTACACCTATCGCCATTTCTAGCCACTGGGGGACCATAGGCAGGCTGGGGGAACTCACATTAATGTTAAAAAACGTTCAACTTTTAACAAAAAATTAATTTTCATGCCATGGGATCTTTAATGTTCGTAGGGGAGGTGTCAAAAGGAAAAGGGAAGCCTCCAATGTCGTATTATTCTTTTTTAAATTGTGCCTAGAGTGGAGAAAAGCGCAAAGCTTTGAATAATACTACTTTTTGCCAACTTTGAGTTTGGTTGTTTCAGATTAAGACTGACTTTCAATTAATCAAGAATTTGCTTGACACAGTCATTGGTAATAACCTCATTAGTCATGAAGGTTGATTCTTAAATACTTACCACTCTACACTTCAGCATACTGTTTGTTAGCTAATTTCAGAAAACTTTCACTGCAGTGAGCTGGATTATTAGTAAATGTTAATGACATTTTGGCAAAAAAGAATGCTTTTGCTGTTGCAGAACTGCTCTCTTCCCATGAGACTCCCAGCACAACTTTTAAACAAACACAAGAATTAAACAAATTAGCCAGAAAGACAAAGTGCTTCCACTGTTGATTCATACTGCCCTTACTAAACAATTTGCAAGCAATAACATACAAAAGTAAATCGATCTATGGTCTGTCAGGTCAACAAGACAAGACCCCATCACAATGGAGGCCTTTAAAAATCCTCCAATTCAATCATATTTGTACAGTACTATATATATAAATGGGTGTAAACAGACTTTTAAACAAACTCTCAAGATAATTAAGTGAAATGCTTAATAATCAAATGCAACATCTTACATATGTTAAACTTTTTATAAATATGTATTTGTTTAGACGTATTAACTGTGAAGTAATTGTGTTTGAGATTAGGCTTTTTTGTTATGTAAGACAAAAAGGCAGAGAGGCAAATGGACTTCATCAACATTAGCAGCACGCTGATAAAGTAAGAAAACGGAGTAGAAAGAAAGAAAAATAATAAAAAAATCAGTCAAAACCTGTGGATTCATATTCAGACCTGAAGGCTTTCTATCAATATGTTATGGCTAGCAGGAGCAGATTGGGTCATATACTGAGAAATTTCAACTTACACTGAGAGAGGGCGAACCATGGAAGCACGTTCTACCCTGGATAATAGCCTCCTTAAGGCAACGGTCAAACTTAAAGGGAAGGGCCCTTTAACACTTCCTCCTGAACTCCAGCTGCAGTTGTCAAGAAACCATAATTTGGGTGACCACCACTACCATTCAGCCATCAGTGAAACTATGCATTGAGAGAAAAGACAAGTTTTGTAGTTACGTGGTGGTGTTGCTTTACTTATTGTATAACTAAGTACAGCATTATTACCTTTTTTATTGTTTTTATTGCCCTTTCAGCCTCGGAAAACTCACTATGCCATTTGAAATTTCATGATCATCATAAATAATCTTCCTCGCTAGCTCTGTGCAAAAATATAAGGTAATGCACAAGATTACTGTACTGACCTTCAGTGCTGGGTAAACTGTTTTTGGAACACTCTGAAGTTATGAGATTTCCTGTGATGGGCTCAAAGAGCTTGTTAATATTGTGTGGCATAAATGCTAGCATCAACATAATCTGAATAAAGAAGATGACCTTGCCACCAAACTATGATGTGTGATGGCAATTTTAAATCAGTTTTATTACAGGAATATCTTTATTCAGTGGCAGTCACTGACTTAAATGTCACTGATAAAAGTTTTGGCATCACAAATAAACAATAATAACAAACTTGTCTTGAGAAACTGGTTCATAACAATAAGTTTGACATGCCTCAGAAAGGTATGACAATATTACAAGGTGGACCCATTAAACACCCTGCCATGCATATATGTATTACAACACAGAAGGTTCTATTAACTCTCTGTGAAGCTGTATGCACAGTGGTGCTTTGAGACAAATACTAACATCAGCATGCTAGCATGCTCATAATAACAATGCTAACATGCTGATGTTAAACAGGTTTCATGTTCACCGTGTTCACCATCTTGGTTTATCGTGTTGCTAACATAGCATGCTAACATTTGCTAATTAGCACTTAACACAAAGCTGAGACCTACTGGAATGTCATTAAATTTGCAGGTATAAACTAAAGTACTGAACGAATAAAAACTTTGACCTGATGATGGCGCTAGATGGGAAGTTAATTGAGGGGTCATGAAATTCATTACAAATCATCCTGAGGGCATGTCCCAATTTTCATGGCAATCTATCCAGTAGTTGAGACATTTCACTTAAGACCACAATTGTCAACCTCATGGCATAGTTACAAATAGCACACCTTTAAATTGTTCTACATTTGTTTTTTTATTTTATAGTCTTAACTACCACAATCTAGTATTTATCCATTTTTTAAACCATGTATCCTGTTTAGGGCCGAGGGGGGATGGAGCCAGTCCCATCT
Source organism: Sander lucioperca (assembly GCF_008315115.2). Classification (NCBI taxonomy): domain Eukaryota; kingdom Metazoa; phylum Chordata; class Actinopteri; order Perciformes; family Percidae; genus Sander; species Sander lucioperca. The sequence goes on along the minus strand of NC_050173.1, from coordinate 16,213,731 downwards.
TTAAATGGGAAGGGTACACCTTGGACAGGTTGCCAGTATATCACTGGGGCCCGTTTCAGGAAGGGCTCTGAGTCTAACCCTGAACTCAGTTGATTTACCCTGAGATGGGAAACTCTGAGTTTTTGGTTCCAGAACAGCTGATTTGAGTTGGTTCAATCAACTCAGAGTAGGTTGAGTCAGAGTTAAGCGCATGCATCCACAACCATAGAAAAGGCAGCATGAATGGAGCCATGATACTACGATTCACCATGGCAACAACCACAAAAAATCGGTCGGCATACTTTACCCCTTTGGAACTGGAAATACTCATGCGCACATACAGCAAGTCTGAACATATTTCATTAAAAAAAGCAACAGGGCTGCTGCTGCAAAAGAGCAAGAATTGGCGTGGGAGAAAATTGCTGCTCGAGTCAATGCGAAGGTTCCAATATAGTTACTGTTTAACTTATTTAATTATTTTATTTTACATTCTATTTTTATCTTTATTAATACATACTGTGTGTATATGTTTATACTTATATTGTTTATATTCTTTTTATCCTTCTTATATTTAGAGAATGTGTGACGTGCACCAACAACACCATGACAAATTCCTTGTATGTGTAAAAAAAAGTACTTGGCAATAAAGCCCATTCTGATTCTGATTATTCTGATAGTGTATTAATTTCATATTTAATCTCAAGTAAAATATTACTGGTGAAAACTGGTGGACGCTAGTGCTATGAGGACGGATAAGGTTATGTACATATCTGAGAAGAAAAACGATACCGCTCAAATTGGTAGTTATCTGGAAATGAAAAAACATCTAGTCGGGGCCTCAATATCATCTCCCGACGTATATTTAACTCCCTGAGAAGTAATACAGCTTCTTCATCAACGGGATCGTAGACAAAAGGACATGCCATGTTCGAGAAAAAAACATTTTACAGTTTTTATTCATGCAGATGAAAAAAATTAAGCATAGCGTAAGTTCTGGCAGGTCACGGAGTGAAGCTCGGCTATTATCTCAGCTCATAGCTGACAGTTCCAAAGCCAGCACACCAGCTGATGGCTCAGCTGTATCCCTCTTCTTCTTTCCAAATAGCGCGCTCTATTTAAACTGCTTTTCCCAGCCTACCTTGCTGCATCTCTGCTAGCGCTTGCAACCCTCCTCCACCTCAGAAGAAAAAAGTCTGTTAACAGCTGCTGCGGGGCTGTCCCCTTCTCCTGTCTGAGCGCGAGTGATTGGCAGGAGATCAAAGCATTGACTCTCGTCACTGATTGGTCAATCATCTCAGGAGAGAGAGCAAGTGTTATTATGGCCTTTTTCACAAGGCTGGATAAATGTCCTGAGCGTTGTCATCTCCTCCGCCATGATTCCAACTTCAAGAAAAGAAACACATGTTGTAAGCTATGCAGTGCGCCTGCGCGGCAACTTCAGGAGCCTCGAATGAAGCTGGGAAGGATTAAACACAGGGTTTCCACACCGTGGTAATCCACCTTGATAATAATGATATTTTAAATGAAAACGGTAATTGTTATCAACATTATTACCTTGGTTTACCGTTACACCGGTAATCGCTACATCCCTAGCAGGGAGGCCCCAGAACAGGGCCATACCACCAAATACAAATTGCAGATGAATGAATCTATTTTGACAAAGTGGTCCTGACTGAACTGCGCTAAAATGCGCCTGATACAGACTAAATGAATGAATGAGGAAATTAAAGAGCGCTGTGTCAGAGGAAGGAGACTGAGAGAAACTCGAGGTTTCTTGAAGAAAACCTGCTCCCGACCCGGTTAGGTTCACAGACTTAGTTACCATAGTAACTGACTCTGAAGTTAAGTTAACTCTCCTTCTGAAATGGGCTGGAGTTACCCCTCTTTCTCAGGTTTAATGTACCTCCCTTTCTGAAATGGAAAACCCAGTTTCCCTCATCTCAGGGTTAACAAACTAGGAGTTTTCACTAAACCTGCTTTCTGACACGGGCCTCTGGACTAACACAGAACAGAAAAACAACTCACTCCTTTTAGAAATTTAGAGCTTCCATGTCACCTGACACACATGTATTTAGACTATAGGGTTTCATATAGAACATGTCATCCTACTTAAAATCATTGCAACTCAAAATATATTCTCAACCTGAGGCACCCATTTACCTCACACAGCATGTACTGCAAGTCCAATAACATGAGCTCTACACATCCATTTTAGCATGAGAAAACAGATCCATATCTTGGATTTCCTGGGCAGACTACCTGTTTGCTTGCATTTAAATCAAAGACTGGACATTTAAAATCACATCTTGAACAGAGATCCATATTTTCTGCACAGAGATGCTTATCATAGCGCAATACATCACAGGCAACATGCTAGCTTGCAATAGCCCAGATCAAGCCTCGAGCCAGGTTGACAAATGAGAGAGTAAAGAGTTGGAATGTGCAGATGAATGATCCTGATGATTGCCCGGGACTGTAGTAAAACACTATGTCAACTCTAATGCTGTAACCATTTCGTTGGTCTGCCAAGTGAGATGCTTCTTGGCTTGTCTGAGTGCTTAGGTTTCATTTAAAAAGAAACCGCTGGATGCTGGTCGAATCTGTCAGAGTCAACAAAAGTTCTGGGCGAGCAGAGTCGCTACATGCAGTGTTTTTTTTTTAACAAAATTGTTGTCCTAATGTAGGTTAAAATACCATTTCCATGAAAACAACACTTACCATTCCTAGATATAAATAAGGGCCTTGTTTATTTTTCTATCTTTAGGCCTCATTTCAACGCTAATATTTGAATTCTGTGTACATTTTATTTTTTTAACAAGGTACAAAAAAGGACCTGTAATATTTGTATGCTTGTGTGTGCGTTGGTGTCTTTGTGTGTGCTGTAGTTTTTTTCATAGTTATTACCCTGTCATAAATGTAAGCACCATCATCCATCAGGATAAAATTTCAGGCTGATTCAGATTGTCCTATGATTTATATGTGATTGAAGTGACAAACCAAAGCTGACAGGGAGCACAGTAATACAACAACAAATTCATATTTAATTCCCTAATTGCCCCATGTTTTTTGTTTTGTGGTATTTCTCTGGGTTGTGTCGCTGCTGAAATCCCACACAGCACATGTTTCAGTGCACAATGCCACACCGTTTCAGTATTGTTCTGTCAAACTGTTAGCTTTCTGTCAGGCTATGATTTGAGGCAATAGCCTTTTCAGCTTCCCATGAGGTTTGATTTTATCCCAGCTCCAAATATCAGTTGTTAAAGGTGTTGAGGAATTTCACTTTTTCTTAGTTTCAATCCAACCCCTTTTCTGCACTTAATCCCAAATGTGCTTGTGGTTCTAGCCTTTCAGCTGAGTAACTGAAAAAGGTCTTTATGGAGGCAGCCTATGGTGGGAAGCCAACTTGGTTCCCATTCGTAGAAAGCTTTTGAAGCGCAAAGAGAGGCTCCCCTGAAACAGCCAGGGTTGTCGAGTTGAGCGTTCGTAGAGACCTGTGCCTGAGGCCATTCCTCTGAATGGCTCTCATCTATGGCTTCCAAAGAGAGGGGGGCTGACGGAAAGCTTCCAGGTGACAACTGTGGGGGTGGTGGCAAGAGAGAGAGACAAACAGTCCTAGTGTCTCACCCACAGAGACTTCTACCTACATACTTCTTTACTATTCATTTATTTTCTCCATCCTGTGGAAGTGGCTGACTTTCACATTCAACATGTAAAATACAGTTGCACTATATTCATAAATATTATAAATAGAAAGGTGTCTCAGACTGCAGGCAAATAAGATTTGTGTGTCCAGACATCACCAACCTATCTGTATTGGTTGTTGTTGTAACGACGTAGGCGTCAGTGTAGCTACGCTGCTTACGTGGCTTTCCAAGGTGGAAGCTTGAGAAATGGAGGTCCATATTTCACCCTCCAAACGCACTGTCAAGTTGCCGTGCAGAACGGGCTGTGGACTAGAGCTTAGATTGGCCCAAAAAATCAAGCCCGAACCTGCCCAAGCCCGAGCACGTTGTGTCCGAGCCCGGCCCGGCCCGACACATTAACTGTAATTATGAGCCCGAGCCCGATTTAAACCCGACAATTTTTTAATACGTGGGCCATTATAACTGACGTTCTCAACTACAATTCTGAGTTGTTTGAACTGGAGAAATCTGTTTAGAATAATACAATAAGGACGAAGCATGTAAACTGCGCTGTTTGTTTAGAATGGAACGGATCGCAAGTGGATCCGAATGAAGAAACGTAAAAAAAAAAAAGAAACAATGATGAACAACATATTGTTGTCACTGCCCAGGACTTGTTTAAATTGCTTCCATACCTCCGACTTTCCTCCACACTTGCTCAAAGTTAATTCTCCTGTTTTTCTTTTTTTCTTTACATCTTCAAGCTCCCGGTGTGATGCGTGCAAGAGGAGGAGACTCCGCGCATGACACGTGCTGCATTTTGTAACTGCAGCCTAACTTTTGTACACATTTGTTACTTTTATATAGCCTATATATATATTTATTATATTTCTGATTATGGCATAGCTATCTCCCCACCCAAATAGGATAATAAGGTAATGGATAAAAAAAAAAAAAAAAAAAAAAAAAAAAAAATTGCTTGATCAAGGGTCCGGCCCAGGCGCGGCCCGGCCCGAGGATGTGGCGGAAAATAACGGCCCGGGCTCGGGTCGGGCTCGGGCTTGGGCCGAGAATCTAAACTCTACTGTGGACAACGGAGCGGGAGTTGTGGCTCTAACGCAGCGGCACAGAGGACGTGCCTGCAGGGCTTCACTCTCCGCTAAATGTCCCCGCGCTGACTAGCTACAGGGTGAGTTGTGATTCCTTGGTGGAGTTTTTTTATGTCCCAAGGGTAACGTTATAACAACACTAGTTGAAAGTGTTGAAACTTTGCATTGGTGTGTGCGCGACACACTGGAGGATGAAACTGCAACAAAACTGTGTATCTGGTGCTTTGTACAGTAACATTAGTTGATGAGTTTATGTGTTGGAGCAGAAATTAAGTTTGAAGCCAGCTGGGGATATTTTCTCTTGGCTGTTTTAGCCGCGCCTTTTATTTTACAATCATAAAATAAATTCTACCTATTAATGTGGCTGAACTTGCTAAAAACAAGAAAGTCATGGTACTTTGAAAATACTGCAAACATTTGTTCAAAATGACAACAATATCAGAGCATGCTCAAATCATAGGACGACACCACAGTAACTGTAGAAAGCACTGTGTTGTGTCAAAGTGGTGTTTGTGAAAAGAGCTCGAGTGAATCCATTTTTTTTTTTTTTTTTTGGTACATCTGAAAAAATGTATAAAGATCACGTTGTTGGTAGTGAGAGTGAGTAAAATAAACCGGTAGCGACGCGGTAACATGCTGCAGATCCGGTGTTTTTAGCTGAGCTTGACAGAAAGTATATAGTTAAAACAGCTCGGTGATGCTGCTCTGCCGTCATTGTTCTCCGTAAAGTTAGCTGGAAGTGAATGTTGCCCCGGTGTGTTTTATGTGGACTGACTGCGTCGGAATCCGTTTAAAAATAGCCTTTGCAATGTGGTAACTAAGAAGGCAATTGTGTCTTGTGTGCTCTGATTAATTTGGCATGCAGTTAACAGAACAGTCATCATTTAGTTTTAATGAAAATGTAACTCCTGGCTGTTTTAGAATAAGGAAATAACAAGAGTAAGAGGTGAACTAGTTGTTTTTTCACTTCTTCATAGAGAATACAGATAAAGCCCACAAACAAATATGGCACATTAACAAATTCACTTCCAAACTAGAGACTTGCTTCGGGTCAAGCATAGAAACAACAAAACCTAGGAGCATATACAAAAAGGGCAGACGCTGCGCACCACAGTGGTCTAGCAGCTGAGCAGAGACAAGCAGAGAGAAGTCCACGGCAGTCCGCTAACTTGTTGCTCTCTACAAAAATAAGCTGCTCTGTTTTAGGCTACAAAAACATGCATTCAGGCTTAAACTCAACCAAGCTGTTTTTTCGGGATTAAGCTATAAGCAGGATGTTTTATCATTGCACTTTACACTGCATACATTAGCCTAGCAGCAAGGAAACTCTAGCTGCTAGGCTAACGTATGCAGTGTAAAGTGCAATGATAAAACTGTAGCACTGTGCTGTTCACCTCAGCTAAAAGCGGAGAAATGTCCTTTCCTTCCCTTCCGTGTGTTATATTAAACATTACCTGTAGATATCACAAGTACTCAAACCTAGAAATAATTCATAAAAATTTGACAGCGCATGTGCGATAGTCACATCGCAGGCGGTGCGATGTTAAAGCTACAACTTTTTTGCTGCTTGATAGAAAAGTAAACTTGCACCATTCTCCTTTAACATGATTATTACCAGCCGAACCCTTCCCCTTTAAGACAGGTGGCCATGTGGTGTGTATGTGACGCAACTTTAGTCCGACAGGGTTTGTTGTGGGAAGTGAGGCTCTCATGTGTGTAGAAAAGTACAGTAAGCGGCAGCTGCCGCAGACACAGTGAAACACATGCTTTTCCTTTTCCATGGGTAGTAAACCTACAGTAGTCAGTGCTTTAATTTAGAGGAAGCAACATGCATGCATTATTAATATCATAGACTTTAGCCTGGATTGATAGTACTATATGAATACAATGGTGTCATGTCAGTCAACCAGTATATTTCTGCCTAATTTCCCTCTCCAAAATCACTTCAGAAGAGTAGTCACAGCGCTTACTTGCTTTGGTGTTGGTAAAGCATTAAAGTTCAACAAAGAATGGTTTACATAAGAAAAGTTTTCATTTTTATGCACTCCCCTACAAAATCACTCCAGTAGTCGAGAATAGATTGATTATTTCCAAATAGAGCTATTTATGTCAGTTTTTTTTTATATTGCAATATATATATATATATATATATATATATTATATATTAAGTGCCTGCCCTTTTCCAACAGTTTCTAATGACAGCTTCTCACATGGTTCTGTATTAACAACCCATCTGGCACATCAGGTTAGCACAACTGAGCTATTAATTCATTTATTTCTGCTCCATATAACTGCAGAATGTAGACATTACTTTAAAAGGTGAGACAACATGTAACATCATGTCCAGAGGTGACATACACCACTGCTTAACAATTAGGCCATGTAATGCTCTTGAGGTTTGGCCATGCAAAGTGGGTTTTCATTTACAAAATAGGGTGCAATCGTTCACGGACTAATCAAAAACGAGTTGAAGCATCCCAAGGTTACATAACCTGTCACTGTAAGCAAACATAACAAGCAATCCTCTTCCAGCAGCCGTCCCTTTACTCATGCATGTTTTTCTGTGAACACTTGTACACTATATGGCAATCACAGCTGCGCACAGCTGTCTCTTGTCTCCTGCTCATTAAACGTCTTTCTTTCAGTTAGCTAATGGACAAGATGGATGTTTAAAACTAATCCTACATCCAGAAAAGGTAATTTACATAATGCAAAGGACGGGGTGGGCGGGGGGCAATGCTATCTACCTGGCTGTGGAAGATTTGTTTCTATTGTTGTCTGAAACGGCATATAGCATTTTTATTCATGCGTCTCATTTTGTCAGGTGAACTGGAAACTGAATTACTCCTAGGTGTGGATGTGAGTGTGAATGTTTGTCTTAGACATGTGATGAACTGCTGACCTGTCCAGGGTGTTTCCTTTCCTTACACCCAGTTCCCCACTGGGGTAGGCTGACCCTAAAAAAAAGTGTCTGTACTTGAATAATTTTGAAGAATTTATTGAAGGATAACCCCTTTAGATGAACCATCTCGTTTTCAAAGGGGTCCAACATAGAACGAACTAAACAATGGACAAAATTACATACAACTTACATACGTGCATACATACATAAAGGCTCTCTATTGCCGACCCACACACTTATTTACCCCTAACCCACAACTCTCGAACAGAGAAAAAAAGTGAATACCACAAATAAAAGAATAAAAAAATAAATAACAATAATACAATTATGGAATACGATAACTGTAAGCAAAATTAATAATAAAATTATAATACTCATAAAATGAAACTAAAATTATTACAATATACTGACTAGTGGATGCTTTACAAAATTAAAAGCACTAGAAGACAACACCATTAAAGACAGCAACATGATATTTTGAGGGATAATAGTGAGTTCTTGAAGATATGTAGTGATTTAATAGTTCTAATGTTGGCTGGGAGATTGTTCCAATCGGAAGGTGCTTTAAATTTAAAGGCACGTCTGTCAATTTCTTTATCGGTTCTAGGAATAATGAAATAAGGTTGCTGAATATGTATAAGAGGGTAAATGGATAAATATAGGGTGAGATATTGTTTTAAATAGGAGGGATAGTTAAAGTTGATACATTTGAAAATACACAAGAGCCAGTGGTAATGACTTTGAGCATTTGGGGATAACCAGTTCAAAGATGCATACATGGAGCTATGATGACTTTGGTACAGACACCTTAGGATGAATCTGCAGAGACTGTTGTAAATAAAATTGAGAGGTTGAAGATATGAATCAAATGTGTTTTGGTAAATAATGTCAACATAATCCAATACAGGCAATAACAACTGTAAAACTATTATTTTCCTCATATGAAAAGTTTCTTCTGTCTGGTTGTCTACTGCACTCTCCTGCCTGCAATGTCTGAACAAACATACAGCACATATACAAACTCCACACAGAATGGACAATGAAACCATTGAGGTAACTTTCAGATGTGATGTATTTGTAGTCAGCACAAAATTACACACCTTTTCAAACTAAATATCTCCAACATGGATTTGCTGCTGTTTTGCTTCCACTTATGTTTACTTTTATTTTCCACAAACGATGTGCCCCACACCAAAAAAAAACTTAAACCAACCAACTTACCACTTTGTGGTATTTATTTAAACATTCTCTGCCGGTGGGAGAGCAAGCAATGTGTTTCATGCATGCGTTTTAATTCAATGGTGGCCAATTACAGGCAATCCAAGTTAGCCTGCAATTGGCCACCAATGAATTATACTGCTGTGCAGAAGAACTCAGATTTTATACCCTAACCTCTAGTCTTGTCTTTAATAAAAAAGATTTTTAGATCAAAGAAATTGATTATTTTTAACAACACATAAATGTCTGCAATTTAACATATAAAATGTATGTAGTGTGTTTTTTTGTTATTTTCTGTTTTTAATTCAATCAGCTGAAAGAACATGAACAAACAAAAGAAACCAACAAGGAGCAAAGATGCACAAGTTGTTAGAGAATAATAATTTGTAGATGTCTAAAATATATAACTATACTAGAATTTGAGATCACTTTATTGTTTTGTGTTAGTGTATATAACATGTACAGCCACACAAAAAGCTCATCCTTTTAACGCTCACACAAGTCGTACTCTGGCTGCATTCCAACATACTGTAAATTCTGCTGTTGTCAGTGACTGTCTATAGGAGCAGATCTTTAAGCAGTGAGCATGCGAAGAATGAGGTTGGGAAGGATCCATAGTTTCCATTAAGAGTAATTTCTTGTCTGATCATTTGCTGAGTAAACATGCAATCCTTCCAACTAGCCCATTATGAACAAAGACAATGCCAAACTGTGTAAAATCAATTCATCAAAATAGGTTAATGTAAAGCAAGTTAGTTTTGCTGGCAACAAATATGCATAGTATGGCTTTTACTATTAAAAATGCTTAGCAATATTCCTAGTAATACTATTTCATTTTGAATGTAAGATATTCACAATGACGGAGGGACATACGGGAAGCCCGTTTGTTACTGTTATCTGGGTACATCGAGGTCATCAAGTTCATTCTCACGTGTTTTAAAAACAGGCATCTAAAAAAACAGCAAAGTGCATAGCTTCATCACACCTTCTAAAAACATATAGGTTTGACTATATTTAAATATCTATTTTTGCACATTATGTCCATAAGATGGAAAACCATTTCAACAGGAGAAATAACTACTTCTATAGGTATATTTATTTCAACATAAACATGTATTTTAAAATATATCTACATACCTACACATTACAAAACCAAAGAAATAATGTCCTTTAATGTTAATGTCCTTTAATGTCCAACTTAATTTAAACACTGTAGATCTCTCTCTCTCTCTCTCTCTCTCTCTCTCTCTCTCTCTCACGTGCAGAAGGCAGGACATGAGGCGAAATACACAGCGATCACGTATCCGTTTTTTGATTTTGTCATAAACAACAGTCTCTTGGCATTTCTTGAAGTTGTCTGACGATTTCCCAGATCGCCTTCTCAACGTCTTTCCAGTTAGACATTTTCGTTGCCGTCTTTGAACCTTCACCCTTGTTTGTTTACTTCCGGTAGCGCCAGCCACATGATGGAAATGTCACCAACGCGCCCACTGGGCTCAGTCGAACATTACACAGACAGGGAGCTGAACGTTTAGGGAGGAGCGGCCCAGGCACACGATAGAACGGGCAAGGCAGACAGCACAATTGAATATTAATTTTCATATTCGAATGTCTGTTTTTTTTCTCCAACTCAAATATATATTCAAATTTAGTATATTCGGTGACAGCTCTACCTGAGTGTCAGGGCATAAAAACTGGTCACTGGAAACTCTCCAAGCCAGCGCTCCAGACAGGAGCAGAGCAAATAGACAACACAGAGAGGGCCTTTTTTCCATTCCGTTAGCGCTCCGCACTGTGTCGGTGTAGTTCAGCAGTTGTTGGGTATGTAAGTGGAAATACATCTAACATGCTAACGCATATCCGACGCCATCACCCAGATGTGCCAATCACTGGAACGAGACAAAAAAAAAAAACTATCCAACTTCTCCTTCCTACAGTGCTTAACCAGCCTTTAGATACAAATAGGACCAACAAAAATGACTCATAGAGGAACCTGGCTTCAAGTATTTGCTGTATGTACTCGAACCTCGTTATAACATGCCATCCCGTCCACACGAGGCAAACTGTCCCTTCCATATACAACCAAACACGGACGTTGATGGAGCACGAGATGTCAGCTGCACCTTCCGTTTCACTAACGACTGATGGTTGGACTCTGGTGCTACGGAAAGCTATCTCACGGTGACTGCTCATTTTATTGACTGAGTGGGAAATGAAAGCGTCAGTTCTACAGACGCGGCCCCTGTATGAGCAGCACACAAGCACTCACCTAGCTGAGAAGCTACAGGAGGTCGTGGCAGAGTGGAAACTAGAAAGGTATGCCTGTCGCACTTAATAGTAAATACTTTCTTTTATCTTTTGTGGGGGAAAGTCTCGCCTTAAGTAGAATTTTTGTTTTGTTATTATTCTATGTAATTTGCACTTTCATAAATAAGAGATGCTGTATTTTCAGTTTTATAGCTGTTTGTCTTATTTTGTTTACAAGTTCCAGATGGAGTCTGGAGATGATGTGGGGTACTTATTGTTTACTGTTTACATCTTACTTTACACACTTCAGGCTGCTGCAGCTAGCTCAGGGGAGAGACTGTATGACACTAGGTGGTACAGCCTGATAACCTGACTCCGCCAGATGGATTGCTCCGCATTTGCTCGGCATATCCATCTGGGAACTTTGCGTTGGAGAACTTTTGGGAAAGGGCAAAAATACTAGTTAGCTGATTGGATAAACCATCTGTCCATCACCACCTATGTTGGTGATAGACGGGCCAAATCAAACAATCAGATCAACGATATATCAAACTCTTGCCGAAACCAGTCGGGAGAAGAGCAAAAACATCTTTTCCTCCAAGAAAAGCCTCCAGTGCTGTTTTTTGCTCCTCTTTCAATGAAGGAATACTTTCTAATTCGGATAAAACTTGTGCAATTGTACCGAACCGTGATGTCTGATCCGAGGTATGAACCGAACCGTGACTTCTTTGTACCGTTCCACCCCTAGTACATAACAGTCTAGCTGGGATAAAGCATGTTCTTTAAATTCAAAATGATTTTCCACCAAATCCATTGGTGGTAGATTTGAGTGTGTGATGTTTCAACCATAACAGCAGTATTTCTTGTTTCCTTTGGTGTTGTTATGGCCTTTCCAGCACCTCTCAGCTGGCACACTGTGCAAAACGTTTTGATGCAACATAATTCTTCAGCAAGAAACCATTTCATGTTTTGTTTATGCTGGTGGTAAATGGTCTCAGGAGCTGCATTAAGAATCTCCTGTAACTGCTCAGTTCTAAATGGTATAGAACTGTGTGTAGACCGATTTTGCCTTCTGTCACATGGACAGTATACTTGTCTGCTAGTTGGAAAGAGTATGTATGATACCTCAGTGCACTGTGAGATTAAAGTGCTCAGAAAACCCAAATACAGTATGTATTTTCTTCTATTCTATTTTTGTACACTTTTAGTATTACATTTATGAAACCTTCTATCCACAGATTGCACAAGTTCTTCCTTTAAACATAATTCTAAGTATGATGGATATCAGTTCCTTATCTATCAGTACTTTGAAAACACCAACTTCTAATGTCATTCAGTTATTTATGTATTTTATTTCTCCAGAAAAAAGTCCCCTGAGAATGATCATAAAACAAGTTACTCCGATTAGCAGAAATGTGTTGAGATACACAACTGACTGTCACTTGCTTTATATGAATACAGTAAGATTTGTATGAGCAAATGTTACACTTCATTTCTTTTTTTGTGTCACTTATTAAGTTTCATCAGTCCAGGGGACCTACTGTATTTTAACATCAAGTGTTGAGCAAAAATATTGTTGAACGATACATAATTGTTATCATAACCTTATTTCTGATCCTAAAATTTAAACACTGACTGACTGTGACTGTGTGCATGTGTACAGTTTTAATGAACTCACAACATTGATTTTCACCTGCAATGACACCCTGACTACTAATAAAACATAACAGGGCGTGAGTTATTTATATTTACATACAATAAATTCAATTGACTCAAAAAGAGTTATGTACCAAACTGTAGACTTTTTAAAAAGGATTTCCCCTCTTACAACACAGCTACATTATAAAGCTGTGGTTGGTTTCTACCATTAATGTCATAGCTGATTGGTTGCCAGCTATTTGGTCTAATGGGTGCATGACATGGTTTATTACCGTTAATTATAGTTAGATTATTGCCTGCCTTGGCTGTTCTGGAGAAAGCCAGGGGTCTGGACGAGCGCTGTCAGCTCTTTCTGCCCCAAGTCTTTGAATCGCAGCTTTATTGGTGGTTAAATGTAACATATGGGGCCCTATTTTAACGATCTGAAACGCAAGTATCAAACGCCAAATGCAAGTAGCTCTGGGGGCGGATCTCAGGCGCTGTTGCTATTATACCGGCGGGATAAATGACTCTTGCGCCCAACGCAAATCTAAAATGGGTCGGTCTGAAGTAGCTACATTACTCATAGGTGTGGTTTGGGCGTAAAGTGCAATAAACCAATCAGAGCGTTATCTCACATTCCCTTTAAAAGCAGGCGCGCTTGTTCCATGGCGGATTGCTATTATAATGACGGATTTGCTAGGCGCACGCTCTTAATACATCCATGGGCGCACACCAGGAGCGGTTCACAGCCGAGGAGACCGACTTTTGCTATTGATTTTTTTTTTGGACAAAATGTAAATAAAGAAATGTCACAAAAACATACTTTCCGATGTTTTGGGCTCACTCTCACTGAATCACGAGGTTATGAATGCATGGTGATATTTTTGCAATGTAGTCTAACATTAGACAGAGATTACCTCACCATAGACGATGCAGCTCTTCTGTCTCTCCTCTCCCGTGCTGCTGCTGGGGCATTTGGGTTAAGTGGCATCGGCACATGCAGTTCAACATTACATCTCCTTAAGTCCTCTAATATTTCCTCATTTATGTCATCAACACATCCATTATTCATGGAAATATTGTGTAAAACAAGGTCATATTTTTCCTTGTATTTATGTATGGTTTGCAAAAATGGGAACTGCTGGGTCCGTGAGATGAGAGAAGCAAAGTGTATGCGCGGTGTGCACTCTACATTACAGCCAAGCATGCGCCCTTAAAATAACATCTGAATAACGCGCCACTGACTTTAGACTAGGTTTTTCCTGGTCTGTGGCGGAACTGTTTTCTGAAACTGCAAAATAGCACTAGGGAACGTTTGCCCCAGAACACGCCTCCTCTTTTTGCTGAACCGCCCCCAGGAGCGCAAGTTCATTCCCTAATTTACCAACGTGAGTCTGGGGAGGGAAAAGTCCGCTGTGCATCGGGTGCAAAATAGGAACGATACATGCGTCGGTTCGACTGAGGTTCGAGTCGAACCTCAGGTTGAAGAGGAACAATGCGGATTCCGTCCTGGTCATGGAACAATGGACCAGATCTTTACTCTCGCAAGGATCCTGGAGGGAGCCTGGGAGTATGCCCAACCGGTCTACATGTGCTTTGTGGATCTGGAGAAGGCGTATGACCGGGTCCCCCGGGAGACACTGTGGGAGGTGCTGCGGGAGTACAGGGTGAGGGGGTCCCTTCTCAGGGCCATCCAATCTCTGTACGACCAAAGCGAGAGCTGTGTCCGGGTTCTCGGCAGTAAGTCGGACTCGTTTCAGGTGAGAGTTGGCCTCCGCCAGGGCTGCGCTTTGTCACCAATCCTGTTTGTAGTATTTATGGACAGGATATCGAGGCGTAGTCGGGGTGGAGAGGGGTTGCAGTTTGGTGAGCTGGGGATCTCATCGCTGCTTTTTGCAGATGATGTGGTCCTGATGGCATCGTCGGCCTGTGACCTTCAGCACTCACTGGATCGGTTCGCAGCCGAGTGTGAAGCGGCTGGGATGAGGATCAGCACCTCTAAATCTGAGGCCATGGTTCTCAGCAGGAAACCGATGGAGTGCCTTCTCCAGGTAGGGAATGAGTCTTTACCCCAAGTGAAGGAGTTCAAGTACCTTGGAGTCTTGTTCGCGAGTGAGGGAACAATGGAGCGGGAGATTGGTCGGAGAATCGGCGCAGCGGGTGCGGTATTACACTCAATTTATCGCACCGTTGTGACGAAAAGAGAGCTGAGCCAGAAGGCAAAGCTCTCAATCTACCGGTCAGTTTTCGTTCCTACCCTCACCTATGGTCATGAAGGCTGGGTCATGACCGAAAGAACGAGATCCAGGGTACAAGCGGCCGAAATGGGTTTCCTCAGGAGGGTGGCTGGCGTCTCCCTTAGAGATAGGGTGAGAAGCTCAGTCATCCGTGAGGAGCTCGGAGTAGAGCCGCTGCTCCTTCGCGTCGAAAGGAGCCAGTTGAGGTGGTTCGGGCATCTGGTAAGGATGCCCCCTGGGCGCCTCCCTAGGGAGGTTTTCCAGGCACGTCCAGCTGGGAGGAGGCCTCGGGGAAGACCCAGGACTAGGTGGAGGGATTATATCTCCAACCTGGCCTGGGAACGCCTCGGGATCCCCCAGTCGGAGCTGGTTAATGTGGCTCGGGAAAGGGAAGTTTGGGGTCCCCTGCTGGAGCTGCTACCCCCGCGACCCGTTACCGGATAAGCGGAAGAAGATGGATGGATGGATGGACATGCGTCGGTGTACAAAGTAAATTGCGCTGGGTGCAAAATAGGGCCCATGGAATTCCTCTCCCCATCCATGCACTTCTCTCAGTAGAATAATCAAGTTACTCTCAAAATCTCAAGACTGTGGCTGCCCATCTTCATAAATTGTGCAGCCTGTTCATTATCTCTGATAATGCAGACTGATATCTTGAAGTGGCGTATGTATGACACGCCAATTCGTATGCCATTATTGGCGTGTTATCAAGACGCATATTCGCTTTTTAGCGTGTTTATCAACGCCGTTTGGCCTCCATTGACTTACATTACCTTGCGATTGCGTGTGAATTTACGCCGTAGCGAGTAGTATGAAAGGGCTAAAATCTGCGTAGGGAGGTTGGTCAGGGTGGTGGATGGGTCAAACACAGGACTTTCACCCAGAAGACCGGGGATCGTGTCACGCGTGTCACGTTTCCTTCGTGTCCCGCATGTCACGTTTCCTAAAGTCAACCGTCGCTTTCTTCTTTTACTAAACCCAACCCCGTTCTTCTTTTCCTAAACCCAACCCGCATGTCACATTTCCTAAACTCAATCGTTGCTTTCTTCTTTTACTAAATCCAACCCCGTTCTTCTTTTCCTAAATCCAACAGGTTCTTCTTTTCCTAAACCCAACCATCCGCTGTATACGGCGCTCAAAATGCGTACAGATAAAAAGCCACCTGGCTTTGGAAAGTGGCGTGTATGTTTACGCGAAGTCATGATGTCATGTTGGATAATGATAGGCAGGGTTTTCATTGGCAACACACAGCAGCACGGGTGCTTATGATAGCATGACAAAAAGTAAAACAATACTTTGATGGCCTGTAAAACAGTAAGTATTAGAGGTAGGGTTGGGTACACTTTTTAGGGTACAACAGAATTACTCACGATAAATCAATCGGTGTTGCGCTCCTGCAAAATGCCGGCAGAGGCCTTGTACGTATTCAAGGTTGATTCTCCTCCTTGGGGACTATTAGTAACAACCTTTCAGAAGTACTGATTGGAATGAGAGGCGCTCTGCATATCAACAGGAAGTAGCATCCCCAGAGGTTGGCAGTCTGGTCGAAAAGGTGTAAAGAGGAGCTGATGAAGGGAGATGGTGCGAAATGAATGAGAGGAGGGAAGATGCAAAAAGGGGAAAAAGACAGGGGAAAGCCACAGAGGAAAGGTGATTAAGATGCATTTAAGCTAAAATAAGTTTACCAGGGGATGGATGAAGGAGGGGGCGGATGAGAAATGCAAGAATAAGAAGGAATCAGTTAATCAAGGCTTTTAACTAGGGCAGGATGATAAACCAAATGCATCAAATTACCAACATTGTGAATCTCTAAATAAACTAAATCCATTCTTATCTGAATTGAATGTGAGTAAACTAATGAAATCTCCCAAATTGCGATCCATAGGTCCAGAATCTTTAACTGGTCATACTGTAATTAATACTGATGAACAATGTTAAAAGGGTTAAACGGTTCATGATAAGTGCAGCCTTTCACCATTTAGACATTTTCTTTCTCCAATACATATGTATGCTTAATTTTAATGAATTGGCTCTGATATTTCTTTAAATCACTCCACCAACTGTAGTTGTTTGATCACTGTGCTTCCTTCCTCTCTCCACTGCAGCACCTCAAACACAACTCTGTGCCATTGTTTTTTATAGTTCAGACAACACACTATTAGATGTCATAAGATACTGAATGTTAGGCTGAAGCTTTCTATGGCATTGAAACGAGGAAAAACAAAGAGCTGCGACACAGCCTTTAGCTCAGCAGTCAAAAAGAAAAAAAATATAGAGCTGTAACCTGATGAAGACATCCACAGCCAGAGACCGGCACTGCTGCGCTGTGTCACAGCAAACGGGTGAAATATCACCTCAGCAGGAGAAAAGTGAATCAAACAACACACACAGCAAACCAAAAGAAGAAAGAATTTGGAGTGTATTGGTTCATCTATCAACACCATCTCTCTCTTCAAGGCAGAGCAGGCAGCAAAACCATCATTCACATTTTTAAACAATAGTCTCTCCATCTTTGTCATCCGGTGGTGGCACAATGACTTTCCTTCAAATGTCTAGAGAGAAATCTGTGGAGAGTGCTGGATTTTAGGGTCAATCTTAGAAAATGGCTGGACAGGCTGTCTTGGAGGTTTTACTTCAAGAGACCGGTCCCTCTGCCCCCTTGCTGTGTGATGTTAAATTCTGAGAACTGAGGAAACTGTAACAGCCAACACAAAGAGAACGTCAACATATTGATGGTGCAGTGGCTCGCTAGAAGGCATTGATTCCTAGAGTGTGAAGACTTCAATGTGAAAAGAGCCTTCTATAAAAGTGCCATGAGTCATCCAGGTTATCTCATTGCTTTCTGTCTGTGCAAACACTTCTATCTGTCTGTGGCAGAGTGGAGGGCACACAGAGGTACACAGGCTACAGCAAACTCCTTTATTGTGTATTTAGAGAATACCCAGCTATTCCCACATACAGCCATCAACATAATTTCAATTGACACAGAAAATATGTGAAAAACAGTATCCTGTCTCCCTCAGGAGTATAAACTCTTTTTTGCATTCACCCTCTCCAGTAAACAGTGGTAGAAAACAGTAATGCATGCAGTAAAATTTATAATAGACTTCAGCCTTTACATCATCTCTCTGAAGTGTGTTAGGCTACATCAAATTATGCAAACACTGAATATTTTCCAAAATAGTCAATACTAGATTTATTGGCAAATAAAGCAAAAATATAACCATAAGTCAAACAAAAAATGTCAAACCTTGCAGAGGAAAGACTAATTTTGTGGCCTCAGGCCCTGATCTGACTGTAAAGCAGATTCTCCATCTAAGTGGTACCGAGAGTGTGATCCAACATTTGAAAAACGTTCTTGCAACAGACAACTGGTCTGATCTAACCAAACTTTGGCATTTAATCCCAATATTTACAGAGCATTGTATTGTAAAATGTGACCCAGGTCCTCTGTTCTTTTGGCTTTTCATACTTTCAGAATACAGCTACAATAAGATTAAGTAACTTACTTACAAAATAATAACTCAAGGTGCACTAGTTTTTTCCAGAACTTTCAAGCACATCTCACAGGCTTCATCAGCGGATGGAGTTTGCTTGATTTTTATGGAGAATATATGACATTTTGACAATTTCCTGCTCATACAATAGGTTAAGGCATGAATAAGGGGTCACAAGGAAGATCTCAGGGGTCACGAGATGATTAGCAAAGGAAAGCAGAAAAAACATATTTTTGTTTTTGTTTTTCAGACTTTGCCCTAATCTTTTCATTAGTCTTGTAAATTACTGGACATTTTCATCTTGGGCCTCTAAAAACTCAAATCAATCTAGCAACTCACAACCTGTGGGCCACGCCTAGGGACCACAAATGGAAATTGGTTTTATTTAAGGGATTACAAGTTAAAAAGGTCTCATCCTTTTCTCCTGGTACCTCCCACATACTATAGGAGTGTCACATTTGTTTAGGCAAGAACAAAATAGACAGAAGACAAATTACAATAATTAAATCTGCCAAGGAGATTATGTTTTAGGTTTGGTTTCTTTGTTTGTTTGTTTCTCAGCAGGATTGCGGAAAAAGGACTGGCCCGATTTACATGAAAAATGGTGGTAGCATGGGCCAAGGAAGAACCCATATAACTTTGGAGCAAATCCGAATCACAGGGCAGATACACAAATTATTTTTCACTTTTGTTAACAATGCAAGATAGGGCAACTGTCATGTGGTGTCGGAAAAATTGGACAAATTAGTTCCCGACTAGGAAACTTCACATTGCATTAACATTGTGAGATAGGACATGCCTTGGCGGAGGTCTGCGCTCTCCCAGTGCCCTTCTGGTTAACATATACAAGAATGTAGGGCTAAGGGCTACCCTACAATTCATTATTGATATTAGAACAACTTTAACTTTAAAAAGAGTATACTGATTTAATGTTTCCTCTAGGATATTTAAGAAACTATTTTTTTTTTTTGGCTGTTTAGGCTCGTCACCTCCGCTCCTCTTCGACATTTTTTACCGCTAGTTACTACGAAGGAGTTGAAGTTATGGAGTTATGCTACATTCAGACCATGGAGGGGGGTGGGGGGGTCGTTTTACGTTGGCGGGCCGCCCCCCCAAAACAATGGTAGGGGCAACACCGTATTAGCAATCTGCTTCTTGTGCCTTTGAAAGACAGCTCGCAACACGTCTTATTGAGGCGTTGGAGGGACTGAACAAAGCAGACACAGAACATAGCAGAACATGCAGAAGTAAGGCTAGCAGCCACCAAGCACAAAGACAGGCAAATAAACCAACAGTTCCAATCAAATACATAGTCAATATGAGTGTTGTGCTACTGTGTATATACTGTGTATATCTTTGGCATTCAACATACAGTATTTCTTTTTTGATTTTTTAATCGAAAATGTATCATCATCGAAATTCTGAAGCTGTTACCGACGTATTTTTCCCATGACAATAATTTTGATAATTTATTGCTGTTGATAGGCCTACTTTCTCCTTAAAAGCATTCTAACGCATGTGTTAGTCACGTGACTTTGCCCAGACCAGTCAGCCGCATGGAAAGCATAATGGAGGTTAACTCAAACACAGAGTCCGAGTCAACTGAGCAACTTGTGCCCAAAAAACACTCAGTGTCCGTCGTCTGGAAACATTTTGGCTTCAGAAAAGATAATTTAGAACAACATCATTAATTTCGTTCATTTATCGTTATCGAGGTAAAATGTGCAATTAATTGTGATTTAGATTTTATGTCATATCGTCCAGCCCTAATACATATACACATTTGTCCAGCTATCACCACTATACCACTATCAGTATAGTTAGTACAAGTGTGATTAGATGTTTTTTAACATAAAAATGATGTCTAGTGCAGTTTTAATATACATTACATAAGTCGGTCCATGTGATCAGTAGACAACTTACTACCGACTGCTTAGGTTTGTGGATGAAACCTTGAAGCAGCTAAGGTTGCAAATCCTCCACAGGCACCAAGTTAAAAAGACACCCACTGTTCTCCCTCAGGCCCATTGGACAATGCGGGGGGGTGGATGACAGCCCAGAATTAATTGACATGCCTCCGAGAGGTTGTTCTCTAATAACATATTGATCCACCAGGCCTGATATGCAAAGCATCTGCCAGTGAGTGTCGCTGGCGAGGTGAGACAAATGCCCTCAGAATACCTTCAACCAAGCTGTGTTGATTAAAGGAGGTATTAGAGCCCATGATCACATAGAACCAGCGTGTCAGGTATTCCACATCGAACCATGTCAGAACCTGTCCTCATTAGCAGATAACATATTCCACTAGTATGAAAAGCTGTGACAGATTCACATTAAACTTTCATAAATTACAAGAATTCAGTGACAGATTCCAGCTTTTTGTTTTTGAACTGTACTCCAGTCTTAAGAGGATAAAATGTTAGCTTTGCTGCAAAAAGTGTTACAAAAATCTATCAAAATCTTCAAATCCGAAAGCTGCAGTAGTCAAAGTTTGAATGTGAAAACACAGACATTTAATCATCTTAAATCACAAAGTTAAAAAAATATGTTGTTATTCTGTGTAAAAACTAATGTAGAAAGGTAAGTACCACTGCAGTGTGGAAGTTATTATTTGTGCTTAACTAAAATAAATGTTCAAAAGGATCTTAATGCTTGTGCTTGTTGTCTTCTTTTGGATGTAGCCCAATATTCCTTAGAGAGGACTGGCCAAAGGAATAAAAGTTTAAATACTGCAAGTGGTCCATGAAAACTGGTATTGACAGGGACATTCCATACAAGAGTAAGGTCCTCTGAAAAGGTCAGACAAGACACTCTTCTATAAATGAGACCTAGATCGCTTTGGGTGAGGGCTCACTTAGGCAGAGAGATAGTTGTGGTAAACTCAACTGCAATGGAGTGCTCGACTTTACCCTCTCTAAACAAAGGCAGGACATGGCAGCAAACTCAAACTGCAACTATGTACAAATAAGCGAGCACTTGACAGTAAACAAGCAGCTTTATCATACAGTGCGTTTTCATGCAGTTTAAAAAAACGATTACATTCGGGTTAAGGCAATACCCTGAATTCTCAAACGCCATGTCAACACCTTACCCCAGTTGAAATCGGAGTTCTCATAACCCAGCTAAAGTTTTTTGACCCGGAAATAATACAAATCGTTGCTATGATACAACAAAACAGCGTTGGCCGAATCACCAGCGGACCATTGGCAGCGGCAGCCTACGGTCAATCTGTTTTACTCCCTGACGAGACAGCAGCGGACACTGGGAGAATGCTAAACAGATTGTCCATCTCCGGGGCTGTCAACACTGTGTCTTCGTAAAAAACTGGAGGGAACGAGCAGCCCCTGCTGTTGCTGCTGGCTAACGTTAACGTTAGTTAGCTAACGTTTGCTTGCTAATTCCACCAGTCACTGGGCGACACTGGTTGCAGATAATGTCATCTGGCGAGAACACTGCTTTCCTATGCTGTCACAAGTGTGTGTCTAAACATTAGCTTGTTAAATTTTACTAATTTAGTGGCCGGTCGGTGTAATTTTGACATAGGTCAACCGGAAGAATAAGCTAGTTGTTTACCGGGGTTAGAGTTACTCCCATGATTCTTACCATTCTTCCCCGCTCATGTATACGGGGAGAACTGGCATACCCCAGTTACTGCTGCGCATGTAAAGGCACTGATAGATTGAATTCTATACTTGCATGAAAATGATGTAAAACTAATTTATTTGGTTTACATGTTGTTGATAGGTAACAGGAGTTGTTGATGTGCTGTCATATAGAGAGCTGTTTGAATACAATAAAGGGTGCATTACATGCTTCAGCCACTCCAAGCAGAGAGAACAGGTTCTTCACAGACTATGTGGAGAGAGTGCTGGGAAGTATCTGAAGACGATGCTGGGTGCGTCAAAATGATACAACACATTAGCCTACATTTAGTGACCAAAAATCTACATGAATTTGCTCCCTTCTGCAGCAGCTGTTTTCCATGCTTGGAGAGACTGAAGCGTGTTGTCTACAGCTGTCTGAGTATAATTTGTATTTAGGGAGATGACGGTGTAGAGGGAAACTATAATTTGAATTCCATTTTTTTTTTTGTATGACTTCGATTCTCATTTAATTTTACGAGCCGACTGCATCACAAATGCTACTACTTTCTTCTGTGAGTTTTAAACATAGACTGTATAAAATAGGTTTTAAAGTGCTCCCAAGCGCTGCAATGCTCTCCCTTCTCTTCATTAAAGCCTCTATGTATGTCTGTATGTGCTATAGGTGCCAAAGAAAATCTATGTTTGGTACTGCCAATTTGTTTTGTTTTGTCATGGTTCATGTGTGCAATAAACATTACACTTTGTGAGAAAAAAAAATTGTGGCAGAGAATCGTGATATCAATTCTAAGCTAAAAAATTGTGATTCATATTTTTCCCCGAATCGTGCAGGCCTACTCTGAGACCCAGCCCCCACATAGTGATGAATACAGCTCAGCAAAATAAATTAAATGAGAAAAAGTGCATGATCAAAAGCGACAGAGAGATAAACAGTTGAACCGCTAAGGAAAAATCCAGCACATAGATGGCCCCAGGTGATTTAACGTCACTGCTCACTTTACATATAGTTTAGAAACAAAAAAAATATGCTCAGGGCACATTACTATGTTTTTTTTTCAGGTTGGTTTTGAGCGCTTGCATCCCCACTAACCTGGAAAAGGTTGGGTGCAGCGGGGAGTGAGGCAGATAGACCGCAGGATGCGCTAGCTTCTTGTTTCATCTGGGTCTGATAAACAGTAAATTCATAAAATTCAGTGCCCATAATGCTATTTCCCTAGCCTGGTTGACACCAGACCCTTCTCGGTAGCAGCTACAGCGGCATCAACGGGTTGCTGCGCTTCAGTGTCCGTTATGTTGAATGTAAACAAAAAGCTGCTTGCCGGTCATCGTGTAAAGCTGATTGGTGCCTTGAAAAATAGGAAATGGGCTTGAATGGGCTCTTGGCCAGACTGACTTTGCCAGAAGTTCGTCAGGGTTTTCCCAGGCTACTATTTCCCAAGCTACTGTGGCCATATTTCACGAGAGCCGCGTTAGTGCAGTGTCCATGGGAAAAGCAGCCGTCAAGGGCAAGGCTTTCGTCCGTTTGTCACTCTGCATGAGGAGAAAATACTGTACTGTATACAATAATATAGTGCGCCGCTGCTATATGTATATAGGGGAAACACTGGTGTTAGTTGTGATACAAGATAAAAACAATGAAAAATCACCAGGCAACCCAGGCGCTGACCGCTTCCCTTTGGCATCTATGTTAACCATAGACTGTATACCAATATGATGTTAACCAATTGGGCTGTTCAGACCATAGCAAAATAATCTATTATCAACACTATCAATATATTATATATCATGTAAATGATCGGATTCTGCAGGTTTTTCGATCGATTCCGATATCCGATTTTTCATTGAGTTTGACCTGCTGATACCAATTTTAGCCAATTCCGATTTCATTTTTTCTAACCACTTTACAGCACACACAAATATTTATTTTCTATCTTTTCTTTAATAGAGCATTTTACATTTAGCATAGAACATAGAACATTTTTTGAACAGATAATCGATCGCTATAAAATAGAACTATATAAATTACTCCTGGTGTGGGAAATTAACACACATGCCTTGCAGTATAAAGATATTTCTCAAAACACACACACAGGCCTATTTGAACGTCAACAGTAACGTTACCTGAAAACAGCGTGTAGTTCCTTTTTTAGCAAGTTTGCTTTATTTGTCATTGTGTATAAATATGAACACACATGCTGTCAACAGGCTTATCTGCTAACGTTAGCTACCGACGGTTACCTCGGAACAATCCAGCAAATAGACGGTACCTCATTTTACTCACAGTTTAGCATCAAAACTAAATGCTGAGGGAAGATTACTACGTTTTTAATGTTTTGAGCGGTATGCACCGCCACTAACCTGGAAAGCATTTTAAACAGTAACGTTAATACAGCGTGTCGGAGGAATACAGCATCTCCTGCAGAGGGACCTCAGCATTCGCTAACGTTAGCTTCTTGTGTCATTTGGGGTCTGATAACAGTAAATTCATCAAAGTCAGTGTCCACAATGCTATTTTCCGATAAACTGTAGCTGTCATATTTCACGGCCACAGGACCCGCAGTTGTTCAGCCTCAGAGGGGAGAGAGAGCGGCTGACTTTTTGCCTGAGATCAGTAGAGCAGATGGCTCTGTAGAGCCGTGTATAATTACAACTTTATGACATTTCATAAACAGCTGATGGAGCGGTGGCGAGCCGCTGCTACATGCATATAGCGGAAACCCTGCGTGTGCACACGTGATGCTGATGTTGCGCGGTGTTAATCATGCGGCACCCGAGTGCATTTGACCGGCAAAAAATCGGCATATGTCAGACTGATCGGCCAATTCCGGTCACCAGCCGGTCAATCGGTGCATCTCTACTCCGTATCATTTACCAAACATACCCCCTCAATTTGGTGGTCTATTTAAGCTGCACAATTTCCCCATCTCTGCCTTGTCAATGCTGCTGCCGTCTTGTACCTGTATTGCTGCCTGCTTTCAGCCCCACCACCACCCCAGCATCCACCTGCAGGCTCCGGCCAGAGGGGAAGCTATCATCACTCCCCAATATCTCATGTAAACCCAATCTGCGGGGAGGTGATGAGGTCGCAGTCTGGCCGCCAAACACAATATTCTGCTGTTATAATAATGAGTTGTCTGACTGAACTGGATTTTATCTCCATAAAAAGCAAAACGACGGTGGGCAAGAAATGGTATATGCCCAAACACCGTGTAACACCAGTAACACTTACTTCTGCAGCAAGCCTAATTCCTACAACATCACTATATGACATTTGAAATCACAGAAATGTTGAGAGTTTAGAACAGCAAATATATCTTAGAAATGGGTATACAGTGGGTAAATGTAATTGTTATATATCAAGCATTGCACTAAAAAGAAAAAGCAAAAAAAAAGCAGTCTTATTTGATGTGTATTTCACAGACGGCACTTGGGAGCCATGCCCCGTATGCCAAATCAATACTTACTTTTACTAATAATAAATAACAAAATAATATATTTAAACAATTATTTATAAAAAATAATAATAATAATAATAATAATAATAATAATAATAATAATAATAATAATAATAAACTAGTTAAAACAAGCAGTAAAAATGTTTTTACAATTGTTTGACAATTGTTTTCTCACAGAACATCCCTGTGGAATACTAGGATGGATATAATTATCACGAATCAATGTAACTTATTTGCTTGTAACTTGGCAAGTGTTAACTGGTTTGATATGGTCAACAAAGTCCTTTATGCACCAGGAATGGACTGGCCAGCATAAAATTATAAAAACATCTAATTTAATAGTTTTCACAGATTTGTCCATCTTCTTGTAAAATTGGTTGGAATTGATTTGTCCATTAAGCTTTGCTAACTACACTAAATTACCCGTAATTCAAATGGTCATGTTTCAAGTTCTTGGTTTCTATGGCTTTCATGACAAGAAAGAGCAGGCAGCCAATCTGCTGTTCCTGGCTGGGATACAAAGCCCACTAATTAAAAGTCTGTCCAGTCTGTAGTCCTCCCTTTGCAGACAACTCTTATTGGATAGGAAAGCTCACAGCCCTCTGTTTTGCATTTTGATGTCTTCATCATTGTAATTGCTGGTTAAGTCGCCCTGCATTATTGATGAGCCCATACGGTAAAAACAAACCAAACAATATGCATGCTAAACAAATGCCCTCCAGTGCACAATGCTCACACGGGCCTTCACAGTCTAATAATTCTTACTTGTAGTGTCTTAGAGTTATGCACACAAGCAGTTGCCTTTGGGTGTTTCATAGTTTCTGACTGGGAAAATGCCTGAAGGAGGGTACAGGGAGGCAATTATTCACTGTGTCTACAATTGTGTGTTCCATGCTCTCTTTGGTGCCATATCCAAAATGGCACCTGCTGTACACAATGTCTTTATCTATGGAGTAAATATATCTGAAAAACAAATGAACAGGTTGATATCTAGGACTACAGCAGCCCGGACATCAACCAACCAATGTTGGGAGGGTTTTCCTGACCTACAGCCCCTTTTTTTTTTTTTTAAATAAAACAATATTTCATCTTAAGGTCTAATGTACCCAAAAGCAGGTAAGTCACACAGCCTTAATGATATGCTAACCTAAAGTACTTCCATTAGTCTGGGTTTCAGAAGAGAATTTTAGTATCTGTGATGGTCTAAATGCTGTTTCAGAAGCCTTCTCACCCTTACAAGAATAATATTCTGGGCGACACGCTTATTATATACGCAAACACTGACGTGGACCACAACTACTGCAGCAACACTCAAATAGACACTCTATTTGTGTAAGTGTTGCAATGGATTTGAAACCCCGATGTAAGTTACTTGTCATGCATCCTGTTGGGCTCTGTCTGCCAAGTCAAATTTTTAAATAAAGTGACAGCACAGCACAGCAAACGGCATGAGCAACTCTTATTTATGCAGAACAGTGGATTAGAGCTGATTGATAATTGTTTATGCCCTTGGCAGTGGTGAATATGTGTATTTCAGGAAAATTCACCAAAGCCAGGGCTACAAAGAGAAGGAGGAGTGCTAGCTAGTGTGCTAGCAGTGGGTGGTAAGTTTAGAGATGCATGTGATACAGTCTGTTTGGTAAACACAGTGAGGTTCCTCCTACCATTCTCCGCTCTGCAGAGACATCAAGCATGGGCTGAAGTGTGATAGCACTGACACATAGAAGTCTCAGTTATATCAAACACAACAACATGCCACTAGTCTTTTTCATCAGAGAGAATATTGGTTACTACCAACTAAAAGAAGGGCCCCAAACCACTTAATATGCAACTCCACTGTATAGCCTACTACTGACTTACAGTGTAGGCTCCTTCTACATCAGAGGAAGACATTGTACAACTATATTTACCTGACAGAGAACGCTGCAGATTCAGAATGTAATCACAAAATATCACAATGAAAACATGGAGTAATCAGACATTAGACTCGTTATGAGACCTAATCAGCACCTATCTGTGTTAATCAACCACCAGAACCGGACCGTTTGTGTGTGTGTGTGTGTGTGTGTGTGTGTGTGTGTGTGTGTGTGCGCGCGCGCGCACACACGCAGAGAGAGAGAGAGAGAGAGAGAGAGAGAGAGAGAGAGATATCGTATCGTATAATCGATCGTATAATCGTTAATGGATTTAACACTTCAGCAGAGATGATAATTTCCATACATGTTTAGTGGCTTGACAGTTAACGGTGAAGTAGGGGATTTGATTCGCGGTGGTATTTTGACGACGGTAATGTTATTAGTGTTGTAGGTTAGCAGTAGAATTAATTAACCCGGTCGGGTTAATTAATTCTCAGTGTGAGTCTGATGAAAACTGCTGTGTCTGCCCGGTTCAGCTCTGAGATTTTCTCGCATTGCACAGCGCTCTGAAGGAATAATCTCCGAGATTACGTTATGTTCTGCCTCTGTTTAGAAGTGGTGAATGTAGGCTACAGCTCACAGCAACTTAATTTGATATAGTATCTGGCTTTTGTTTGATATTTAGTGTTGGCAAATGGCTTTTTATTGAGTTTACTGTTAGCAAAATAATAGACACTGAAAAGATAGCGTTACGTAGCGCCTTTTTTCCCCCAACCTTATTCCACACAACAGTCGCAATGTTCTTTTCAGCTATCCACTCGTGCGCCAGATAAGTGAAGAAAAGTTAATTTGGTATATCCAGCAATCATATCCGTAATCCGTGTTCATCCGCAAGTTACATAAGTAGTTTTAACAAGAGGACAACCAAGGGTCAATGCACACAATGTAGCCACTCTACTGTATAGCTATGGCCAAGCCATGTACGTGATAACCAATTCTTTTTTCTATTCCGGTTGTTCATGTACTGTGGTGAATGCAGACTGTAACATGATTTCTATGTCTTTGTATTGCTGATAGTACATTTCTTGTTGTTATTGTCAACATAAACCACTTTTTACAAGAATTGTGGCTTTACTGACATCTACTGTAGTTTAATAAAGATGTTAGCCCCCCAGGGGCATATTCAAATGCTAAGCCCCTGTAGGAGGGTCCAGGGACACCCTAACACAGAGGAACATGTACTGAAATGTATAACTTTGATTTATCATCAATAAAATGGAGCCTTACAGCCACTTCACACATCATACTACCATTTCTATGTAATTCTGCTGACAAAACAGCAAACAAAGGGTTTTGCTGTTTGCACACTAGGAAACACTTTCAAACTCTAACGTTCAATTGTGTAAACTGCACTGACACATTTAAAATGTACAAGGAAAGCTACTAAACAAAAGTGCATGCGTTAATCTATTTTCTGTTACAAATTAAGAGAAGTAACATATTGGGAAATTGTAAATGAAATATTTCCACAAATAAACAACACATTAACACATGTAATACATTAGCCTCTTTATAAATACTCTATTCCAGTCACGCTCTGGCACCTGTCTGCACAATGTTGTACACGGTCTGATATCAGTTATTGAAAAAGGATAACTTCCAGTTGTGAAGTAACCGTATCTGCTTTTCTATCAATAGCATGGTCTCAGACCAACCTCAAAGGTCATGAGTTGACTCCAAACGTCTCGGTCCCGGTAGGCTTTACCCGTAGCTTTAGACTAGGCCTCTAGGAAACTGTATACTGAGCCCCAGCACTGATCAATGCCTTTTCAGCGTGCCCCCACCCAGCACAGGAAACCACATGTGGGCATCCAACTGCCTGCCCCCAATCTATATCTCTCTGTTTATGTATTTACAGCAAATGAAACATTCAGACGGAAAGGACGCTGACATCGATTGGCTTGTGGGTACACTTGAGTGACATTTCATAAATCGAGTTGCCTCGTGAAATAGTAATGAGCCAATGGCGATTAGCATTTAACTTTAATATGGTATGATTGATTAGATATTAAAATTTTACTTTTTAACTTACGTTAAATATTGAAGACAAGCATATGAAAATCCCACAACGATACCTAAACTATTGGAGGCTGCCTTTTACGCCGTTTATTGGTCAATGAAAACCATGCTATAAACTGACTCGAGCCTCCCTGCTGATGGGTCATTGTAAAAAGAAATGTGTTGTAATGAAATGAGGTCTGTTTTCTTTGCAAGCTGCTGTGTCTTTTTGGTACTTGAGGTGGGAAACACAAACAACCTTGTTGCTTAGTGGAGCTAGTCTTCCCTTCTGAGTACATTCATTTAGGTAAACAAATATCTAGACATGAATACATTGGAGAATCACAATGCATTTGGAGAATAAGAAATATTTACTTTTCTAAAGAAAGCAATGTTATGTGCATTTGTGGGTTCTTTGGTCATATCAAATCTGTGTTCATAATGCTTTGCCTAGGGTGCACATGTTGCTTTAAAAAACCAAGGACACGTTGTAGGTAGCACACACTTAGTATTCCAGCCCTGCATGCAGAGAGAGATTGCACCTGTACAAGCTGTTAGGTGATGTCTGTGTCACTTGAATGACCAGTATCTGTAGCCAAGCATTTCCTTGAGGTATGGAATTGGTTGTCTCAGGAAAATCTGATTAGTCACCGCTGACAATGCGGAGACAAGGAAATTACTTTCTTGTGCATATCATTAAAGAAAAATCAATATGACGAACGTGGTGGGGGCCCAAGCTATTTATTGTGGCTGAACTAAGGACAAGGCAGGCTCACTTTGCATTGGCCTCTTGTTTTTCCATTTAATTTGTTCTCAAGACGTAAAAAAACAAACACCAAATGGTTCCTAGAGGGCTCGAGGCACATCCTGCCATTTCCTCCCTTTACCATATGACTGTAAACGTCACCAACTTCTTTCAATTCAACCTGCGACTTAATTACCTCAAAATAAATTGACTCATGAGGAAATGCAAGTGGTACTTCAAGGTGAGACCTCCTCACACTTGTCTCCTTAATGCTCTCATTATCTGCAGGGATTTAAATTCAAGGCTCACACCACAATGTTGCAAGACAGACTAATCTATGGTTTTGTGGTGCTTAAAAAATTCTACAGGTCAATTGAGTACACTTCTCTTTTGCAAGTGAAACATTTTTTTGTGAATAAGGGCACATCAATTGAAAGAACGTGTTGAACATTTGATGTTGAGAACTCTTTGAAGTAACTATGTTTCAATACTGCAGCACAAAATAGGTCGCACTGTTTTAGATTTAAAACTATCTTCATCAAACTGCCATTTTCAGCTTGTCACAGATGCTGAACAGAGCTTACTACAAATTTAAATAAAACAATTAGAATAACAAAAAAATAGCATATCATCTACATTATCTATATCCGTTAGTTAGTTGTGTTACATAAAAGTGGCATTAAAGTGATTTTGGTGCCAATAACATTTGCTGTTAATTTAAATTTTGGTTTGGACTCTCCAACAACATGAGAAAACATGGGATGGCACCATTAACATTCACCTATTGACAGAAGATGATCTTAAAATAGAGCTGGTGAGTAGGATCCACATTGCTGGAATCTACATGATACTCCATATGTCCTGCCGCAACATTTTCCATCCAAGCTTTGTTTGTCTAGTATTAACCATTCACCGAATAAGCGAGGATGGTGTTGAAATAGAGCTGGTGAATGCGATTTAATATCCTTGAAAATGAATAGTTTGATGCATATGGTGGGTAAACCAACACTCTGATCTCTTGCGTCAGCAGCATCCTTGCCATGCTGTAGCCCAGACAGTCATCCCGCATGCTTTCCAAACAGGCTGTTCTTCATTCCCTCTGCACCCAGTGGGCTACAGGCACACAGGCCGCAAAGCCACGTCATTCAGCTGACCTGCTGCTGTTTCCTCCCTATGTTTATATCCACATTTATTTGGGCCTATTGATCTGCATTATAATATGAGTTAAACTTGCAGCTTGCATTGACCACACTGGAGTTGTCTAAGTGGCAAAGCATGTGGCTCCAGCGTGATTACGATAGATCCATTTTAATTGCTTGTAATTTTACAGAATGTTTTTGACGTTGTGAGGCGCCCTGGTAGCTCACCTGGTAGAGCGTGCACACCATGTATCAAGGCTGAGTCCTTGCCGCAGAGGCCCGTGTTGGATTGCAGCTCAGGCCCTTTGCTGCATGTCATCCCCTCTCTCACTTCCCTGCCTGTTCTGTCTCTCTCCAAGCTGTCACTATCCAATAAAGCAGAAATGTGGAAAAGAATATCTTTAAAAAATGCAAAAAATAATGTTTTTGACTTTGTTTTAAACAGTGTAGGACACATGAAATAGGTTGGTTTCAACTTGAACTTAAAGGTACATGTAATATTTCTGCATTAAAATGTCTAAAAATGACTTTACCTATGTTATATATTTTGTTGAGTTGTGTACTTACACTATCCCAAATGTTTCCAACAATGTCCAAACCCAGAAAAATCTGTTAATTTATTTTAATGACACGGGACGTTTCCTTTAGTCGCCTGTCAGTGGCGTCATAAAACCTTTGACCCCTCTGGTTCCTCTAACTTCCGTCAAAACACGAGAACCCAGATGATACGTTCAAGAGTAATTGTAAATCATACAATCTCACAGAAAGAATAATACTCAGTAACCGTAATACAGCTTGCTTTCTGCCACACTGCATCATTTTGTAATTGATTACATGCCACTTAACACAGTAATACATAGGGGTGTGCAAAAAAATCGATTCCCATTCTTATCGCAATTCAAGCTCTACCGATTCAAAATCGATTCATACAATTCCAAAAATCGATTCATATATACAGTATATATTTTTTTAAATTTATTTTTATTATTTGTTTTGTTTTGTAATGGCGTGTATACTATTGTCCTGAAATGAGTTTAGCTCGCCATTCCCATAGATGGCGCTGCGTCGAATTCACACTGACGCCTGGGCACTCTTGTCATAATCAAAAGAAGAACGAGTGCAGCAGAAGTAGTTTAGTCGGCGCAAACAATGGCAAACTTAACAGAAAGTATCATTCAACCTGCTCCATCCTCATTGAAGGCGAGAGTTTGGACACATTTCGGCTTTTATAACTCGAGGGGAAGACGGAACTTGATAGGAATCATGCTATATGCAGGCTTTGCAAAGCGAAAGTTAAGTATTTTGGAAACACCACAAACTTGAGAAGTCACATGGTACGCCATCACCCAGAGATTAACATTAAAGACGTGGACGAACAACAACCTAAAGTACCTAACATGCCAGTCAACAAACGCACTCTTTCAATGCTCTGAACTCCCACCGAACTCTGAATGAAAAGCTCTTTTTACTTAACGGTTTTATTTTATACTTGAATTAAATGTATTTGAAAGCTGGCCAAAGCTTGGCACTTTGCAGTTTTTAGTTGCAAAAGTTTTTATTTTTGTATGAAGACATATAAAGTAATATCAAACTGCATTTAATTTGTTGTGTTTTTTTTTCTTTTAAATTGTATGTCTACTGCAATCACATGGGAAAAGTAACTACATTTACATACTGTGAATCGTTCTTTTAACCGAGAATCGTTTTTGAATCGAAAATCGATTTTGAATCGAATCTTGAGCCTAAAAATCGATATTGAATCGAATCGTGCCATTTTCTGAATCGTGCACCCCTTGTAATACAGCAGAGACCTAATGTATTGATACATGTCAATTTCAATCAATCCAGCTTAACGTAATGTGCTACGTTGACAAGTAGCTCATGCTAATGCTTGGTGGGGGACATTATAAGGTTATAACAAGTTTCAACACGCCCATCAAGTTATTTTAAGTATAACTGTTTTGACCAAGGTAACGTTAAACAGCACTGGGCTAACCCACGATTACATTTGCCAGCTGTATAGATAGACGACTAATCTAATGCTAATTTAGCCAGCTATCCCACCCTGGTTTGTCTGCCTCACTGCCAGCCGCTAAGGGACTTCAGTCGGAATGAGAGCGGACAACAGCCCCAAAGACACAATACATACACAGTTAGCCAGCAGCCTGCCATTATTATTAACTTAGAGCAATCCTAACCCAGCCAGCACAAACTCCAGCGCCGGGTAATAACAATGCTAACGGCAGTAACAGAAGGTTTTAATTATTCGTCGGGGAAACAGACCATATCGCCCCAGGTGTCTGAGTCTGATCGGCCGTGGTGTGAAATTCTCTCCCTTTTAGTGTTTAGCGGTCTTTTTTACAGTACTTCGGGGCCGACTCTCGGCTGGCCCTGAAGATACTCTCGGCGGCCAGCCCCAGCCGCAAAGTAAGTCTCTCAGCGGTGTTGAATAACGTTTCAACAAACACGTTTCCCCCCCAGTGCTGAAAACATCCAAAAAGTGACCAGACTAACGAGAAATATATTGTGATATTGGGTTTTAGCTGCTGGCTAATGTTAGCTTGCTTGCTCGCTAACTGGTCAACTACCAATACAAATCGAATCAAGAAAACGTAATTATGTGGAGGAAACTGCAGCTATTTTATCAGAATGACATGAATAACAGTTTCTAAACATTACTAAACGTAACGTGGATAAAACTGTAATGGATAAATCCATCTGTTAACAGATATATTTTATTCGGCAATTGTTTAAAAACAATGAAAACTACAACTCCCATAATTCCACGCCACTTCACAACGTCATCACAAGTCTGATTTTACATCCATTGTTTTGATTGAGAGACCCCTAGCGGCAGAAAATTACATATTGTACGTTTAATCTATGAGTGACTAATATAAATGTTTTTAGTGTTTTTGTTATTGGTGTGTACAATACAACAACTTTTATTTCATGAACAGAGGGAATTCAAGCTATAAATAGAAAATAGCTGCATGATTTCACACATTCTTGATTAATTTCATTCGATGGGGAAGATTATAAAATATAGGCAGAGGTACCATATGTCATCTTGTATGATTAAGATGACATCATAGACAAGGCAGGGAAACTGTCAGAAAGAGGACTGACTAGAATAGAGAGCTTGTTCTTGGAAAAGGGAAAGAGTTCATCCTAAAGATTAATTGGTTTGAGAGAAAGGTACCATGTTTCTGAGTTCAAGGTATGACATTTAGAGCCAACAAGGGAGTGAACTTCATTATTAAGATTTATGAAAATGATTCTGGTAGAAAATTCCATTCACCCTTCCTATTATTAATTCCATCTTAAAAAGCAAATTGAATTAAGTGGTGCATTATTCTCTCTAATTATGATGTCCATATTAGTTCTTTAGAAAAAGTGACTGATGCTGAGTAAAAGAGATGCAAAACACAAAGCACAAATGAAAAATGAATCAGCTTTGTACTGGTAACTCTTTGTTGTTCGAGTAATACCACATAATTGAAGAAGGAAGCTCAGGCTATAGAGTTGTCTTCCTCAGCACAGTCTTGTTTGTTTCTGTAAAGCCAGCTCTGGCCATTAGTACACAGGGGAGATAAGGAGTTATTGAACCATTATTGATTGTGCACTAGGAAAGTCTAGTGATTTATATATATTGTCCTTTTCCAAGGTAAGCAACCAATAAGTATCAGAATGGCTGAATTCTATACTTCTGTTATTGTAATTATGACAGTTTATCAATTCCTTACTTTTGGAGATCGCATTTCAGCAGTGGGCCAAAGAAAAGGGGTCATAAATCGAAAAAGCTGCAATCTTCCTATTTTGTCTTGTATCTAATGCTCTACTAGCATGTGCACAAGCACACACGTAGCAGAGGTTGCATTGCTTTCTCGTTGTCATTTGTGACAGACTCGTCATTTTAATTCTAATGTTTTAATGACAAGACATATTTGATAGCAATACATTTTAATTCATTTTTATTTTTTAAAATTAAGATACAGACACACAATTATGCATTTATAAGGGCATAGAGAGATAAGATGAACAGAAACAGCCACCATGCAGTCACTCTTTATGTCAACACTACACAAAGCAGATAAATGATATTTTCCCGCAGTGACAGTGGAGGCCAATAAAAACACTGCGGCCATTGTGCCATGACAATTATTGGGCTTTTTAAAGAAACTTCGGACACTGTGACATTTTGCAATGGTATGTAGCGATAACAGTTTACAGATTTCCTCATTAACGTTATCAGGTTCCCTATTAACATTGGCTTTAAATCCAAAATATTGCTAAATAGGCGTTGTATGAATTACTTTAAGTTACGGTCGATCGCCCTTGTATTTTAATCTGTCAAAATGATGGACGGCCTTTAGATTTTTTTGTTATTGTTTAAACAAATTAACGCAAAAAGCCCACTAAATGTAGCAATGTGTCAGCAAAAGAAGAGAAAGAAGACTACTTGCCAATGTAAACATGCATATAAGCAATGTAATTGTCCGACTATTCCAAACACTGCCTTTTCAAATGTTTAATGAGGAAGAAAAAAAAGGCAAGCAAGGATAGCTGTGTTTACAAGAACCTCCACATGGTACCTTTAAAGGTTTGTTAGCACATACATGTTTTAGCGTGTTCCCTTTTACGTGTTCTAGTCCTCCCGTTATTATAGTGTGAGTGCAAACTCCTACAAACATTGTTGGTAGGTCTCGAGGCATCAATGTGAAAGCTGAAGAAAATAAATTCACAGTACACAACTTACATTGTCATTGCTCCAGCAATGTTACTTTTTTCTGTATGGGTGACTGAAAAATGCCTGATTATGAGGGCTCGGAATGCCGCTGGGGGGCATCATGGAATATTGGCCATTGTAGAAAACGCTGGGGGAAAAAAATATTTTAATAATAAGCATGAAAACTGCAGTCAATATGTCTACTTTAAAATGTTTAAGATTGACCTAACATTCACTAAAATGCTCTTGTATGACATAGCTTCATAAATTGCGTGCACGCACACGCACACGCACACACGCACACACACACACACACACACACACACACACACACACACACACACACACACACACACACAATACTGTAGGTCTTTTTGACTCTTATTATGATACAGTGTAGAGTATGAGTGATGGTGATGGCAATTAAAACCATTATTTCCTGGAGATGGAGTGTGAATGATAATGTTTCAGAATGTCAAGACCCCAAGCCAGCATTATTTTCTATCAGACCTTATTCAGTGGAAGAAGCCAAAATCAACTTAGATTCATTTTGGGCCATATTTGCCTTAATTTGCCATCTGTCCTTGTTTAGAAGGGGGTATCTGGACTCAGATGAGAGCGTCTACAAATCTTCCTCAAAGTCCTGCTTTCAAAGTCCTGGAAGGCCCAGAGAGGACTGACATGTGTGTGTGTGTGTGTGTGTGTGTGTGTGTGTGTGTGTGTGTGTGTGTGTGTGTGGGGGGGGGGGTGTAACCATTAATCGGGTTTTCACCAGCATTTTCACCAGCAACATTTACATGCATCATTTAGCAATCACATATTATCAGCAGCTAAAAATCTCTTTTAACCACATTATCACATGTACCTCTAACATACAAACACAAGCACACAAAAGAGAAGCAATGACAAAAGGTCTGTGCTGAAAAATTGACTGGTTTCTATTTTCGAGTTTCAAGGTGAGCACTGTCGTGGAGACATCAGGTTTCTTATTACTTGGCTTAACAGGCTCCCTTATTAAGGATTCTGGTTGGAAGCATCTTCTCTGAGAATCCTAATTAGTGTGACTTTAACAAAAGACAGAGGATTGTGCCATCTGCCTCACATAACGAGGATTCCTCACTAATTAAAAACACCTAGGAGAGCAGTTAGAAAGTAATACCTGGTTAGCTTTGTAAGGTTAAGGAGATGTAATGCACATGAAAACGAGTAATACTGCTATAAGTTCCTCTTTTAGAATGGCAGCCATTGTCTCTTTACGGAAACACATGTGCATTACAAAAACATTTTTCCTCTTCCTGTTTGGTTGTTAAACACCTGAAATAGATGATAGAATAATACTTGTGGTGATAGTTACACCAATAAATGTAATTCCAAATACTGATGTATAGTATAGCACATTAAGTTTATATATAGTTAAATATTAAAGAGGACTGCACCAATGTTTTAGGTTTTGGCCCATTGGTCAGTTTGCCCAATATGTGGGCAGAGGAATTTCACATTATAATTTGCTGGTTAATGGAAACAAACAGAAATGTTGGTATAGTTCTTCAAATCAAAAACATTATAGTAGTGTGGGATTCTGCAGGCAGTTTTATTGTACCTCTTTATAAAAATGCCATTGTGTTTCCTAAATCCAGATTACAATCTCTGATAAAGTTTTACATTTACAAAAATTATTTAATTATTGTTAAATGTGGTACCATATTCCATTAACTTCTTTACAACTCAAAGGGAGCTGAAAAATCCATTACTCAAGCATAAGACTGGAGTCCATTTAATGGTTGCATCTTCAAATGGTGAAACGTCACCTTCCCAACTACTCGTAACCATTCAAATAATGACAGGTGCATGTATAAAGGTCTCATTACACAATAAACAGGTCCCAAAACAATTCTACTCAGTGAGGCGCAAAGAGAAATTCTGTAAGGCCTTAATTGATAGTTGATGCTAAAAACCGTTCCACTTGAGAAGATAATTTGTTAGAAATTAATTTGTCACAGTGTTCAGTCCTCTGTGCATGTCTAGATAAGGGAAAAAAAGAGGGTCAGTAACTGTCAGGCCACAACAGCATCCAATTCCACTCAATTCTACATATGTCTAATAGGATGAAAGGAAGGGAAATAAATCTGACCAAGTATTTTGTTGATAATTAAGGTACACATGAGCATGTGCTTCACTTTGCTGCTGTAAGTGCACTGACTATAAACTAAATAGATTTACATTGCCAATTCCTATTAAAATATTATAATAGCTGTCATTTTCAAAGGCACTTTTCCTTTGAGTTATCTTTTATACTGGCTTAAAGCTACATGCATGACTTTGTCACACACACACACACACACACACACACACACACACACACACACACACACACACACACACACACACACACACAGTGTTGGGCAAGTTACTTTTAAAAAGTAATTAGTCACAGTTACTAGTTACTTCTTCCAAAAAGTAACTAAATTAGTTATTCAGTTACACATTATGAAAGTAACTAGTTACTTCAGAAAGTAACTATTGTGTTACTTTC
Source organism: Sander lucioperca (assembly GCF_008315115.2). NCBI lineage: Eukaryota > Metazoa > Chordata > Actinopteri > Perciformes > Percidae > Sander > Sander lucioperca. The sequence goes on along the minus strand of NC_050173.1, from coordinate 16,175,161 downwards.
AAGTACATTTTTAAATGCTCAAATGTGACCCCACCTCCACCCCTCTTTAATGGTAATTTTTTGGTCTTTTAACTTAAAATACATGTGCATGTTCAATTATTTATGATAAATCTGAATATTATAATGAAATGGACACTAAATACAATACATTATTAACAGAAACAATGTACACAAATCTAAACTATTTTAATGTTGCTGTGGGACCAAGTGAGACTAGCCTACAATCAAATGCCATGTATGTAGATATTATGTTTATATAGTGGATCGATACAAATAACACAACACCTCAACAGGCCACAACTGGGCAAAATTGAATTATGCTTGTTAAGCACTATACCAAAAATAAATAAAAATATATACACTCTTTGTAGTGCAAATAACGTAAGTGGCCTGATGTTTATACTTGTGCGCTGGTGTGTGCGTCGAGCCGGCGTGTGTGTGTGTGTGTGTGTGTGTGTGTGTGTGTGTGTGTGTGTGTGGGGAGTAGGTGATAAAGCGAGGGAGAAGTGAGAGAGTGACGGCGATTGGCTTTCGAGCGAGTACCGACTCTAGAGTCATAGTGAGAGAAACAAAGTGTCTCCCCTGTTCTTTCTGACCACGGTGGAAAATCTGTAGCAGGAAAAGTTAACCCTCTCCTTGATTTCATAACGCCATACCTGTCTCTCTCTCTCGTTGACTGACTCGCTTGTGTTGTTCTTGTGTGTCTGACTATGTGTGCTTTCGAACACCCGCCCAACTCTACCTCTGATTGGCTTAGCATGACATTTTACTCAACCTCAGCCAATCGTCAGCATTTATGCGCTTGCGTCGTGCACTGCCCACTACCCAAGGAAGAACAGTAAAAAAAAGTATTTGCCTCTCGGCTCAGACTCAGAGATCTAGTTGGTCTGATGAAAAAAACAGCTTCAAATATAGTAACGTGCCGCATTTTTTGGCAGTAATGGTAACAGCGTTATTAAGATGGGCAGAGTAATCAATTAGATTACCCGTTACTGAAAAAAAGTAACGCCGTTAGTAACGCCGTTATTTATAACGCCGTTATTCCCATCACTGCACACACACACACACACACACACACACACACACACATATATATCATCTCTACCATACACTGCAAATGCCCTCCAGACACAGGTTTCATTTGAGCACATTCATTACCTTTTAATTGCCTCTAAATTGCAATGTGACCCATCACATCAATAACACTATCTTTGTAACAGGAGAAATGAACCTCAGCTGGGTTACACTGTGTATGCAGTGTGTGTGTGTGTGTGTGTGTGTGTGTGTGTGTGTGTGTGTGTGTGTGTGTGTGTGTGTGAGTGCATGCAAATAATTGTATGTATGATGTATGTGTGTGGGATTGGGGTTGTCAAGTGGAGCGGTTTCATTTGTGAAGTAAAGAGGACAAGGTGTGTGCAGAGTACAAACAGTAGCGGGTGCTTTGTGCTCTAAGCTGAAGTAGTCAGTGAGTTTTTAAAGGAGTGGATATTACCACGATGAAGGTGAATCACAATGTGGTTCAATTTAATCCCTTCTGATTACACACTGTTGTTCCCTACCTAAGCTTGCCAGCAATGCTGATCTTAGACATTCCCTCTGACCTTCAGTCTGCACAGAGGTGGCATCCTGCTGGCTGAAACCCTTATACAAGAACATTTGATTAAAACAGCATAGCCAAACACCAAGAATCTATCAATATTATATTTGGCATATTCTTACCAGCATGCCAGAGAATAGAATATGTTGAACCCAGATAACTTCTGCAGAGTTTGTACCTGAGTAGAGTCATAATAATACATTAACAAACAGCTCTCTCTGGGTGGTGGAGGGAGCTGTGAAGCAAGAAGTTAATTCCACATAAGCAGGTCTCTGATATACCTTTACGTGAACTCTTTCGGTACAAAACAGCACATTGAGCTGAAATGGAAACACTGTGCTGCAATATTTTTATAGAGTCTATGGCTGCAACATATGTTGTAAGGTTTAAGCAGATGTTTTTTCGGGGGAAACAGCATTCACTTTATCGACAGTATTGACAACAGATAAAGCCACTGTGTCTTGAGAAGCAAGCTTGTTGTTTTATTGTTCACTTTTAACTCACTTTACATTATCTTTGCTATCTCTTTTTCCTCTGCTTTCACAACTGCTACTCTCTGTTACCGCTCGCTCTCCTCATTGTGCGACCACACGGACACTGACGTCACCTACTTTAGGCACACTGCCATTCTCTTTCGAACTAACGCTACTCTCCAAAGGGGTTGCGTTAAATTAGTACATCCATTGGTTGCGTTTAACCGCCATACTGCGGTGATGAATGCTTCTTCACCGCGGTGAGAAAAAAACTATACCGTCACAGTCCTAGTTGTAATCATGGTTAACTAAACATGACTTGTTCATTACTTCAGCATGTTTGTGGCACTTCAAATAAAGTGCTGACCTGGTCCATCTTTAGTATTGATAAATAAGATATGATTAATGTTGGCATAAAATTAAATGTATTAAGAATTAAAGGAGTCCATCCATCCATCCATCTTAATCCGCTTATCCGGTCTCGGGTCGCGGGGGTAGCAGCTCCAGCAGGGGATCCCAAACTTCCCTTTCCCGAGCCACATTAACCAGCTACGACTGGGGGATCCCGAGGCGTTCCCATGCCAGGTTGGAGATATAATCCCTCCACCTAGTCCTGGGTCTTCCCCGAGGCCTCCTCCCAGCTGGATGTGCCTGAAACACCTCCCTAGGGAGGCGCCCAGGGGGCATCCTTACCAGATGCCCGAACCACCTCAACTGGCTCCTTTCGACGCGAAGGAGCAGCGGCTCTACTCCGAGCCCCTCACGGATGACTGAACTTCTCATCCTATCTCTAAGGGAGACACCAGCCACCCTCCTGAGGAAACCCATTTCGGCCGCTTGTACCCTGGATCTCGTTCTTTCGGTCATGACCCAGCCTTCATGACCATAGGTGAGGGTAGGAACGAAAACTGACCGGTAGATCGAGAGCATTGCCTTCTGGCTCAGCTCTCTTTTCGTCACAACGGTGCGATAAATTGAGTGTAATACCGCACCCGCTGCGCCGATTCTCCGACCAATCTCCCGCTCCATTGTCCCCTCACTCGCGAACAAGACTCCAAGGTACTTCAACTCCTTCACTTGGGGTAAGGACTCATTCCCTACCTGGAGAAGGCACTCCATCGGTTTCCTGCTGAGAACCATGGCCTTCGATTTAGAGGTGCTGATCCTCATCCCACCCGCTTCACACTCGGCTGCGAACCGATCCAGTGAGTGCTGAAGGTCCCAGGCCGATGATGCCATCAGGACCACATCATCTGCAAAAAGCAGCGATGAGATCCCCAGCCCACCGAACTGCAACCCCTCTCCACCCCGACTACGCCTCGATATCCTGTCCATAAATACTACAAACAGGATTGGTGACAAAGCGCAGCCCTGGCGGAGGCCAACTCTCACCTGAAAATCCTGGATGACCCACAATTTTCTGATGTTAAATTCAAACAAAACGGAAGTTATTGTGCTGGGACCCAAGCACCACCGAACTTCATTATCTAAAGATATAGCTACCCTAGATGGTATTGCCCTGGCCTCCAGCACTACTGTCAGAAATCTAGGAGTCATTTTTGACCAGGATCTATCCTTTAACGCCCACTTAAAACAAACCTCAAGAACAGCCTTTTTCCATCTTCGTAACATTGCCAAAATCAGGAACATCCTCTCGCAAAACGATGCAGAAAAACTAGTCCATGCATTCGTTACTTCCCGGCTGGACTACTGTAATTCTTTACTGTCAGGCTGCTCAAATAAGTCCCTCAAGACCCTCCAGCTGATCCAGAATGCTGCAGCACGTGTTCTGACAAGAACTAACAAAAGAGATCACATTTCTCCTGTATTAGCTTCTCTGCATTGGCTTCCTGTAAAATCCAGGATTGAATTTAAAATCCTTCTCCTGACCTACAAAGCACTAAATGGTCAAGCACCATTATACATAGAAGAGCTCTTAGTACCTTATTGTCCCACTAGAGCACTGCGTTCCCAGAACTCAGAGCTACTTGTGGTTCCTAGAGTCTCTAAAAGTAGAATGGGAGCCAGAGCCTTCAGCTACCAGGCTCCTCTCCTGTGGAACCAGCTCCCAACTTGGGTTCGGGGGGCTGACACCATCGCCACATTTAAGAATAAACTGAAAACCATCATCTTTGATAAAGCTTATAGTTAGGGAGTGAGGAGTTGCAGCATAGTAGAGTAGAGTAGAGGGAGGCAGGAAGTACAAGCCCGTTCCGGCAGGGGAGAGTACGAGCCCGGTCCAGGGCCCCTCTCTTTAGCCTGCCTCTCTTAGTTATGCTATTATAACTCTAGACTGCTGTGGGAAGCTCCTTCCAAGGACACAATGAGCCGCTCCCTCTTCTCTCTTTCACTTGTCTCCTTTTGTGTGCATCTTAATCCCAGAAATGCCTGTTACTAACCTAGCTCTGGGGAGTTTTTCTCCCCGGAGTCCCTTTGCGTCTTCTTCACCCAGAACATCGCCTTGGAATTGGGTGGCACCTACACCGGGGTCCTGGGTGCAGCTGACACTATGGACTTACTACACCCTGCTACGCTCTGCGATTCCCCGCAGTGTCCGACTGCGTCCTGCCGCGTCCAACCGCGTCCACCCAGGCTGCTGTGCCACACTACACCCCGTAACGCCCTGCTGCACCCTACTATGACATGAACTACTACGACTACCATTGTGATCACTGTTTCACTATCTTTATTATGACTATTATTGCCACCATTCACCACTCCCCCAACTGGTGCCGTCAGACACCGCCTACCAAGAGTCTGGGTCTGTCCGAGGTTTCATCCTAACAAAAAAGGGAGTTTTTCCTTGCCACTGTCGTAATAGCTACTGCTAATGCTTGCTCTTGAGGCAACCACTGTAATAGTTGGGGCTTCGTAAACTACAGAGTTTGGTCTAGACCTACTCTATCTGTAAAGTGTCTCGAGATAACTCTTGTTATGATTTGATACTATAAATAAAATTGAATTGAATTGAATTGAATTGAATTGAAACGAGTCCGACTTACTGCCGAGAACCCGGACACAGCTCTCGCTTTGGTCGTACAGAGATTGGATGGCCCTGAGAAGGGACCCCCTCACCCCATACTCCCGCAGCACCCACAGTATCTCCCGGGGGACCCGGTCATACGCCTTCTCCAGATCCACAAAGCACATGTAGACCGGTTGGGCATACTCCCAGGCTCCCTCCAGGATCCCTGCGAGAGTAAAGATCTGATCCGTTGTTCCACAACCAGGACGGAATCCGCATTGTTCCTCTTCAACCTGAGGTTCGACTATCGACCGAACCCTCCTTTCCAGCACCTTGGAGTAGACTTTACCAGGGAGGCTGAGAAGTGTGATACCCCTATAATTGGCACACACCCTCTGGTCCCCCTTTTTGAAAAGGGGAACCACCACCCCGGTCTGCCACTCCTTAGGCACCGTCCCAGACTTCCACGCAATGTTGAAGAGGCGTGTCAACCAAGACAACCCCTCCACACCCAGAGCTTTAAGCATTTCTGGACGGATCTCATCAATCCCTGGGGCTTTGCCACTGTGGAGTTGTTTAACTACCTCAGCAACTTCCACCAGGGAAATTGACGACAATCCCCCATCATCCTCCAGCTCTGCCTCTACCATAGAGGGCGTATTAGTCGGATTTAGGAGTTCCTCAAAGTGCTCCTTCCACCGCCCTATTACCTGCTCAGTTGAGGTCAACAGCGTCCCATCCTTACTGTACACAGCTTGAATGGTTCCCCGCTTCCCCCTCCTGAGGTGGCGAACGGTTTTCCAGAAGCACCTTGGTGCCGACCGAAAGTCCTTCTCCATGTCTTCTCCGAACCTCTCCCACACCCACTGCTTTGCCTCTTTCACGGCAGAGGCTGCAGCCCTTCGGGCCCTTCGGTACCTTGCAACTGCCTCCGGAGTCCTCTGGGATAACATATCCCGGAAAGACTCCTTCTTCAGTCAGACGGCTTCCCTGACCACCGGTGTCCACCACGGTGTTCGTGGGTTACCGCCCCTTGAGGCACCTAAGACCCTAAGACCACAGCTCCTCGCCGCAGCTTCAGCAATGGAAACTTTGAACATTGTCCACTCGGGTTCAATGCCCCCAGCCTCCACAGAGATGCACAAAAAGCTCCGCCGGAGGTGTGAGTTGAAAGTCTGTCGGACAGGGGCCTCCTCCAGACGTTCCCAATTTACCCGCACTACCCGTTTGGGCTTACCAGGTCTGTCCAGAGTCTTCCCCCACCCCCTGACCCAACTCACCACCAGATGGTGATCGGTTGACAGCTCTGCCCCTCTCTTCACCCGAGTGTCCAAAACATACGGCCTCAGATCAGATGAAACGATTATAAAATCGATCATTGACCTTTGGCCTAGGGTGCTCTGGTACCAAGTACACTTATGAGCATCCCTATGTTCGAACATGGTGTTCGTTATAGACAATCCATGACTAGCACAGAAGTCCAACAACAAACAACCACTCTGGTTTAGATCAGGGAGGCCGTTCCTCCCAATCACGCCTCTCCATGTGTCTCCATCATTGCCCATGTGCGCGTTGAAGTCCCCCAGCAGAACTATGGAGTCCCCCCACTGGAGCCCCATACAGTACTCCACTTAAGGTCTCCAAGAAGGCCGAATACTCCGAACTCTCGCGCCTCACACCCTGGGCAACTCTGGAGAAGAAAAGAGTCCAACCCCTATCCAGGAGTATGGTTCCAGAACCGAGACTGTGCGTAGAGGTAAGCCCCACCAGATCTAATCGGTAGCGCTCCACCTCCCGCACCAGTTCCGGCTCCTTCCCCCACAGAGAGGTGACATTCCACGTCCCCAGAGCCAGCGTCTGCTGCCCGGGTCTGGTCCGTCGAGGCCCCTGACCTTCACTGCCACCCATGTGGCAGCGCACCCGACCCCAGCGGTTCCTCCCACAGGTGGTGGGCCCATAGGATGGAGAGATGGATGCCACGTAGCTTTTTCAGGCTGTGCCCGGCCGGGCTCCGTGGCAAACCCGGCCACCAGACGCTCACTGACAAGCCCTCCATCTGGGCCCGGCTCCAGACGGGGGCCTCGGGCTTCCTCCGGGCAGGGTCACTCCATCTCTTCCTCGGTCACTCATAGGGTTTTTGAACCATTCTTTGTCTGGCCTCTCACCTGAGACCACTTTGCCTTGGGAGACCCTACCAGGAGCACAAAGCTCCAGACAACACAGCCCTCAGGTTCATAGGGACACACAAACCTCTCCACCACGATAAGGTGATGGTTCCCGGAGAGGGAATTAAAGGAGTGGGTTGGCAAAATGATACTGAGGTCACTACACTGACACAATATACAGTATACTGCAAATGCATTTTTATAGTTGCTTTATTCACAACAATTGAAGGCACTTAAACAGTAATGCCTGAGACAAATGCTCACCCAAGTAGGATATTTATGAATTTTACTTTTTACTAACTTCTAAGTGTCCAGAAAACCAGAAATGTTTTTTATTTATATTTTCTTATTTGAGGGTTCACCAAGATGATTGCTGCATATGCCACCATTAATCCTATCCTACTTATCAATGTTAAAGATGGAGCAGGTCAGCACTTTATTTAAAGGGCCACAAACATGATGAAGTAATAAATAAGTAATGTTTAGTTTATCATGATTACAACACTACAATTCAGTTAATTTAGTTTATCACTTTAACTACAGATTTACCTATGAGGACGACATGAACATCATTAATATATCAGAAATCATGATGATTGAAATACCTTAATTGATACATCAATTAATGTACTGTTCCTGCATTAAGTCATGCATGAGATAATATTAATCCTGGTACATGACTGATATCATGAAGTACTACGTGAATTAATTAATGCTTTATCATGCATGAATTCATGATAATTCATGTACCATTATTATAAAGTGTTACCTATTTTTTTCTAATTAACAATGTATTTTTATAGTGCACAAAGACCAGTGGCCTCCAGGCCCTCCCCTTGAAGCTGCTCGTGCGGGACAGCACCAACGATTCACTTTAGGCTCAGAGGCTGGTAGTAGCACGCTGCTTGTAGTGTTGTGGCTTCCCGTGGGAATAACGTCACTGATAAACCGTAAAAACACTGCAGCCACACCGCTGTGAAAGCACCCTGAACGTCATCTATGTCTGGTTGTTTACCCTTCCCGCGGCAGTCTCCTCCACTCAAGCTGATCTTTATAATGAAGTTAACTGGAGCTAACCGGAGCTAATCGTTGCTAACTGAGCCTGTTCACATTCTTCGTTAATTTTGTTGAGCCCATGATGGACAATGAATGATAATCCTTACTATCTACTACCACCTGTACCGTGACACTACTACTGACACTATTACGCATAGTAGCTGCTATTAATGTTACTATTACTGCTATTGTTACAACTATCACTCAAATACTGCTACTACTCATACATCTGCTATTACATATACTATTATTTACACTGCTACCTATGCTACGTTTGCTGATATCAAAGCTACAACTACCAATACATCTACTAGTGCTACACATATAATCCAGAAATCTATAATTGGAAAGTTAGATTTTTATGAGAAAAAAATGTCAGTGTTTGAAGAATACATCATCAATATTCAGAATAATTTCTCACTAAAATATACAATAATGTACACAATGAAATCTATCAGCTATCAGTAGTTATCACTGGTCATAGTTTGAGTAGACAGGCTAATGAATGCCCTTACAATAGCTCCAAACAATACAGTGGTTATGGGAGGAATACACTGAACTTTGTAGGTGTGTGTTAGGTTACTACTCAGTTGCTTTAATCCACCCACCCAAACATGCCTTTGACAGAAAAATCAACCGTGGCTAATATTATCTCAACTGCACCAATCAGACTAAACACATGTAGCAACTTTGCATATTGGTAGCTATAAATGGCAGGAAGAAGTACAAATACGTTATTGTTTGATTTTTATCTATTTACTTAATTTATTAAAAACCAGTAATCATGTAAACTGACAAGAGTAAACAGCATGGAGCACACTCATGTTTTGGTATTGAGCACAGCTTTGACTTGCTGTTTAAGAGACACTTTGGATTTCCTTCTGAAGTTGTGATTCATCATTTCTTGTGGAAGTGTTCATACTAGGGCTGTCAGCGCTAACGCGTTAATCGCGATGCGATTAATGGCCGACGCGATGCGATTCATTTTTTTTTTTATCGCATTAATCGCATGCCGGCATTTATTAATTTATTTTACACTTCACTTGGCTTTGCGTCGTGCCTAACAAGCTACTATTTTGCAGCACCGTTACTTATCATAAAGCTGCCACTTCCTCGTAACACATCCTGCTGCTGCAGGCTGCGGGCATGATGGAGAAAGACAGCAGCAATGAAATCCTGAATGGCGCTTTTTATTTTCCAAATCTCCCGGACGGCTCATAGACAAGTCGAAAGCCATATGCACATTGTGTAAAGCCGAATTAAAATATCACCGAAGCACGTCAAGCTTGAGCTACCACCTACAGGAGACGGCCGAAAAGGACGCCTCATATGTTGGGAGGCGGCTGCAAGGCGGCCGCTGGGGACGCGACTACAGGGAAAGGACGCCTCACACGCCGGGAGACGGCCGAAAAGGAATGTGCAACAATAACGGGATGGCGGAGGTTGGGTTTAGGATAAATACTACGAGGAAAGGACGCCTCACACGCCGGGAGACAGCCGCGGGGGACGTGCGACAATAACGGGATGGCGGAGGTTGGGTTTAGGAAAAATACTACAGGGAAAGGACGCCTCACACGCCAGGAGACGGCCGCTGGGGACGCGCCACAATAACGGGATGGCGGAGGTTGGGTTTAGGAAAAACACTACAGGGAAAGGACGCCTCACACGGCGGAAGACGGCCGCGGGGGACGCGCCACAATAACGGGACGGTTGTGATTAGGAAGACTACGGGAAACAAAACGCCACACGCAGGACGCGATCCCCGCTCGCCCGGGTGAAAGTCCTGTGTTTTTTTTTCACGAACTGCCATGAGACTGGGCATGTTCATGTGGACAGTAGTTTTCACGGATACACAGCCTGTATGACATGGAGAAAGCAGCCCAACTGGAACAGCTGCAAAGTGCGGCAAACGCTGTCTCATTAACCGGTGATCACTGGACGTCAGTGAGTAATCAACATTATTTAGGAGTTACTAAACACTATATTGACTCTGGTAAGGATAGGGATTTTTAGTTTTTTAGTTAGGTACTTGGAATTGTGCAATAATGACAGATTCACAATTTTTTCTTTTGTTTACACAGTAAATAAATAATTACAAATCTTAAAATCAAGTTCATAAAGTAACTTTCTTTGCATTCATTTGATTCCCAATCAAGATACACTGGTAAAAATTGCTTTCGATTGTTAATATGTACTTAAAAACTGTTCTGAAATGCAAAACAATAGTATTTTAATCATGTGATAAAATATACGATTAATCGCAATTAACTAATTAATTAATTCAGCGATTAAAAAAAATTACTTGTTTGACAACCCTAGTTCATACCCAACAGCAATATGTAATTTGGGCAACAAAGTGAATTGTTTGTGTTTCAATTACTGGGAATGAGACAATCCTCTCTGAGGCAATGTATTATAAATCATTCCTATCATGTGATTAATTCATTGTCATTATCTCAAAGCCTCATACAATACATCTGGTCTTAATATCTTTAGATATGGCCAACAGTTGCCTAAACATACAGAGTACAAAATAAACCATTGCAAGCCTCTAATCTGTAATAGACACTCTCCCAGTTTGACCTGCAACAGGAGTGTGCTGAAGGTTATTGTGTACATGCACTTTTTTGTGATAGGCTCATATTCACACATTTGGCAGTGATAATCCTCTCCTGGAACCATCACCTTATCGTGGTGGAGAGGTTTGTGTGTCCCTATGAACCTGAGGGCTGTGTTGTCTGGAGCTTTGTGCTCCTGGTAGGGTCTCCCAAGGCAAAGTGGTCTCAGGTGAGGGGCCAGACAAAGAATGGTTCAAAAACCCTATGAGTGACCGAGGAAGAGATGGAGTGACCCTGCCCGGAGGAAGCCCGAGGCCCCCGTCTGGAGCCAGGCCCAGATGGAGGGCTCGTCAGCGAGCGTCTGGTAAAAAGCCCGAAAAAGCTACGTGGCATCCATCTCTCCATCCCATGGGCCCACCACCTGTGGGAGGAACCGCTGGGGTCGGGTGCGCTGCCACATGGGTGGCAGTGAAGGTCAGGGGCCTCGACGGACCAGACCCGGGCAGCAGACGCTAGCTCTGGGGACGTGGAATGTCACCTCTCTGTGGGGGAAGGAGCCGGAACTGGTGCGGGAGGTGGAGCGCTACCGGTTAGATCTGGTGGGGCTTACCTCTACGCACAGTCTCGGTTCTGGAACCATACTCCTGGATAGGGGTTGGACTCTTTTCTTCTCCGGAGTTGCCCAGGGTGTGAGGCGCCGGGCGGGTGTGGGGATACTCACAAGCCCCCGGCTGAGCGCCGCTACGTTGGAGTTTACCCCGGTGGACGAGAGGGTCGCCTCCCTACGCCTGCGGGTTGTGGGGGGGAAAACTCTGACTGTTGTTTGTGCGTATGCACCAAACAAGAGTTCGGAGTATTCGGCCTTCTTGGAGACCTTGAGTGGAGTCCTATATGGGGCTCCAGTGGGGGACTCCATAGTTCTGCTGGGGGACTTCAACGCGCACATGGGCAATGATGGAGACACATGGAGAGGCGTGATTGGGAGGAACGGCCTCCCTGATCTAAACCAGAGTGGTTGTTTGTTGTTGGACTTCTGTGCTAGTCATGGATTGTCTATAACGAACACCATGTTCGAACATAGGGATGCTCATAAGTGTACTTGGTACCAGAGCACCCTAGGCCAAAGGTCAATGATCGATTTTATAATCGTTTCATCTGATCTGAGGCCGTATGTTTTGGACACTCGGGTGAAGAGAGGGGCAGAGCTGTCAACCGATCACCATCTGGTGGTGAGTTGGGTCAGGGGGTGGGGGAAGACTCTGGACAGACCTGGTAAGCCCAAACGGGTAGTGCGGGTAAATTGGGAACGTCTGGAGGAGGCCCCTGTCCGACAGACTTTCAACTCACACCTCCGGTGGAGCTTTTCGTGCATCCCTGTGGAGGCTGGGGGCATTGAACCCGAGTGGACAATGTTCAAAGTTTCCATTGCTGAAGCTGCGGCGAGGAGCTGTGGTCTTAGGGTCTTAGGTGCCTCAAGGGGCGGTAACCCACGAACACCGTGGTGGACACCGGTGGTCAGGGAAGCCGTCCGACTGAAGAAGGAGTCTTTCCGGGATATGTTATCCCAGAGGACTCCGGAGGCAGTGGCAAGGTACCGAAGGGCCCGAAGGGCTGCAGCCTCTGCCGTGAAAGAGGCAAAGCAGCGGGTGTAGGAGAAGTTTGGAGAAGACATGGAGAAGGACTTTCGGTCGGCACCAAGGTGCTTCTGGAAAACCGTTCGCCACCTCAGGAGGGGGAAGCGGGGAACCATCCAAGCTGTGTACAGTAAGGATGGGACGCTGTTGACCTCAACTGAGGAGGTAATAGGGCGGTGGAAGGAGCACTTTGAGGAACTCCTAAATCCGACTAATACGCCCTCTATGGTAGAGGCAGAGCTGGAGGATGATGGGGGATTGTCGTCAATTTCCCTGGTGGAAGTTGCTGAGGTAGTTAAACAACTCCACAGTGGCAAAGCCCCAGGGATTGATGAGATCCGTCCAGAAATGCTTAAAGCTCTGGGTGTGGAGGGGTTGTCTTGGTTGACACGCCTCTTCAACATTGCGTGGAAGTCTGGGACGGTGCCTAAGGAGTGGCAGACCGGGGTGGTGGTTCCCCTTTTCAAAAAGGGGAACCAGAGGGTGTGTGCCAATTATAGGGGTATCACACTTCTCAGCCTCCCTGGTAAAGTCTTCTCCAAGGTGCTGGAAAGGAGGGTTCGGTCGATAGTCGAACCTCAGGTTCAAGAGGAACAATGCGGATTCCGTCCTGGTCGTGGAACAACGGACCAGATCTTTACTCTCGCAAGGATCCTGGAGGGAGCCTGGGAGTATGCCCAACCGGTCTACATGTGTTTTGTGGATCTGGAGAAGGCCTATGACTGGGTCCCCAGGGAGATACTGTGGGAGGTGCTGCGGGAGTATGGGGTGAGGGGGTCCCTTCTCAGGGCCATCCAATCTCTGTACAACCAAAGCGAGAGCTGTATCCGGGTTCTCGGCAGTAAGTCGGACTTGTTTCAGGTGAGAGTTGGCCTCCGCCAGGGCTGCGCTTTGTCACCAATCCTGTTTGTAGTATTTATGGACAGGATATCGAGGCGTAGTCGGGGTGGAGAGGGGTTGCAGTTCGGTGGGCTGGGGATCTCATCGCTGCTTTTTGCAGATGATGTGGTCCTGATGGCATCATCGGCCTGTGACCTTCAGCACTCACTGGATCGGTTCGCAGCCGAGTGTGAAGCGGTTGGGATGAGGATCAGCACCTCTAAATCGGAGGCCATGGTTCTCAGCAGGAAACCGATGGAGTGCCTTCTCCAGGTAGGGAATGAGTCCTTACCCCAAGTGAAGGAGTTGAAGTACCTTGGAGTCTTGTTCGCGAGTGAGGGAACAATGGAGCGGGAGATTGGTCGGAGAATCGGCGCAGCGGGTGCGGTATTACATTCAATTTATCGCACCGTTGTGACGAAAAGAGAGCTGAGCCAGAAGGCAAAGCTCTCGATCTACCGGTCAGTTTTCGTTCCTACCCTCACCTATGGTCATGAAGGTTGGGTCATGACCGAAAGAACGAGATCCAGGGTACAAGCGGCCAAAATGGGTTTCCTCAGGAGGGTGGCTGGTGTCTCCCTTAGAGATAGAGTGAGAAGCTCAGTCATCCGTGAGGAGCTCGGAGTAGAGCCGCTGCTCCTTCGCGTCGAAAGGAGCCAGTTGAGGTGGTTCGGGCATCTGGTAAGGATGCCCCCTGGGCGCCTCCCTAGGGAGGTGTTCCAGGCACGTCCAGCTGGGAGGAGGCCTCGGGGAAGACCCAGGACTAGGTGGAGGGATTATGTCTCCAACCTGGCCTGGGAACGCCTTGGGATCCCCCAGTCAGAGCTGGTTAATGTGGCTCGGGAAAGGGAAGTTTGGGGTCCCCTGCTGGAGCTGCTACCCCCGCGACCCGAGACCGGATAAGCGGACGAAGATGGATGGATGGATGGATGGCAGTGATAATGGAGCACCTTAAAAAACCTATTAAAGGGAAACATTCTAATTCCACTCGGAGACCAATAGGGCCAGAACAGGCAATTTCTTGTTGTCTGGTGACACTAATAGATATAAAACAATTCAAATTAAAATTGTTTTTTTATCTATGGTGACAGTGCACCCAACTAAGCCACTTTGCAAAAAAACTGATCCAGGCATTCCCAGTTTAGAGACATAAAATTGTCTTTACTAAATAAAGCATTGATAGCTCATGTCCAAAAAGTCACAGGATCCATTCAAATTCAATGCAGGTAACTTGTATTGCTACAGCCAAACGTGGCACTGAGTTTACAGTCCTTCCAGCATTCCCTCAAATCAAACGCCTGCAGTGTCCTACACCAGACATCCACTTTGAACTCTGGCCGTGTTGTTCATAACGGCACTGCAGACCTGTGCTGTGAGCTGCATACCTGCATCGCCATTACCTTTGAGTATTGCTAGCAACAGAATTAATTAAAGTCTAATGCAGCCTTGTCTGGAGAGTGTGGCGGTCTAAGGGGCTGTTAACATCAAATCAAGGCCAGAGCCCCATCCTGGATCTGAGAAAATGACTCTTAACTGTAAGGCACAATTAAGTGGGAGAGCAGTGTTACCTGGTATTGAGTGTCTGCAGGGAAATCTTCAGTAAAGCTACACTTTTCTTTTTCACTCAGTCTGTCAGCACTCATATCACAGTGTTTGACACAGTGGTGACAGGCAATTGTTCAGGTTAGAATTTGTGAGGGATTGCTTCTGTGTAAAAATGCTGATCCTGTGATGTAATACTCCACAAACAGTAACTACTGTAGACCTCTGCGAGTTCATGGTTCTCATTTCTAAGATTTTGTTTTGATTTTGCAACTCTGGTGTTAAGAACGTATTGCTGTGATGCTATATGCTGTGAACTTCACATATATCACTTGTCAGTCACTCTGTCTATAACATCCTTTTTATTGGACTTTCTTTTATTGAAGACTGATTTTCTGTGGCCCTGGTTCAGTGTCCAGATAATCTTTTGTTCATTACAAACAAACGGATACCCATCACTTCCTGGAAACAGGAGGATGTTCCCAGGGAAGACCTGCCAGAAACTGAGGGAGAAATTTATATCTGTGAAAGCACAGGGCAAATTTTCACTGTACCTTTCATTCAATTTGTGCTCCCAAAAGACAGACGTTAATAACGCAGTCAGTAGGAGGGATCTGTGTAACATATGCAAACTCATGAAAAAAAATACAGTGATAGTAAAGTCATGAAAAAAACAATTCCAAAACATTTACTATGGGTGCAATTCAAGTCTACCTTCGATAAATTATTTGGGAATGGTTACAAATACTTTAAAATTTGAATAATAATCTCAATTTATAAATATTTGAAATAATTAATGCAACAGGAAATCACATAAGATGCATAAAACATGCATGGCAGTGATACAGCTGATTTGTACCTGCTAAACTAAGTGCCGCCAAGTACACACTAGAAATGTTTTATCCAACTCAAAAGACATAATTGTCATATCAGCTCGCCGAAGGTAAGGTTCGATTTTAATGAACACAACACCACAACCCCCCAGGCTCATATTTTTAGGCACTTTTCTTTCTTAAACACATAAAAGTTATTATAAAGTTATTAAGGCCAGTTGCTTTATATATTATGTGCTGTACTCACACTTGTCTGCTGCATGTGATGGAGCGTTCCGTTAAATACAGGTTGATTAAAGTGTTTCTTTTCCCATTACAGCATTTTTAATACACCAGCACGGGTTGCACCTTCTCTTAAGAGGAAAGGAAATTATTTGCATTCAGCTGCTGGTAGGTAAATTATTTTATTTCTACTAAGTGTACTGAAAACAGGACACGTCTGGGTAATGATGTTGTAAGACAGTGTTTAAATCCACATTTAAAATTCCACATTTAAACATTAAATACACGTCTCCTGTGACCCTGTTGCCAACCAGCAACACAGGGGTTTGCTTTAATCATCTCTGCACCTGGCTGTGCAGCAAGTACCCTGCAGTTTCCTTCATCTCAACTCAAATGGCTGTCCATCCTCTGTGCCACACTGATGTCAATATGATAATTTGGCATAAATGTATCATATTGGCTTGTTTTAATGCGACAGTTGTTTCACTACTGAACTGACTACTTTAGTCAATTCCTTTCTTTTGTGGATTGTTGACACTAAACTTGTTGACTACTAAACTACTTTCCCAGTCATCCTGGCTCAATTTAGCCTTGACTCGGTTTCACAAAAGCAGAGGCACCTAAGTTACCATGGAGATTTATTCTGTACAGCTAGACCAGGCTAACAGCCAGGATTTATTTAATCCTGGAGCCTTTTCTGTTCACTCAGCAGTGCTTTTATCTTATTGTTATCAGCCTGCATTAAAATACAACAGGTGCATATTGATGTTCAGTTAACTACTGTTATTATTTAAAGTTGTGACCATTATTTTTTATAATTATTCGTGTGACATTGTTACTGTTATATTGCTGTATGAAGACTGCTGTTCATATTGTTGTTAGAAGTTTGATGAATATATTATGGCAGTTGTTGAGATAATTAGAAAAGGCTGATCAAGTTGCCAAATGTGTTTTAAATGAAGTCTGTTACTAAGGGCAATACATACAATGCTGTACATGTGTGTTTCTATAGTGGACCAATGCACCTTGAATTATTTTAGTTGATTAATTGTTTTGTTCTGCTTCCATGTGCATTGTATTTGGCATTCTTAGCACACAATTTGTGTTGTCCAGTAAACTGGGACTATAATTTGGGAGGATTGTACAATTTTAAGAACATATCCTAATTGTACAATTCTCCCAAATTATAGTCTTAGTTTACTGGACCAGTAACTATCTAGTGATGTAGGCTACTGTACATTCATGTAACTACAGGGCGAGGACACCTCAATGGTTTTTGACCTTATATTTAGCTTTGGGGAAATAACTGATGAATACACTCTGTTACATTCATGTTTGCAGTGTGCATGGAATTTATCACTTCATTCTCTTTATAGTTTCTAGATTTTAGAGTCCAATTTATGCAATGTCTTTCTTTTCTATGTCCATATATACAAGGGAGCAAGGCATATAATATGTAAAGAAGGAAACTCGTCCTCTGTAAAAAAAAAAAAAAAAATTAAAAAAATAAAAGAAAATAAAAGAAAAAACGCGAGAAAAAAGCGTG
Organism: Sander lucioperca; assembly: GCF_008315115.2. NCBI lineage: Eukaryota > Metazoa > Chordata > Actinopteri > Perciformes > Percidae > Sander > Sander lucioperca. The sequence goes on along the minus strand of NC_050173.1, from coordinate 16,157,691 downwards.
GCAGATAATTGCGTCTATCTGAATTACTTCATCCTGACTCGACCTAGTCGCTCCTCCTCAGCCTGACTTTGGCCTTCGTGAAACACACCAAGCCAGGCTGCACAGATTAGACTAGGTCAAGCCTCGCTTTATCAGTTATCCTGGATTTATAAATTCTGCTTTTGTGAAACAGCCCCCAGGACAGGTGTAACAATGAGTTGAGTAGTCGGCATCGGCCAATCAGATCAAAGTCGACCAGTGATTTATGTTCCCCCTCTTCAGTCAAGACATGCCACGAAACTACTTTCTAAACTACTAGTTTTCTGAAACTACTAACTATATTCGTTGTTGTTGTTTGTGTTTTTGTTTTTCAATCCTAAATCCAGAGTTGACAGAATTGACAATATAAGTCAACAAAGTGTCCAAATTCTAGGAATAGACCGATTATTGGCCCTGGCGATTATATTATTCCAAAATCTTAATTTTGACTTAAAGATTTTCATTTTCACTGTTAATGCATATCGGTTCCAAATATTGGTTACTAGTTTCATTACCTACTAATAATCATATTGGTATCGGCCTTAAAAAAATACAACATACTTTACACAACACACAATAGATACATCTTTTTAAAGTATACTGTTTTTTGCAGTTAGTATTCAAGGAATCAACATACCTTATCATCTGTTAGTACCAACAAATTATACAATAAGTTTACCGTTGGACGTGAATCAAAATATAACATTTTTTATTTATTTTAGCACTAACCCTAACCCTATGGAGCTCTCTTACTACCATCTGCAATTCATTTACCTTTTTTGTACCTGTGAGCAGCTCTTTTATTCATTTGTGCGTTATCTTGTGGGACAGTAGTCCTTAGTATGTAGTGCAGATGTGCCACACAGTTTTGACCTTACAGATAGATGAGAAACAAATGTAAAAAATTTTTAAACCTAAATTCAAATTGGTTATATTCTAATAGTGCTTTTAGAAATGAAGCAACGTATGCTTTTGCCAGAATCATCAAACACTACTGACTCTGTGAATTAGCTGGTCTCAAATGATTAACCTGATGCTTATACGTATGTAATTTCCCACAATTACATCCTAAGACCTGCAATATCCAGATGGCTTATAAGGATGAAAATAAAATGCAAAGGAATATATTTTAATGAAAGATAATACCACTGTCTTAATTTCACAGAGAGCCAAGTACCTTGAAACCAAAGCATCAAAAGTCACACACTGAAACCACATGTCATATGTAGTGATTTGATTTTTTTTGAGTCCAAGTCCTTTACTTGGCTCAAGCTCACCTCCGGGAGCTGATTACAAGTTCAAGGAAGGACTTTGCCTTCCTCGGAGCAAGTAAAGGCCACAGCCCTGTTGATCCATGAGGAAGAGGAAGTGGACTCATCAAAGCCTTCCAAGCTCTTTGAAGGTACCATGTTCGGCCGATCCCAATCCCTTGCAAGACACAGCACTGAAGAAAAGATAAAAAGAAAGTTCCAATAACCTCCCTCACAGTGCAGTGGGTGCAGGCATTATGTAGGAATTAAGGTAGATTGATAGAGAGCTGAAAATGTATCAAGTGTTATACATGAGTAGAATAATCAGAACTTTAACTTTTGACTTTAAAATAGGTTGTGACTGTATGTGAATACGGTGCTAGATTTGTTGATGTAATTTGGGCAGCTTCCTTCAGGGATTACTTCACAGAAAATGTTGAGAATTTCAGCTCGGAAACACTTTCAGCCACATGTGGAGGTGTTGATTACCTTAGCACTCAGATCCTGTTGGTATGTAATTCATTTTTGTCACGCCCTGAGGTATTAACTAGATTGTCTAATATTTCCATCTGCTTTAGCCTCTTAAACACTTAATCAATCCAGGCACTACTCCCTTCTATATCCATCCACTCTTATAGTTACTCTGAAATTACAATTTGACTGCCTTTGCCTCTGCCTGAACTATGTTTAGCCATAGTTCACTGGTTATTTATGGTTACTTACAAGATAGCCCCCTCACACCCACACCGCCACCATGACTAAGTAGGCAGCTGGATATTTTATTCATTTAGCATTCTTCTCATCATCTAAGTCTGAAAAAAATGTATTGCCAGAATCAGGAATCATCCATGATCCAGGAAGAGTGATAAAAAGGAGGCTATATATAGATGATGAATTACTATCCCAGGGAAAAACAGCTTTTTGAATATTTCATGGGACTTCTCTGGTGGAGAGAAAGAAGAATTCCCTTCCTTCTTCAAGAAAAGTTCCAACATAGATCAGTTAATTACTTTATCATCATTTTAATGTGCCTTATTTAGATCCATTAACTAGAGAGATATAGTCTGAGTCACACACATACAGTACATACTGTCCCTTCTTCTTTTTTATTATTGTTTGAGTATCCCTTAAGAGCATGTCCTTCAAGTAAAAGTAAAGTCTTCACTTTGTGGATTGAAATGGCTGTGAGTTTGTGTCAAAACATCAAACGCAAACAGGTGTTTATAAATCTGCTGCCTCTTGGCTCAGTGCCTAATTTCCATAAAAATTATGCATTTAACTGAATATTCAGGTCTTTTTACAAGCCCGCTTGGTCGGTCTTGTTAGTCATTCAAATGAAATTATAAAAAAATGCAGAATGGTAGTATGTCCAAGAGACAGTGCAGTGTACTACACATAGGCAGCATATGGTATTGGGAATACTGCTCATTCAAGTAGTTGATTGATTGGTGAGCCATTGCCATCCGGCTGCCAATCACACTTTTGCTCCATTGAATGAGACTCAAAACAATTGCAAATATTAATATTCATGACAGGCTCATGTTTTTTCTTCAGTGTCTTTCTCATGTTGTCTTTGTTCTCTACTGCACTGACTTCTGGGTTTCATGTGAATGTCAGGATTCAGAAACTTACAGTTTGACTCTTTTGTTATAGTTGTTTGTTATTCATGCTATTGTAATTCATCCTAGTTATTTTTTACTGCACCACTGGTGCCAACAATTGCAGATGGTAACATATATTTGTTAACATGTTAATCTTCTGTTTTGCAATGTTTCTCTAAATACATTCCCAAATATTGCTGCCTGTTTGAATATCAGATAGAAAGGCGGAGGGGATAGTTGCTTGCAAGATACCAGACAGGAACACAAGCCTAATAAAAATTCACCCGATCAGTCTAGTATAGTTGCCTGCTAGTGCACGCAGCATGGCATGAGGCAACCTGTGACAGCAAAAAAAGCCCTCTGTTAGCTTCCACAGATTACATAGTACTGCAATTATGCAGCCCTCTGTCCTGTATGCTGCTTTCTCTGCAGCCTTGTTAAAGCCCAGCACAACTGCAAGTTACAATAAAAAAAAGAGTTGACACACAAGGAGCCTTCTCTCCTTCACTGGTGTGAAAGACGCTTCGCAATTCACCAGGTGGGCAACATCTGGAGGAGCCGTTTGATTAAAACCCTTACTTCCACCCAAAACCACACCCCGATTCCTCTGTGAATATCTGCCCCAACATATGGGCCACACACTGGCTTTCATGATACAGCATGAGGTAACCTGTAAATGCCCTCAGTCATTCTAGGAAAATCTTGCACTGCATTGTTAAATAAAGTGAAAATAGAATATAATTTCCAATTTCATAAATAGCATCAAGGACCCCAAATGGCTGCATTTCTTGCCAGTCCGTGATAGAGCTGTCAATCTTCCTCTATAATACTATTCGAATTCCATTTGATATTTTTTTTAATATTTGAATATTTAATGCTCAATTGCAGCCTGTTAAATAATATGTACTACACTACTCAGGCTCATGCATTGTCAATGCCACTATAAGCATGTGGCTGTTGTTACACGTTATGTCCCCCAGAGGGACTTCTAACATTAGCCTGGCCTTGAGGCGACCTGCACGCAACTTTGTTTACATTCATTTTCCACCACGAGGACACAGCGACAAACACAAATCAACAGAGAAATCTGTATCTGTATCATTCTGTAATGAAACGTTATCTAACAAGTGTAGTGAAGCGGCTCTGTTGTAAAGGCTAACAGTGCTCGGTTAGCACAATGATATCATGTTAGGAAGCACAGCCAAAACGATTTGTCATAAACTAGCTAGGTAAGAAACAAACGATGCTAACTGCATTAATAACCAAGCCAAACGGTGCTGTCACTACTATTTTAGTGATTTATAAGCAACCTGTTTCCAGCAGATTGTCACGTTACTGAGAATACAGCTGTAAGAAGGTAATATATGACGTGGAAGCTAACTGACAGCTGTAGGGCAGTTAACATCAACTCTAGCTTTCTCCATGAAGCTCCCAGCTAAGCAAACGTTACTATACCTTGCGACGCAGTTAGGAAACCAGAACGAGCTAACTATTGATAACATAAGCATTTTGGCTCGGTGGATGTCGATTTTAAAGTCATGTTAAAACTATTTCCCGTCCTTCTTACAATTTCCAGCCGCAGCCTGTCACTCCCCCGTGTACTAACGTTACTCGGTACGTAACGTTAGCTCCGTAATGTTGTACTAACGTTACTCAGTACGTAACGTTAGCTCCGTAATGTTGTACTAATGTTACTTGGTACATAACGTTAGCTTAGACCTCACAATGCCTTGTGTTTCTCACTCCAGCTAAGTTATTGTTCATACGACATGACATGAATCACACATGCGGGTAGGCCAAGGCGAGAAGAGGATGATTAGCTAACGTTTATTATATATAAAGTATATTTATAAAAAAAAAAAAAGTTACAATCGAATAGTAATTTCAGCATTCGAATAGTATTGATTTTTTTACTATTCGAATTATATTCGAATTTCGGTATTCGTTCCAACAGCCCTAGTCCGTGATAAACTATCACACAAGAGGCATTTACCATTATCCATAACAGAATGTATTGCACTCCAAGCAGCATGAAAAACAAATGTGGCTCTATTCTGCTTTGAATTTAACGGAGCAAAAATCAAATTGTTAGTTTACTAACAACTAACAATACTTTAGCAGTATGGGCATGAGATGAATCAATACGTCTTAAAAAGGGCCTTGATGTCAGCTGTGGGAGGAATTGATAAAAAGTGCTAGACCTAACTATTCAGAAATGCTTTAACGGGGTTCTAGGAGACTTTAGTTTGTATTGAGGAGGAAGCTATTAGGGGTGTCCCCGACTAAAGATTTACATTCAGTGCATTTCCATGCAGTTTAAAAAAACGATCATATTTGGGTTAAGGCAATACCCCGATTTCTCAAAACACCTTACCCCAGTTAAAATCAGAGTTATCATAACCCGGTTAACAGAGGAAGAGAACTCCTTCAGTAACTGGGGTATTGGTCCATGTATACACCTTAACCGGGCTATGATCGTTTTAAGCGTCTGCACATGCTTCAACTGCCCCTCCCCACTCCGCTGGGGTTGGTTTTTGAACCGGAAATAATCTGTCAGCGTAGTTCCCTTAATACATCCATGTGTGAGTCGCAGTTGTTGCTATGACACCATACAACAAAACAGCGATGCGGTCCATGTGTTTTACTCCCTGCAGAGGCAGCAGCGGACACCGGGAGATGGTTAAACAGATTGTCTATCTCTGGGGCTGTCAACGTTGGGTCTCTGCAAAAAAGTGGAGGGACCGAGCGGCCCCAGCTGTGGCCGTTGGCTAACGTTAATGTTAGTTAGCTAACTCATGTGTACGGGGAGAACTGGCATAACCCGGTTATTCACTAACCGGGGTAAGACCATACCCCTGTTACTCAGGCGTGTGGGAACCTATTTTTGACCAGGGGTGCTGAATAACAAAATAATGGATGTCTGATGATTTCTCCCCCCAGGAAATGTTTCGGATTTTGACAGCTAAATACGTCATTTTAGCGCAGCGTATGGGTGAGAGTGAGAAGTTTTAGAAAAGTCCTGGGCAGCCACAAATTCCACTGTTCCACAATTATGCGACAGCACTCGGCACTCCAACTCCACTGCGCGCACCCACATCACAGAAGCGCACTTGACATCATTAGCCTGTTTCAGTATATAGCTAAGGTAAATTACTTTTCTGATCGTCAAAACCACACCAGAGATGTTTGGCTTGAAAAGATATGCTAATAATCAGGCTGCAATGACCTCGCCAACAATTTCCTAACTTGTGCCTTCTCCATAGCAAATGTGTCCTAACCACGTCACAGCGGTTTCTGTTACACAAAACATTTTTCAGGAGACACTGAACCAGCGTGTAAACCGTAGTTCTTTTCCACACATAAATATGCTAAACATATTCCCGTATTTCAGGATAATTACCAATTGTGCCCAGTAGGAGGCACTCTAACACAACAAATGACACAAGAAACGGCTTATCATTCATTCTCATCTCAGCTGAAAAGACCGTTGAAAAGTTTCTTGAACCTCCTTCCAGGATAACTGAAGTTGCTTGGCTGACAGGGCTTTTCGAATCCTTCTGTAAAGTTATCGTTAGATGCTATGATGGTGCTGCTAACGTTAGCCGTGTTGCTTGCTAACGTTATTTCAGACTCAGGCTCTTCAGCTGCCCCAACAGAGTTTGCCTCGGCGGTAGACGAGGAAACATCAACTGTAACTTCTACAGATGAAATCTTGTTAATTTTAGCCGCATTACTATGCCGGAAGAAAAAATCTTGTATCCTTTTCTGTGACATATTCTTCTCTACAACTAACGTTCCAGTCAACTAGCCTCAGCCTGCTCGCTTCTCAGCGAGTCACGTCACTTGACTCACTTTCACTTTGACCTCTATAGCAGATATAACTGCTGTTCATTTTTAGAAGGCTATATTCGAACCTATCCATAACCCTTTTTTGCTATTTGCCTCATTATTTGATATACAAAATATAAATAATGTCAGACAGCGAATTAGTAATTATTTAAAAAATAAAAAATATAAAATTCAGCTCCTGCCAACAGGGGGTGCTGCAGCACCCCCCTTCCCACGCCCTTGCTGTTACTGCTGTGCATGTAAACGCACTGGTAGTTAAATCAGAATTGTCAAGTCATGAATCATCGAATCATCTGGGGTGTAATCTAAATTGGACCAAAAAAGGTGCCGGTACTGTAATTCAGCAGTTCCATGACATGACCATGTGTCATGGATATATACGCATGTCATCATAACATATCACTTAAAATGTGTTGTTGCATTTATTTCATTACATACATTCTGGGCTTGCCAGCTCTAAAACTTTGTGGCTCTCTGTCTTTAATGTCGCAGAGAGGTGCACAGTGGCACTGTTTCCCTGTTCCCCCCCTCGTGATAGCAATGACTCTACTTTCTCTATTGCCTTTAGGTTCTACCTTACCTTATCACTTGCCAAAAGAAAGAACATTCGGAAGGAAAGGTACTGTTGCTACAAATGGTTAACATGGGAATTGCCGCAAGAGCTGGAAAGACAAATGTTATCCATCACATTGATTAAATTCCTCTTAGCTGGTGTCCTTGACCAAGTAAGTTTGTGTGATCGGATGTGGTGCTAACAGCAGTCCCATGGAGAGTTAGTGGATTAATTAGAATCGTACCAAATGGCCATTCTTGTAGAAGTCAATCTGCTCCCAGTAACACCACGTCGCCTTTCCTCCTGTGCCTCCAGTGTCTAGAGATTGTTTTAATGCCTTAATGAGATTTGGTAAACTGTCTATTTCTGTAGCACACTGGACCTGTCTTTGTCTGTGAGAGATTTTTTAAAATATTGGTATGAAATGTTTATTGATGATTAGTTTGTGAGAGCAGACTTAAGTGCCTAATAAATTTATCAACCTCTATTTGTAGACAGCAGTATGTACGACAACATCTATAGATCTTCCCCTCCTATGCAAGTCTTTTCATTTTCACAAATATATTATTTAACTATTTAAAAAAAAAAAAAACATACACACTAGCTTATATAGTTAAACACATTCCCCCTGCAAGATGCCCTGTACAACCAGTATTCTACGCCCCCACTAACAAGTTCAGCAGAACAAATAGGAGTTGGCTGCCTAGTTCTTAAGCACTTCAACAGTATGTAATGGTGGGGAAAGTGTTATGCACAGATTCCCCCAGGTATTCCCAGCTGGCCAAATCACATCTGAACTGACAAACTGTTAATGATAATAATGATTAAATTGTCATTTTCCCCCCAAAAAAATGATACCAACTCTAAAATATTTCCAAAGACTGACCTTTGATTAATGTAACAGGGAGTTTCTATTATTTAAAGTTCTGCTACAACACATAAGCTAGCTTTAGCACAAGTCCTCTGGTGGCATGCAATCACCTGTTGTTTATTCATCTTGTTCATATTCTCAGGAAGGGTTCAAAGAACAGATTTCCTTTACACGATTAGTCTTCACTGGGTGTGCCATCTCTGCGCTAGTATTCCAAAGGCACATCTTATCGCATCCCCAATCTCCATCTTAAGTGCCCTCAGGTTACATTCATCTTGAATTAGCTCACCTCAAAGCGATTCCACACGACAAGCCTTGTAAGATTAAATGCTCTTTTAATTCTCTGATTACAAACAATTTACTCTATTGAGACTCTGTTACCTAGATGAAAAATGATAAAGACCCTATTTATCACTGAAAGGATATATTATATGAAAACATCACATTTGAGTAAAAAATAAAGATGATGTGACGATGAGGGCTGGCAAAGTGACCTGTCAATTGCCTCTGATTCAAAGAATTTTTCAAGAATGTTCCAGGAACCATTTAAAGCAGGCGGCAAAGTTCCACCACATGACGACACACAATGTCAGATGTCAGATTTTAAGCACATTACAAATCAATTCATAAACATGCTTTATGGCTGCATACATACCTTACGCAGAAATCTTAATTACAGCAGGAGGCATTTAAACATCTTGGTGGAGTCAAAGACAAACAAGAACACAAAGGAAGCATCAAAGAAGATACCAAAGCTTGAAACCACCTTGTCTTGATTTGTGATTGTAAAAGGAAAGGATTAATAGAAAATCATGGGCTAACTTCCCCTTTCAAAAGGCTAATGGTATTACCTGCCTATGAGAAACAAATGCAGATGGATGCTCACATGTCAGTATGGTCTTCAGAAGATGGATGACTTAGCTGTCTAATCAGTGGTTTGGTATGAGCGTTGAATATTTGTCAGAGTTGGTTATACCAAGATCCAGTCGGCATCAGTTGTTTCAGGCATTTAGTGAGACTGATTCATTTTATGGGAGAATTGGGCTCCACCAGTCACCTAATCTTGATAAATGTGACAGTTTAAGGAAAGCCGAAGAAAAGAGCCCAGAAAGATTATTATGGATGAATATTTTTTTCTGATGCTTCCTGATTGCAGACCGACAACTGAGAAACTTGCACACATACATTTTAAAAACAAAAAAGTACTTTGGATTAGCTAAGTACCATAAAATGCCCTGTCTCCTTTAGCTGTTCTTCTCCTCCATTGTCATTAAGCTGCCAATCAGAGTTAGGGAGTGGCTTGGGATCCAATCAATCAAGCTGATTGGGAGTGTCAGGAAGTAGCTGCTATAAGCAGCCAGAGGTTGCGCCTGTTGCAAACACCATTTAACCGACACAGCATGTTTAGCCAGCATGATAATTAGGGCAAAGTCCTTGCTCATCTCCTCTCTTAAGCTTCAGACTCAATGTAACTCAAACTGCAAATGGCACAGACAATGGTGCTACTAACATGGGTTTCAAATGCCAACACTGACACTGTACTTGGATATTTTCAGTTCAGTTTAATACTGAAAGAGATATTGAAACTGACAATGACAATACTAATAATTTGGCAGTACTGAGTAGGTTAATATCCTGCATCTTTCAAACACATGATACTGATATTAAGGCGAGACACTACAGGTGAATAGGCTAAAATTTTAAAATAATAGATATCTCCATGAAACTTCCTCAGTTGATTACTTACACAAGTATATAAAAAAAATGTATTACAAGTTTTTGAAATGTTTATGTTTAATTATGCAAATTAGGCATTTTCTCATTAAATATGCACGATTTTGCATATATTTTCGGTAGATAGATCTGAACATATGATAAAGCCAGGTGCAAAATTCTTTTTTCATTTTGTTTACACACAAGATGAAAACAAAATTACAGAGGGATTTCAGGATATCTGCTTTCATTACCTAGGAAATCAAAATATACTGTCCATAGCCTTAAAAAAATCGATTTTCGCCATGTTTTTTAGCTTAAAATGTCACATAAATCAGGGCAGGAATGATTTATTAACAAATCCCTCTGTAAATATCTTCAGAATACTACTAAGTGTATAACTGGAAAGTTTGGTGTACATAGGTGCTACATAGGCTGAGATGTTTATACTGGAGAATGACAAAAAACTCATTTTGAGAAAACGGCATTTAAAGATTTAAATAGTGGAATTTAATACATTTCTATTGGAAAATTGCTCAAAAACAGAATAAATGCTCAGGCCCTTAGTGATAATAATATAGAATATTTCAAGCTCATGAAAATTGATTATTTAATAAAATGGCAGGCATATAAGGCCTACAACTGCAGTAACTCAATGAATTAACATTGGCATATCATGCACAAAGTTGCAGACAAAACCCACGCTGGACAGGTGTATGGACACAGAACAAGACCAACAATAGATGTAACAGCTTTTTTAAAGTCCAACTGTCCATTCCAGCACCATATGTATTTTAGCTGTGCTTAGACTCTAGACTATGTTTTACACTGGCAGCTGTGACGGCCTCAGCTTTTGAGGTCCTGAGCATATCAGTTTCTCTCATTGAATTGACCGTCACAACAGTGCTCTGAAGCCACAACTTCTCCATATCAGAAAGCATAGCAGAGGCACCTTCATTGAAGGTGGAGATGGCCATACTTGCTGCTGCTCCAGCTTACTTTTCCCACAAAACAGTCCCCTCAGTCAGCTGATGGTGAAGATAACTAACCAGAACCAGTCCCCTCTGTCAGCTGATGGTGAAGATAACTAACCAGAACCAGTCCCCTCAGTCAGCTGATGGTGAAGATAACTAACCAGAACCAGTCCCCTCAGTCAGCTGATGGTGAAGATAACTAACCAGGCTCCCATCAGCACTGGTTCATAACACAACAGAACAAAACTAATTGACTCATTCAAAAGACCAATATTTAGAACATTGGAGAAAACAAACAAAGTAGACTAAATTATTATTTGACAGATTATCTGCACACTGTCAGAGATACGAAGAAGAGACGGATCCTGACTAAATACAGGCTCAGTGACCACCAACTGGGTCAGACAGAGATGCACTTCCTCCTCCACTGGGAAAAACTATCTTCACTAAGAGAATTACACTTTGAAAAAATAGCCAAAAAAAAGTTAACACCAGAAGAGAAGTTGATAGTTCTCCTAGGAGAAGAGACAGCAGCTCCACTGACAGCTAAACATGTATCTGCCTGCTACAGCCTGAGGGACTCACACAACTTAGGATCCCAAAATTACAGATTTGTTTAGTAGCCTATTATATAGTAATTATATTATACAAAACTGTAACTGTTGTGTAATGTAATTGTTTTGTAATATAGTGTGTTGTATCGCGATCAGTACAGTGTGGTATATATGTGACAAATATTTAATATATGACTCTCTCAGAGAGAGAGAGAGAGAGAGAGAGAGAGAGAGAGAGAGAGAGAGAGAGAGAGAGTCTGATTACCTCCGTTGTCTGAACACTCCTGTTTTCTGAACGACAGTTTAAACATCGACGTACTATGTGAAGGCATTTCCTCATCTGCTGTCTTAGTTTGTAATCCCCTGTGTCTTCTTGCTAATAACAACTGTTTTCGTCTTCTCTGAGGTGATTTTCGGCCGTTTTCGACGCACTTCTTTCAACATTTTGAGCTACCGCGGAAATGTCAGAGCACGTCACGTGACCATTCTGAACGAATCACGTTGTCAGAAATTGGCATCAGCCAATGAGATTGCGCATTTTGAGTTAAATCCCCCCTTTTACTTTCACGATTGGTTGCTGATAAAAAGGGAAATGACCATATTTGGTATATTTATTTTATAAAAAAAACGATGTTTTTGCCTGCCGTGTTTCACCTTAAATGAAAACAGTGTTCTAACAGTTTGGCCAGATTTGTTTTCCTATTCCCAATATCTATGGCACTGTTTCTCAAAGTGTGGATACCAGCTAAAAAATGTTATCTTATGTTTAATCCTAAGAATTTATCAACAACTGCAGTTGTGAACAAACATGCGTGCATGCATACGTGCTTTGTGTGTGTCAAAAGAACCACATAGACTTCTATAAAATCTGACTTTTTCCAACCAGTGGAGTCGCCCCTGCTTGAAATTAGATGGAATGTAGGTTTAAGGCAGTTTTTTAGACCAGGAAGCTCTGTCCATTATTTATTTACAGTCTATGGTCGTAAGTCAAAGCTACATGTGAGATGTAACAAGCACTTTAATTAAAACAGACTGTGATTAAAAAAAAGCAAAGATAGGGTTTCCTTTCCCGTTCCTTTCAATTTTACAGCTGCAAAACGTGTAAATGAAAAATTCAATTAAATAAATAGCCTATATTAAATATTAATAGACCAATCTCTGAGAATGCCCCTTTAGTTGTTTTTAACAACAATAACAGACTAATTAAAACAGAGTACAATAACAGGCTTTCCCATCCTGCTCAACAAAATACACAGCTGTGCAAATAACAATTTAAAAAAAATGTACGAAACAAAAATAACAATAGGCCTACTTGCTCTGCAAAGTAGTTAGGTTTTAGCGAGTGGGGACGGGGTTGCACAGAGAGTGCGAGAGAGGAAAGATGCAAACACTGGCACTGCTTTAAGCAAGAAACGGGTTATGTAACGCAACAAACTATATCGATATAAATGGTATTGTCTCCTAATTCTCCTTGGAAAATGTATCGATATACCTTAAAAAGCTGATATATCGGCCAGCCCTATGGCTGTTATGGAAGTTTACATGGCAAAGCAGGGCAGAGTATATAAACCACTAATACACACAGAGGAAGGTTGCTCCAACACACGTGGATTTGCACAAGATATTACATCTTCATTGCAAGGAACGCGCATTGCATCAGCCTTGGTAATGCTATTGCATTACTTAGGTACAGTATATAATATAGGTTAAAGGGTCTTAATATTCCATTTTAGTGTACAGTTTTCCTGTTACTGCGCAATTGAAGCTAAACTTTAAAAATATCTGCGTCTTTGATTTCCCAGTTATCTACAGAAATGAAACAAATACCACCAATCCACAAAATGGGTTCATAGCTGAAAACAATGCACAATATTTTTAGGTGTAGTCTTCAGCACTAGAGGTTGGTTTCTTCTCTTATCAAACTATATAGACCCAAACCTTGATAACTGTAGAGCAAGTACTTTCAACAATAATATAAAAGTTATGAGCAGAGCTTACAGCCACAGGGAGAGCAGGTTTGCATTGATTACAGTGGCCAGCTTGAGTAGAGAATATGACCCAAGCCCCTAAGCCATCTCTCCATCACGCCACCCTCCCCTCTCAGCTGAACCAGTGCTGTCTGTCTCCCTGAGCTGTCAATAGAGCCTGATGGGCCTTTTAGACACTTATCAATATTTAACCAGCCTCCCCCATTGACTCAGCAATTACTGCCTAATTGATTTGAGATTGATTATCATCAGCACAGTAATGGCAGTGTCGGTCAGCTGCAAGTTGTGATAAAAATCCTTGGTGTAAATTAAATTATATTTTTATGCCACCAGTGTGTAAAGTGGAGCGTGCCTGCATGCATGTGCGTGTGTGTGCGTGCGTGCGTAAAGAATGAATAGTGACTGTACCATTTCAAGGTAGAAGCCTCAAGATGCCAGTAACAAATCCTCTTCCTTCAGTGAAAAGAAGGGTGCAGCTGTCAGCTCAGATTGGTGTGTACACACTCTGGATGTGTTTTCATGTCTTCCTTGGCAAGACTGAAACAAAGACGAAAATTGACATCATAAAATGTAATACGTAGTAGTAATTTCATAAGTGATACTGTCTGATATGATCAAATGATTCATGGCTAGCAAGCTCACCACTGTACGTGATTAGCCAACCATCACTTTTGTCTTGTAAATACATCTGGTTACATTAGTATTGAATACAACAATCGTATATTTTCATAAACTGCTATGCTAAATAAGTATGCCCATAATTTACTTAGCTAACAAAGCCAGAAACAGTTTGTTTAGGCCAACTGTGCCATACCTTCCCATTATAAAAAGAGATAAGGGTTAAAAGTGTACGCCAATCATTTCAATTATGCTTGTCATACAGTAAGAATGCGAGAATTGGTCAAATGCAGAAATCCCTAAGGTGAAGCTCCAAGAACCCTGGGTCCCATATTGAAACTCAATAGCCTCTTTTGTAAGACCCGCCCTGCTTGATAAACACTCAAACTCCATGCTCCTAGTTTGTATCGCAGTGTAGTGATGTAATGATACACTCAACTCACGACTCAATACGATTTACGATTGTAAGTATTTACATAAACTGTGATAAACAACAGATGTGTCCTCTTATCAAAAGTGCAACTGAAATAGTATGTTAACCATTTGATGTTCAACGACAAAAAGAAGAAACACTAGATGACACAAAAGGTATTTTACAAACACATTGAACGCACCTCAACCTTACGAGCCAAAAAACGCAACACTAAGTCCCGTCACTGTTGTTTATCCGACAGCGGCAGTATGGTGTCTCAAGTGCAGCTAGTCTGCTTTGTGTCTTTAGCTGCAGACTGTTCTACGTCCCGGTGTTAGAATACTTTCCAGTGAAATACAGCCACACTTTACAATGCAGAGCTGTCAGCATTTTACCAGTTTAAGCCAGCTAACGTTACCTGCTGTAAATGTTAACTAGTGTCACGCCTAGAGCCGTTTCAAAAATTGCATCGCGATTACATTTTTATCTCAACCGGTTGTAATCTTTACACATTTAAACCGTTTTTAACCGATTCATGATGCATTGTTACATCCCTATCGCAGGCTTTCAGTTAAACTGAGATTAATTAAGGGATACCACTTGAGTCACTTTCTCAGACTAAATGCTTCATCCAGAGGGAAATTTATCAAAAATAATAAATTAAATAGTTACAGTAAAAATTTAATTCAAAGGGTTGCATATTTAAAACTAAACTGTGAGTCAGAAAACACAGAGAGTTGAAAACAATTCTGTGTAGCAATAACTGAAGTTGAGAATTAATTCATCCTTTACTTGATATTAAGGCTGTCTGCTCCAAATATATGAATGATAAACATATGAGCATTTTTTCAAGCACATCATTACAGTGTGGAGTGAGCCCACCATCGACCGAATTCAAATGACTGGGCTATATCACATCCTTTTACAGAAATGCAAAGCTGCATCGTTTCACTTGTTCACTTGTAAGGGTTGTGAACGAGCTCTTTCCTTTTAGTCCAAAATACTCTAATGCCAGTAACACTAATTAAAGCTTTCTCTACTGTGTGTGTGTGTGTGTGTGTGTGTTATGTATGTTCCAAAAGCAAGGGAAGGTTGGAGGAAGCTTTCCAGAAAGTGAAGCCGTCATATTCATTACACTCTGGCCAAAGCTTTAGATGCATCTCTGATGTTCCCTATGAACTCTTTCTGTACATCATCACATCCCAAGTCCTTTGTGATGTGAAATGCTGTGGACGTAAGTGTACAATGATTGAATAGGATGTGCAACAAATTGATTTTGGTGCAGAAGCCACTGATGGTGTGACCACACTTTTAGTTAATTTTCTTCGGTCGGAATCACACTTGAGAAAGGTGCATTGAAGTTGTTACCTTGGCCTTTTTTTTTTTTTTTTTTACATTTTATAAACTATGTTAGACTATTTATAGACTCCTTATTAGACCATATTAAACTATATTTACTGACTGATTGATTGATTGATTGATTGATTGATTGATTGATAGATAGATAATAAAAAAATATTGCTGCACTAAAATGAATTGTCCCTTTTAATTTATGGGCAATAAGCTATGTTTAGTTAAGCTAAGTTTAATATTGTATTCTAACACTCTTCCAAAACTGAATTGTACCCAATACATCCTGATGTTGGCAGAATACATCATATTAACAAACTCTCATTCTGTCATTCATGTGCAAACACACATCCTCACACACTTAAGTGCTTTATTGAAGCTGGATGAAATACTGAAGACATACGTTTTAAATATTAAACATTTCACTTACTGTATCAATTTAATTGACGGACAACACATGTGAAACAATTTTCTAAATCATATAACCTGTATTTATTATATTACTATTAATAAATATTACTTTTATATTACATCAAATACCCTTACTTCCAACTTTACAAAAGGATACAAAGAAAAAAACAAGTAATGAAGAAAAAAATTAGAACTTAGAACTGGTTGCTAGTTCAACAGAAATGTTTCACCTGGTAGCCGGCTTATGTTTTAAATCCATCTTTAGAGTTCTTCCTTTAGCTGCCTCCCTCAGCTGATTCTGACACCTTTCTTCGGAGGAGAAGGCCACTGTAAAGGAGCAACACTCAAAGTGAAGCTTCATTTATAATGGCACATTAACCTTACCCTTAAAGGACAATTCCGGCGCAAAACGAACCTAGGGGTTATTAACAGATGTGTACCCACTCTGTCTCTCTCTGGGACGTTTTCATGCTAATCGAATGAGTTTTTAGCTTGCAAGACGCTAGCGCGGACCGCCGATTAGCTTACAACGCTAGTACAACAACTTTGTAAGTGTACAGACAGTTTATTGAAAATATAGATTATGAAGACACTCGCGTTCATGTTTACATGCCGTCTCTTGGGCATCGCGACGCAACAGGTCCAACTCCTTGCAACACAGACACTCCTGTTCGGTTGCCATAGCTTCATAAAGTCCGCATGTACACCACCAGTTTCCCGAAGTACGAGGCTGTGTTGCGGCATAGACTAGTAGTCTCTCTCTCTCTCTCTCTCTCTCTCTCTCTCTCTCTCTCTCTCTCTCTCTCTCGGAACTCCCGCAGCTCTTCGTTCAATAAACTGTCTGTACACTTACAAAGTTCTCAATGCTTCAGTTGACATTTTGGGACCCTCATTATGCTACCGTTGAAGTTTGGTGATATTTTGAGCCTTTTTAGTGGTATAAATAGCTATTTGTTTTTACGTTCCCTGTGCCCCGAATACTAGCGTTGTAAGCTAATCGGCGGTCAGCGCTAGCGTCTTGCAAGCTAAAAACTCATTCGATTAGTATGAAAACATGTCCCAGAGAGCGACAGAGTGGGTACACATCTGTTAATAACCTCTAGGTTCGTTTTGCGCCGGAATTGTCCTTTAATGTTAGCTAACCTATGTCAACAATTAGCCATGAAGCAAGTTCCAAGATACCGAATTTAACTCAACAATAAGCATTTAACAGTAATTACTGTTAAATGCTTATTGTGGTTAAATGTAGGCCTCAGCAGCACTGTCAGTGAAATGTTCATACACTGTAGTATGGTCTCAACGCTAACGGTTTAACGTTACAACACGGTGAGCACAAAAGCAACCACAAAAATAGCCGCCGTGTGTCGCACTTTACACTAATTAACAAGTAATAAGCACCAATTAAGAAGGAAATGGTCATAACTTTCTTTCAGGCAAAAATACAACCCAGCCAAAACTGCTTATTAATTACTTACATGTTTACAGAGAACAACGTCGTGTTTATTCATGTTTAGCGAAACAGAAAGATGCAGGGGAAAGAGTATATTCTCAACTCAGTCACGGCAGGCTTCTCAGTCTACGGTGATGTCATCACGTCGGACGCCCGGCAGACAGCAGCAGACGTTTTGACTTGTGTCACAGTCGGAAAAGAACAGGTGCTAGTAATACAATTAATTATGAAACCATTTAAATTAGCTGTGCAGTGGTTGGAAGTAACTATTTACTCGAGTACTGTATTTAAGCTTTGAGGCATGTACTTTACCTGTGTATAAGTATTTCTACTCCACATTTCAGAGAGTAGGCCTACTTTTTACCCCACTACATGTAATTGCTTTATGTAGGCCTACTAATTATCAATAGCCTACATACATTACAGTATAATACAGTGTTTTGAAATTAAACAAGTATATTATAGTAGTTGGATTTAACTCGAACTGGACCACCTGCAGCATTAAAATGCTGCTAACATGTTTATGCATCAAAAAGAATTCAGGTAATCTAATGAAAATGAAGTAACTCTCTAATAAGGGCTATTGTGTATAATGAGTTCATTTTCTTTTGATACTTTAATCCGTAGCCGTAATTTAATAATTTAATAATCAAAACTCGCCGTGGTAATGAAGTCAAAGAGTTTAAATACTGTGGCAAGCAAGTATTTGTTGTTTAGATGTGCATGATTCCTAAAAACACATCCCAAAGCATGAGTAATGTTTTGAATCTTCAGAAAGTTTTGAACAATACAGCAGATTCATTATTTAATCATACTAATATTTACATGAATAAAGACATTTGCATGCAGAAAATTCACCAGAATGCAGGAAATGAAGCGTTTGATGCTCAAAGTTTCCTAGGGGACGACCACCAGACACCCCGGTTATAATTTGTCCCCCCTAATGTTGAAACAAACGTTTTCGCTAAATAGGTGGAGATCTCAACCCCCTCCAATGTTGAACCCAAAGTTACACCCTTGCACAGTTTGCTAATAATACTTCTGTACTCTACTGAAGGAACTTCTTCCACCATTGTGTGTCAGTAAGCCATGCCAGTGAGCCGGCATGCACCATACAGGATTATTATTAATTATTCACGTTATTAATAACACCTGTGCTTTTTGTTGTGTCTGCTGTGAGAAAAGGTCTACAGGGTAAAATAACAAATAACACCAGCAGCGACAGCACAATAAAAGTAATAATAATATCTTTAGTTGGTGTCAAAATAAATGAAAAGCTAAAATAAAAACACTAGCTAGAAAATATTGACTTTTATAATTTTGTGATTATCATATTATTAGCCGTTATCATTCGCTGAATAATGACTAAATGCCGAATCATCAACTCCAAAATTCAGAAATCAAAAAAAAATATGCCTACGCTAAATCAATCAAACAAGTAAAATCACAGACATTCTACCAAAGAGATACAATATAAAAAATAAAAATATATATATATATATATAAAAAAGCAATATTACTGCAGTAATGTGAGCATGTGACGTCATTACGCACATTTTTATTTTTATTTGCTTTAAAGCCGTCGGATGGAAACACACTTTCACCTGCTTTATTCACATAGCACATATCATATATCACATAGCTACAGATAAAGTATATAATATTTACCCACAGAGTCACAGAGCAAGAGGTTAAGGACAAAGTAAGGACTATTCATTGCTCGTCTTTGAACATAACAGTTTAGTAGAAGAGGCTGGCTGTGAGGACCAATGCAGGCCATTAGCCCACTGAAATACCTTCAGCTTAATTTATTTCTGAAGTGATTATGACTGCATGATAGGCTAATTAGGAACTCTGCTTAACATTTTACAGAGACTGTTTGTAAAGCATTAACTTCCACTGATTAAATACGGAATCCTTGATGAGTGCTCGCCTGTGTGTTTGACAGAAGACCATGCCTTAGCTGCATGCATATTCAAACACTGCACTTATGTGTTTTATAGAATGATGAGCACTCAAGTGTGTATGTCTCAGTTACTATGAAAAGATTATTATTATTATATTGAGTGTGTGCATACAGGCAATAGTAAGCGCTTCTTCCAGACCAAAAAAATAGGCTGTCAGTCAAAAACCGAAATCTTCAATCTGACATTGCCAAAAGGGAAAGGTTTTTTACATCATGTTATTTTTTTAGTCTCATATTTTGTCTCTAACCTTTTCTGCTTAACCTATCTGCTTACACTGATTTGATTTTGTCCATTTGCCATCCCTGTCGTCCTCCATCTTTTCCTTCTATCCTCCTACTGCCCTTCACTTATCCATTCTTTAAAAGTCATCTCAGGTTAGCTGGAATGTCACATCGCTCAAGTGTGCCCTCTGGGGCAGCTCCTGTTATTTTAAGGGGTCATGTACATTTATCGAAGCAATAAATAAAGAAGCACCCACAGGCTGGAATAAGAGGCCTGAGTAGAGCCACGGCTGAAAGGACGAAAAAACAACATTTACTTTGGAGAAGTGCGTTTCAACAAGAAGCCTTTCTAAAGGTCAAAGGGTAAAGATGGCCACCACCTGTCGTTAGCTAACTTTTGGCCTGGCTCAATGGACTTGAACTCTTGGCCACCCACCCAAGAGACCGTAACTGGTGACTTACAGAGATTTTTCAATGAGAGGAAATCTGTTGGAGTGCTTTTAGTAACACCATGTATTGAATAAAATCCACTCTTAATGTGTAAGCAGGACTATTTCCACCAAAAAACCTCTGCAACAGCATTCAGACCACAACAGCACATTCAAACTCCACTCAAATGAAATGAAATGTATTTATTTTAAGGCCAACAGCTCCTAAGGTGATGTGACATCTACAGTATCCATTGTGAGGGAAACTGTCAGTTCTGAATCCATGCATGTGCGTGCTTGTTTCTATGAGCATCTGAACCTGGTCACATTATTTTGACAGAAAACAATTACATCAAGTTGAATAATTTACAGTATGTAAATCTTTTAATTAACTCAGATGTATAGTCATGCACACAGAGAGAGTGAAAGAAAGTGTAGCTTTCTGACCATTAGCGGCTGCCTGGAATGCATGCAGTGGGTGTAGTGCTCATTAAGCAGTGATATAAAGCACAATCTCATAATGACTAAAGATCTGTTGTCTGGTAAGCACTAACAAAACGATTGATTCGTAAGCAGAGGAAAAGAGGAGGCCAAAAGGAAAGGGAGAAAATTATAATGAGAGCTTGGGAGAGGGAGGGAGGGAAGCAGGGAGGGAGGGAGGGAAGGAGGGAGAGGCATTTAGTTGGCAGACAGTTTCCTGATTCAGCCAGGCTGGAGAGCAGGGGTAGCTGTCTTCCTCCATGTACCTCATCTATCACTGCCTATTTCTAGGAGACTCACCCGTTTCCCCAACCACACACACAGATGGAAGGGAGTGAGAATTCAATCTTTCCTTGCCTCACAGTCATCTGCAGAAATGCATTTGTTCACCCCTCACGGCAGGGACCCAAAACCTGCCAATAATCGTCCACCAGGGCGGGAAAAAATCCCTGCAGGTAGCCAAGCTTTTCTCATGTGATCTATTTCCAATCTGTAAAGTCCCACAGGTAGATTAGGGACAAGTGGAAACAGGGTTGAAGGAGTAGCGGTAGTCTTCAACAGCCAGGATCCTGTGCCACTTGGAAAACATACATACAGTACCATTCAGGAGCCCAGAGCCATATTCATTACAAGGCTTTGATTTGATGATTCTCTGTCTGGAAGTGACATTCCCTTTTTTTGTGGTTGTGTTTTGTGTATGAGGTATTTGGCTCTAGTTGGACAATTTATGAGTTGCACTGTTGTGTTGTGGCTGCTGTGGTACGTTTTATTTGTTCTTTGTTTTGTGCAAAGTGGAGAATGTTGTGTGTGGACATTGGACCGGAAGCTGTTGAATTAATTACTGTTGTATTGGTGTCATGTGATTCCGTGTGGGATGGACTACTTAGTGGCATGACACGTAAATAAAAATATCAAATCAAATCAACAAGGGAATTATTTTTATTTTTTACTTTTAAGAAAAACAGTTCATAACACATTCTTTTTTTTTTTTTAAATATGGAAAACAAGAAAATGTTCCCTGTTGCAGCAAGACTGATCATATCTACTGTATCTATCTCTAATTAACCTTAACAAAACATTAAGCCACAACATTGGCCACAAGTAGCCAACATAAACAAGCTGTGAACACAACTGTTAACATTACGTTACTTGTCAACAAACAGCAGATATGTTTCTGTCGAGTTATTAGCATAAATCGCTACTTGCCATGTTATCATGGTTCCGTAAAAGTATTATTATTTTGACTTGTTTCTAAATGTTGGTCAGAAATATGGCCACTTGGAGGCAGAACTCCACAACGCAACACATCCTCATACCTAAACAACAGAATAGGTAGATTCTGAATGACTCCCAAAACAACAGATATGATAGTTCTATTTACTGCCACACAGTGGCCATTTTAAACATGTGACCGTGACACATGGCCGCGGTGGAAATTTTAATCATGTGACCATTCTATTAAACATAACGGGTGCAGTTTTAAACACAGAGTTAATGTTGTGAAACGGAACTGGTTAAGTTAAGACAAAAAAAATACATATGGTTAGTAAAACATCAGAGGACTTCAAATATAAGGTCACGTAAAACTACTAAAATGACAAAGTAACGTGACGTCATGGCGGACGCCATTGCGTCAGAGATCATCAACCACCCCAACCTGCCTACTCATTTAGCATAATTTGGAGCTCTTATACTTTGTCACCTCCCTTCCTCGTTTGCTCTTGCGATATTTACTACAGCCGCGAGCTGAGCTAAGGGAAACTGCAATCAGGTGATAATTCTCTGTGACTTCATTACTACGAGCGCCATTAAGATAACATTATTGATTACAGCCACTTTAATGTAAAAGGGGAGGACGGTACAGCATAGTTTTAGTACCAGTATATTCACAAATGGACTTCATGCCAGCCCAGACAACCTGCATCTGGGTTGAAAACTTGTGAAAGCATAGGACCTAGTATAATTCACGTTTCCAGGGTTGCTTAATAATAGGGTACTTTATACTATGTCACTATGTCATACTATAAAAAAAATGTTTCTGCAATTTCATGCTGGGAAACTATGGACATTTTATGAAAATCTGTGTTTAAGATGAAATTTGTAATTTTTGAGACCGAAGACACATCCATCATCAACACACAGGAGATGGAAAATGCTAATATTTTCTCAATTGATAATGTATACTGTAAAAAAAACATTTAAAAAACTATGATAATACAATAAAATTACGATTTTATATCAGTTTTTCTATTTGTACATTTATGTTTACGCAGGTTCCTAATGTTGGTTCAAACTGTCATATCAACATCTGCTGCACGTCAAAAATGTTGTCTGAGTTGTTCAAAAGGGAAATCAATATTAACGTGTAGCCTGGCTTTCCCCATGTGAAACAACCGGCTCATCATTACTCCGACAGACCTGGACTCCCTCCAGTCAAACATCTCCCCTCGACATAAAATGACCTTTTCACCAGGACTGTCTGAGTCAGGTCAGAACAAGGGGAAGATGATCACAGCCATGATCCAACCCTTTCAAACAAAACTATCTCCCTCTGGTGAATGCCAACACAAAATCCAGACTCTTCTCTTTCCTCTCTGTCTCTCGCCGCTCTTTTTTCATTTGCATAATCCCTGTGACACTCTGATTAATAACTTCAGTGTGATTTGCATATCTATGCCTGAAATTGAGGACAGACATTCACGCAGTAAATATAGTCCAGCGAGAAACAACTGTCGAATGTGGTATTGGTGGGACGAGGGATCTCCAGGGAGAGAGATGGAATATTCTTAAGTTAAATCACACACAAGTGACCACACACACACACACAAAACGCTTTCATAGTACTTTCTAACTCTTCATCTCCAATCCTTTTCTTAAGCCGTTGGCCCCAGCCAAACAGAAATGCTGGGAAAATGGAGACCTTACTACTCCAGCTGTTCCTGCTACAAACAGTAGTTTAAGAAGATACCCCCCCAAAAAATACATTCATTAGACAGTGAAGGCAGGCATTAGAGGCTTGTATTTGCTTCAACAGTGCCCCCCAGTGGGAGAAAAGATGGGCTCCTCATGATTTCTGCCTAAATTACCATCAGATCATTGCACTCTGCAGTTACATGTAATATCAACAAATGACATGTCAATGAAGATACTTTTTATTAGAGCTGTAAAGAAATAGCTGTGGAAATTACTTTGTGTGTACAATTACTACACAGACAAACTAGGATACGTATGATTTTAACCAAATATTCTTCTGTTTTTGGGCATTTTACTCACTAAAAAAGACTAACAAGGTATGTTGCGAAATGATATCCTCATATCAAGTCAAGTCTATAGCACATTTAAAACAATGTGAGCTGACCAAAGTGCTTTACACCACAACAGCATACAACAAAATCATTTATGACATACATATAAACCACATATCCTCAGGCAGAGATCAATATAAGATCAATGAACTAATAAAAAAAATCATACCAAATGATATGGTCCTTTAACAAACATCTGATCTGTGTCTGATTTCTTCAGACTTCTGACATAAAATTCTATATTCTATATATATATATATATGCAGGCTGCAGGTCGGATTCGAGCCCAGGCCACTGCGAAGGACTCAGCCTAGATGGGGTGTACACTCTACTGGGTGAGCTAGAGGTCGCCCCTGTTGAGTATATATTATATTCAGAACTGATCAACTTCAACAAAGAGCTTTAGCTTTCGAAAATCAAAATTTTTCAGAGGATTCGTCGCCTCAACAAGAGCTCATTACTTAGATTTTTTAGGGAATCTGTCATAACAAGCAACTTTTGAGACTGAAACATAATAGTTTGACCATCAACAACCTAAAGACTGAATCTCCCCACCACTGTGTACACCTTATGCATTTGTGTTGGGTGGCTGAGTTACACGCACACACGCACGCACGTGCACACACACACACATCTTCCAACGCATCCAAATCCTCACTGCCCCTGGGAGACCAAAGGCTGGAGATGACAAGCCTGCAATGAGGTAATGACATTTCCTCCTGCATAATGTGGCCAAAGGCATCTCTCTCTCTCAGACGACGACAAGACGGAGATATCTGGCCAGCTCTGGTGACAAGCCCTGCTCTAATCGGCAGGTACAGCTTTCACTGCAGCTCAGGACCAAACCACAGAGTAGCAGCTAAATAATTGAACAGGTGCAATATGTTGAGGCAGGGTGGGGGAGGTTTGGTAGTGGGTGAGGGGGAAGAGGAGGAGGACTCACCTGAAATGTCTGCAGTGTCCTCTGCTTGGGGTAAAAGTCATCAAATGTTGGTTTGGGGAAAATGTCCAGAAAACATGCTCCCTTCCATATGATTCCCCCAAAGGCACCAGCTGTCAGCAGCTGCTTCTTTTAAAAAAAAAAAAAATAATTTCTCAGATTCTCCACCACACAGTCCCTTCATGCCACATTTTGTAAGAAGATGATTTATTGCAATGCTGTGTTTTGCTCTGATGTTTGTATTTTTGCTTCCAAGTTTGACATCAAGTCTTCAGGTTGCCATGACAACACATTGGGATGTCGTGATGGCATTTCACCCTTGTCTTACCTTGTGTGAACGACGACTTCATGGCCATACCAATTCCTGATTTCACGGGAAAGGTTGTCAGCGGTGGGACGGGAGGGAGGATAGGTGTGTGTATGTGGCGGGTTGACTGACCTTGGGAGACTGTCTACATGCAGGGTTTAGGGAGAGGCAGCGATGGATTCAGTAAGCGAGATGCCGTGAAACAGGTATCCAGTCTCCCAGCCACACATGGCGAGTGCCACAACTGCAGTCAGCCGAAACCGACGTGGCCTCTTTGTGAAGGCAAGGTGCTGCCCTCTGACACAAACAACACTCCAGTGTAGAGCTACAGGTTTCTCCGTGGACAGGACATTAGTTAAAAGTCTCAAAGATGAAGTGCCCAGGAAACTTGGAAAAGAATCCACAAAAGCCAGGATCAAGAATAATGACGTTTGCAAAGAATAGCAGCTTAATGCACAGAATATAATAAAAACCAAGAGAAAATGTATCCAGAGCTGCCAAATGGACCACACTGAAGGAATCTCTCTAAATATAATAACATCATACACCTTGAAATGTCGGAACCTTTCAAAAAGCAACATCATGTAGCTCAAAATCAGCTAGTTAATGACGTTTTTATTATTGAATTATACCATATAACCATATACCATTATTCTTTAGATTTTCAAGATATGTAGTGGAGAATTTTGACAAGTTATCCCATCATCTGTCATATATTTACACACTATCTCCATGAAATTACGCTTGTACACTATTAAAGTTTTTCAAGGGAATGAAGTGGTAAGGTATTGTACTGTAGATGAATCGGAGAGGTGTGGTTGGGGTGGTTAAACACGTCCTGTCTCGTTAAAATGATATCTTAAAAAGTGGGGGTTGAATTGTATATAGTATATAAATAAAAGTTTTTGAGAGAGTAGTAACACAATTTGGGATTACACATCCAGCATCAATACATCTTCTCTGGGACTCTAAATAAATAAATAAATAAATATGTATTAAAGTCTTCTTTGCCATCTCTCACTCCAAAAAGTTTGACTGTGCCAATCAATCAAACAGGACGTTATGGCAGAATAATGTGCGTTTCCTTTTAAGAATGCCCGTCAAAGGAGGCATTGTGGTAGAAACCTCCTCTGGACCCACAAAGGTGTCACAGTAAGCAAGGGTTGTCAGAGGCTTGTCACTGCTGGGTGGTTTGAAAGCATGAAAAATATCCTCTCTGGGGACTGAAGGAAGACGAGTGGTGAGGAGCGAGGGAGTGTGCCGATGTTGGTCGGTGTGTATGCGAGTGTGCGAAGGCCTTAACTCAGACACTAGGTCTCCATCCACGCAGCGGGCGGTTTTCACCTTCAGGGGCTATATTATTCAGCTTGACAAGCTGTGCCAATGGGAGATCAAAATCTTTGCTTAATTGAATGCTGGCAGTTTAGGTTCACTCACACTCTAATCTATATGGAGACTGATTATTTGACTGAATAGGATTATTATGGGGTGAAGATTCCATCAAAAAGTCATTTTGGTTTTAGGGTTCAGAGTCAACGCCAGTTATATCTGACAGGAAAGCACCTTTGACACTGACAGCTATGTCTTAAAGGCAACATCCACCTCGCAGGAGATTTAGCATGGGCTCCTCCATTGTTCTTGGATTGGGTTAGGCAGCGTCACGTTTTTGGCAGCCCAAAGTAGCAAAAACTGATTTCTGTTTTTAGAACTATTACTGTAGAAGACTAAATCACTTAGGAATCATGCAACATTATAGTAAACTGCCCACTCCTCCTGCTTCATCGACCTAAACGTCTTTTTGAGTGGATTTGACGTATACTTTCAGCAAAGGTTGTTGAGTTCAGCTTGACGCCAATTTTGGATAATTAATCTTAAAAGATAATTCTGGATTTTTTACAGCCTAGCTATTCAAATTTTTGCCTATGTTACTATTACTTACCATTTGCCAGTACTGCTGCTGTCTAACACATAAGTTGAATGTAATGCCATTAAAGCAAAGTTGTTTTTTTATTAGAACACCCACATCTGAAATCTATACATACATTTTTAAAATGGCAAGCAATCTACAGCATATATATTTTGTTAGTAGAAGTAAAGTTTGTGTAGCTATAACTAATGCTGACTTCAGAGCTGACTTTATTTGCCAATGTGGTTGTTGGTGCCGCTATGTTTATTACTTGGGTTTGTGTACTTGTGCGCAATACAATATCTCCCACCAGCAAAATCCCATACATCCAACTTGCAACTTGTAATTACAACTAGAGGCAGATGTCAGCATGTTTTTACCATTTGGCTGTTTTCTGTTTACAGAACATTATGACTGAATCCAGCATCCTAGTCCGTGGCAGTCTAGCTAATACAGGTTTAGGCAGTGTATGCAGGTTCCATTACAGTTTGATGTTATTGTGATGAAAGAGCATGTTTTAATCTATTTGCCAGACCTATCTCAACAGCGCTGTGGCCTAAGGTATGGCTACACCACAGATACATTCTAGGATAGGAGAAAAAAACACTGGGTTGTTTGCATTTTTTTTTTCATTTTGTCTTTGTAACTCAATGTCATTGTAAATGAGGGCTGTCCCTTAATGACTTCTCAAGTATAAATAAAAGTTGAATATTTCTATAAACTAATCACAATCGTCTTGGGCGGTGCTAAGCTCCGGACGCATTTACGGTGGCTCTGCAATATAGTCTCAGGAAGGAACTAATTTTGGTGGAACATTTGATTCCCGCAAAAGAAAACGCCACACAAAACACAATACAGTAACATGAGCTATTTAAATTAGCTGGATACATGGTTAAACGTAATTTGCTCTTACCAGTGTATCGCTGTGTGTACTTGGTCCACAGCAATCCTCTTCAATCGGTCCCAAAACGTCCCAGTTTGATAGTAAATGCTGTAAACATATTCTTTGTAAATCTTTACAATCATTTCACAAAAGAACAAAGCAGGCTTGCACGTTGCAAATTTTCTTCAAAACTTGCCATTTTCAGTGTTTGTGAGAGTGGAAGCGGATATCAGTCAATTTTCCTGGAAACGTACTTCTGTTGATGCAGACTAGAAAAGCCCTAAAGTAAAGCAAGTGGTTAGATTTTGAAAAGAATTAAGCATCACAAAGGCAACAGCAAGTAGGTAAAATAACCCTCATTATTTAGATTAGCCTGTTTGACACAAGCTAATTACTTTTGCTTCAGTTTTGGAGTACATTGATTACCTCCTGGACCATACTGACACCAGAAATAAATTTAGGGCTGGCTTTTTATGTGTCCATATAATATCTTTAAACCTAGTCTCAAAGTCTCCTGCCACAGGTACACGGCCACTTTGAAACCATGTAATTGGCCTGTCACAGTATCTTCAAATTAAATGTATTACCGACAAACTAAGTGAGATCAAATTGCACAGTGACATTGCATTTCCTTCTATGTCATCTCTAGGAACTGCAAGCAAGATGACGCCATGTCCAAACAGGCAATTTCATCTGCTAAGTGAGGCCTGTTCATCTTTAGAAATCCAGACTGAAATGCTGTCCCAGTTAATAATGCAAATGCAAATTCTGTTAAATTCAACAGAAAAGAAACTCTTTCAAAATCTTGGAAAAAGGCTGAAAACAATGCAACCAAGTGAACAGATTATAGAATGATCCAAGAAAACAAATAAACAAGCCGGCATCATTATAATATATATAAAGGAATAATTATTTTGTACCAAACGACAGTACCATCTACAGACAGAAATCATTCTCATCGAGCCAAGCATGTGCTATTTTGGTGTGCTTCTTTTTTCTTGTCAGATTTGATAAGAGACCAGTGGAATAGATGATGCTTTTCAGAGGTCTCAGGGGGTTGGTTTGGCTCCAGTTAGAATTCATTTAGTCAGATAGCCTCTGTGGATTATGCCTGTTTTCAGAGGCCTGCCTTTCTGACAGGTCATTATTGTACACCACACTGGGACCTACTGCAGAGAGCATCACATAGAGAGCCCCACCATGCGTCCACAGCTCTGCACAGCAGTGTCTACGTACACACACAATATCAAACATGCCAAACAGGGGGTAAGGAATGCCTGCCCGTCTGATGTGCCGGTAGTTCAGTGGTGGACCTAATATATCTCCTGCCCTGGCTCTCCATGATCATTACTGCTGCTTCATAGACCCAGGGCCAAGGGCCAAGGAGAGGACTCACACTCACATGTACACACTGCGAGCAATGAGCAGAATGCTTGATGATAGACCCGAAGCCTGCATTTAGCTAATAGGAACCCTGCGTCAATATCAAAGGAGCAGGAGGTGGGGG
This sequence comes from Sander lucioperca, assembly GCF_008315115.2. NCBI lineage: Eukaryota > Metazoa > Chordata > Actinopteri > Perciformes > Percidae > Sander > Sander lucioperca. The sequence continues at coordinate 16,128,135 of NC_050173.1, read as the reverse complement.
CAAAGGTTGACATCTTTGTCTTTCAAACATATACCCACACACACGCATCCTGTCATGTACCCAGAGTCAGTGAAAGATAAGCAGTTACAGACTACTAACTACTTCTTTCACTGTGTTCTGTTGGTCAGTGCTGTGCAGCAAGATAGTGGTATCTCACCTTGTTGCAGCTTTGAAGCTAAACCAGGAGTTTACTGTATATGAAACATGGATGACATTGCAGAAATTCAGGTAAAACGTTTCCATTGGAAGTTTTAAGTCCAACTAAAATTTGAAGAAACTATAAAGATACTGCAGCTATTATGCAAACGTTTCCATTTTTCAAAAGAGGATAATAGCCTACCATTTTTTGACATATTTGTGGAAACAGCTTCTGAACTTCAAACCTCTGGGTGAGCATTTCCCTTTGCAGCGGTTATTTGAAAGCAGCCGTTGCTAGGAGACGTGCTGTCTACTTCTGTATTGTGCTACTGACTCCAAAACGTCATACTGTATAACGTACAAACAGGCCAGCCATTAGGAATTATGGGGGGGACAACATTTTCCAAGTTGGGCCCCTCATCCACTATCACCTAATTTATGCAACGGGTCATCCAACTTTTGTATTCATGAAAACAGCAAAATTTCAAAGTGGCTTGTTTGGTGCATATTTTTCCATGTAGCTCTCAGTCTTGGCCCCCATCGCTAGCAGATGGGTCCCTCCCTGTTTAGTCAGCCAGACAATTTTAGCTATAGCTTTGTAGAGACCGTTAGCCTAGAAATCTAGACGCACCCTAGCGGCAGCAAATGTAATTTGCAGCCAGGGTCAGTCTAGCAACTCTTGCTAGGCTTGCGAGCTGGAAAGACCAAATTCTGGTCAGGCCAATCACATCGTGTATAGAGTCGGTGGGCGGGCTTAAAGCGTTAACTCTCGCCAAAATGCAACCTAGGGTGTTTTTGTGAATGTACCCGAGTCAAACTTTAGTTTAAAAGCATATTTAGGACAGAAGCGCCACTTTTAAGATGTACCGTATTTTCGTTTTTCGGTCAAATGGCCTTTTGAATGGGAGTAATAGGGGCACTTTTATGCTAGCCTCAAAATATTTTAAATTAGTGTTAGCTATTTTTAAAACACTAAGAAGACTCGACACAACATGAAACTTTGCTCAAAGTATCACCAGGGGCTCTACACCTTAACTACACCGGTGCACAAGGGATATACTAAATCTGTGGCTACTTGTTTTGATATTGACTCGTTTTGACTGCCGAGGTGGTAGCAGCCGGAAACAAGAGCTACAGTGAGTTGTTAAAAGTTGTTTCTTTTTAGTAAACTCTGGGTACACAAACAATGTTCTCAATGCTCGAGTTCATGTGTAGAGACTCTGGTGATACTTGGAGCAAAGTCTCATGTTGTGTCGAGCCTTCTTAGTGTTTTAAAAATAGCTATTTTGAGGATAGCACAAAAGTGCCCCTATTACTCCCACTCAAAAGGCCATTTGACCGAAAAACGAAAATACGGTACATCTTAAAAGTGGCGCTTCCGTCCTAAATATGCTTTTAGACGAAAGTTTGACTCGGGTACATTCACAAAAAGACCCTAGGTTGCATTTTGGTGAGAGTTAAGCTTTAACATAAGGACGGCAAAATTGCGACGGTTCCACGTGAATTCCCTGCTACTTGAAAACAAAGAAGATGGCTGCTGCTGCTGCTGGCGAACAGCAGTCTTTCGAATCAGCTTTAGCCGCGACTCTGGAAGACTTGGAGTTAAGCACTGAAGTCATTCTTACAAAAGGAAGATGTGTTCGGAGTTTTGCCGACCGGATACGGCAAAAGTTTAATCTATCAACTAGCGTCGCTCTGGTTGGCTATGAGTGCAGAGGGAATTTGAAAGACAACTGTTTATCCCACCCCTCGGATTGAGCCCTGCCAATGGTGAGTTTCCAGACCCAACATCTTGATGTGGGTCTGGCTTGTCAGGCTTAAGCCCCTGACACACTAACCCGATGGCCAACCGTTAGCAGAAAAGGCAGTCGGACTGATCAGTCTATGTTTATGTTTATTTCTTTATTTGATCAGGGACAATGAACAAAAAACATTAGTTTAAAAAAGAAGAGATGTCATGTGATAGGTTATAGCAAAAAATGCTAATTTCCACCCGCAGTCCCTGGACAGGTTGATGTTATACTTAAGTTCATAAAATATATACAAAATAATACATGAAACCATTACTTCACTCACATCATAAAAACACTCTCCACTTCAGGAATCTATCACTCACTCACTCATAGTTTACATCATTCATATCACAGTCATTCAGTGCGTACAGGTTTGCTTTGATAATAACCACTGTTTGGTCAGGCGTGTAAATGTACTATAGTGTATGCATGAAATAATTTCGTTTGGAAGAGTGTTCCAAAGGCTCGCTGCTTTCTAAGAAAACGATTGTTGACCATATGTGGTTCTACGTCTTGGAACGCTGCACTCTCCTCTGACTGTCGACCGTGTGGCTCTAGAAATTCTCTCCGAATTTAGTGTGACAAATTTTCTCAAAGGGGGAGCAGCGATGTTATGAATAATTTTAAATAGAGCAGAAATTTGATTATATTTAATGAGGTTTTCAAAACTCAAAATGTTATATTTACTTTGTACTTTACAATGATGGTACTGACAAGGCTTTTTATCATGAGTTTTTATGGCCCTTTTATATAATGATTCAAGTAATTTTAACGATGTTTTACACGCCTGAGACCAACTAGACATGCAATACAGAAGATGTGGAACAATCATAGTATTGAGGTATATATTTGAGGCTTCCGTAGTTAATGAATTTCTAATATGTTTATAGTTCATCAAATTGAATTTCAATGTATTACCAATTTTTTTTATGTGACTTTTAAAACCAAGATTCGAATCAAGTACTAGACCTAAATATTTTGTTTCATTTACATTCTTAATTTTTTGTCCATTTACTTGAATTTCTTGAGTTAGTTGTAATTTACGTTTATTTGAAAAAAACAGTCGGCTCCCCGTGGTTCAAAAAGTGCCTCAGAACACACCGAAGCGACGCCGACTTGAGCGTACGTTCTGCCCGTGTGCGAGACGTAATACGTCTCCATAACAGCAGGCGGCGCTAATCTGTATTGTCGCCCAAAAAAATGAAAACCGGCAGCTGATTGAACGAACGCATCATGTGGGTCTGGCTGCTCCCGGATTTTTCAACCGGGCATAATGGCGGCTTTGTTCAGAATACGATCTCATATTTTACAAAGATAGTTAACCGAAACATGTTTCTGAAAACATTTTAAGCGAGAAATAGGCCATACAGTTGCTGACTCTTGTCTTTATTTCAGATCGACAAAGGTCAGTTTAAAAGATTTTCGTCAGATTTTGAGAGGCTTAGTCACGCTCATCCCGCTCATCATTTCTGGGTCAGCACTCCACCAATCAGATTGGTCATTGAGTCCGACTGCCCGCCCTCCGACCCAGCAAGTCAGGTCGGCCAAAATGAAGGCTGACAGCTCCTCGGACGGACGACGGCACGGAACACACAGAACAGACTCGAGTCACTGACCTCGCCAGACTGTCCGACGGCCGATTATCGGGTTAGTGTGTCAGGGGCTTAAGAGACCGTGGGATTTCCCAAACTGAATAAATCCCGCCCGCACATATAAACACAAAACTGCTATGCTAGCTCCATCGTGTTGTAACTAAGACATCTGATGAAAAATAATTGTATTCATTAGCATGACTGCTGTACTGTTTAGTCCAAAAAATCCAAAACACCAAAGTACGAAAACACAGCGGACCAGACGCAAGCTTTTATTTTGAAAAGTCAAAGCTCGGGGACTGCACCAGCCGAGAGTGCATGAGACGGGAGGCCTCCAGGCTGCAGCCATACCCGACTCAAATATTCTTTCGGTCCCGGAAATTATTTGTGAAATTGTGCAAACGACAGCATTTTCAAGGCATTTCAGAAGGAAGGAGTGGTAGCATGCAAGCTCCCAAATTGACGCTCGTCTGAGAAATGGAGTTTTGGATAATGTTCAGCTTTGGGAGCTTTACCTATGCTAAAATATACGACTGAGGAAGCCTAGTGACGAGTCCATAGCAACCAGTTCATGTGTTGAATTTGCTGTTATTATGTTATTACCCAGTGTGCTTTGTTGAATGGTCTCAATGTTTTATTGTTTTGAATACTAGTTTACTAGAGGAGTAACTTAGCATTTGAAGTAATGCAGTAATGCAGGAAGTGTGCATTTAGTTTCCATGCTTATTGTGTTTCTACAATGTTAGTGACTAAATCTACTGAAATGGCCACCATAACAGTGGAGTGTGATGTGTAAGATGAGAAAGCAGAGGTTAAGTCATGTATGTCATGTATGTCATGAGTGAACAGTGGCTATCTATACATCTTTGCCAAGCGCAAACCAGTACAGAAGGCGGGGAGGGTCATGCCTCTTTTCCCAATCATTTTGGAGGGTCATAGAAAAATGTATTGCTGGCGAAGGGAGGGTCAAGTCTATTTTGACTGAAGATCCCAAACCTCATCAGGTAGCCCCTTAAATAAATAACAAACAGTCCCTAACGTGACGTCATTGCGTCACGGACTAAGGTCTGTAAAACTATGTTAATTTCAAAATGACAGTTGACTTTTGGTTTCACAAGAAACATGAACCCCGGTCTCCTGAGAGAACGTCCTGTTTGTCTGACACATCCACCACTCAAACCTGCCTCCACCTCACTTCCTCGTTTGCTCTCATGGTAATTACTACAGCCACGAGAGGTTGCCACCTAACGAGAAATTTAATTATGGGTCGTTATAAGCTGCTTGCATAATTGACCCATATGGTCGTTTGGGTGAAAGAAATTGCATATTTTATATACTGTGGATGCACTGATGTTTGTCTTTCCAAACCATTCTTCAAATAGGCCATGTATATGTGGCCACAGATTAAAGGATAATACTAATATAAGGTCAAGCAAAAATCTCCACAAATGTATTGAGAAGTCTTATCTAAAATACAATAATCATCAGATAAATAAATCCAGAAGCATCCAGTTTTAAAGTTAATTCTGATATCAAAATATCTCACCAAATAAACATTTTTGGTGGTACATCAGACACAGAAACCTAAAGCACACAGGAGCTTAAGGGTTTCCATGAAATGGTGCCTCTGAGAAATGGTCGTGTTTACTTTTCAGCATTGCAAAATAAATCGCAATTACACTTGGAGAAGCAGACAACGGGGGGCTTGCAATTCAGCCAAACACGACTCTATTTGACCTCTCATGAGCCCAAATTATTTGGGCTTTGACAAAGACCTGACCTAGCTGTCTGACAGTTGACTGGCAGACGGACTTCGCAGGAGAGTAGGCTTTATCTCTCCAAACCGAGACAGGCTCAAGAACAACGGCAGACGACTCATCGCATCCCTGAAGTAATGTGCAACTGGTCCTCCCCACAGAGTGCCTTGCTTTGCTGGCTATAGCTCCTAATTAATAAAACAGCAAAGAACCAGGATTTATGTGAAAGCTCAATGGGAGTGTGTACACGTAAGGGGTTTCAATGTGCCCTAGTAGTATTAACAAATTACCTTACTCCTATTAAGAGAAGAAGAGAAGAGCTGCACACAGCTAATATTCACAGCTATTTAGTGAGTGTTGGCCGACTGTCTATCAAAACCGTGACAATAGAGTGGAATTACAAAGAGCTGCCATGGGAATGAGTGGATATCTAGATAGGATTAATGTAAACAAGGGAGAAATTGTTGATGATGAGGTTCCTGGCTGCCAAGGGAACCATTTCCTAACAGTGTAGTGCAAAGAATTAAGCAGTTAGAAACTACATTGTCCCATTGCATATTGTGTCACAGAGTACACATCCACTGGGGCGCCTGTTGAATGCTGAAATGAGTCCAGACAGACAACCAGTGAGGCTCATTCTGCAAGGTCATTGTTTCTGAACCTTCCTGGTAATTATTCTTGATACAGGGATTAATATCTAATTCAAGGCGTAGGCCTTGGTGACTCTTTTGTTATTAACTTTGCTACAGTGGGGAAACCTTTCAGGATTATTTCAATTCAGTGATTACTTTTGGCCTGGCAGCTGATTGCAAACTGTGCTTGTAGGTTTACTCACCACATTGATTTCCTTGCTAATATTGAGAGTAGAGCTCCCAAGATATATCACCCTGCTCTCCTTGCTATACTCTCTGTATATCTTATTAGAGATGGAAGCTGATGGAAGCTCCTTCCCCGCACGATACTGAGGAAGAGCACAAGGTTAAAAGAAGAGACAAGTTCAACTGAGGTTGAAAAGATGTGGTCTTCAACTTACTTCTGCCATAAGAGGGAGTGAATGCCTGTGCAGAACACTGACCCTAAACAAGTATATGGTCAACTTATTTAGGAGAGTAAACAGAGAATTTCAATTATCTGACTGCAGGAGATTGTGATTATTTTAACTGGATTGTTAAACTATTAACTGTAACATTTTCATTTTTTTTTTAAATCACTAAGTTGTCTGGTGACTGACAACACTGGTTACATTATTACATATGCCGATATTCATACTGGGTACTGTTTGTTACCTTGAGCAGTTCTATGTTAACTTGTCCCACATTACTACTTATATTTACTGCAAAACATTCATATCAGGTTCATACACAGACAGACACAAACAAACAAAACAATTGGCAATGTCTGATCTTCTTTGTAATGTGAAGCAAAGATGCTAACACAGAGAAAGGCCCCAACAGATCCCAGTCACATGGAGGACCTTCTTACTATGAAGCATTAACTCTAACCATTACCACCTGTTAAAAATACTCAATATGTCTTATTCATGTAGCAAAGCACTTATAGCTAAAGTACATTTTCTGGGTTAGTTGTCTGGCTACGTAACTTTGCTAGCTAGTACGCTACATAACTCTGCTAGCTTACTGGATAGCTAGCAAAAGAATATGCAAGCATTATTCAACAATAAAGAAGCAGTTCTGTATTTTTTGTGCTTAAGTTATGAATCTCCTACATCCGAGGTCAGTCAGAATGATGAACACAGAAAACTTTCAAAACTATTAACCAACTCTGCCCCTCTATATAATGTTTTAGCCTCTTTTAGCTCATTGTTTTAGTTAAAATGCCTGTGCTAACTATAGAGTCTCAACTGCTCTGCTAAACACCCGAAGGCAAGTGTCTCCAACAAAATACCTGACAAACCTACCGTATGCTTTTCACCCAGTAGCCTACCAAAATGATAAAGAAACACAGGTGAACAAATGGAGCATCCCGTAGTTAAAGACCCAGATATTTTCCCCAGGAGTTGGTGGAGAGCAGAAAGAGTAGAAAATACAGCTAAAGAAGATTGAATATAGGACTTCCATTTGTCTGGTGGCCAGAAACTCTACTCCAAATTAATGCTAAAGTTGCTGTGTCTGCTCAGTGTGTAAGTAGGCAATTGTTTGCTAACACATGAGCCATAAAAACTTAACAAGCTGCTGAAATGTGGTGGCTGTGTATGTCAGCTTCTTTTGATGTTTTTCTGCCCCCTAGTGGCCAAAAGCTGAGTAATGCTGCCCCACTTGCTGAAGAGCAAGGCACCTCTACATATGGGATTTGTCTGTGCTCTTTACATTTTTTGTCTTCATAATTGTACGCTCTAGCTTGTACTTTAACTACAAACAAGCCAAGGACAGGATGCAAAATGTGATATACACACACAATTGCTGAGTCAGGTCCCTGTTGGGTGTTAGCTAATGATACCAGCTCATGGTAGATGGATAACCAGGCGGTGTCTCACTTCAGAGGCGAAGGCCAGCCCTGCCGTATTGCAAGCACAACAGTGTCGCCATAGCACTGTTTGGCATGCTGCTCGGCCTCTGCGCGTTAGTCACCCGGGGAATACTTTCTACCTCTACTGATCACCGGCCTGCACCTCCTGGCCCTGAGAAATCAACAGCCAGGATTTATAGATTTACCTTAGATTGGCTGTCCCGCATTTGTACCCCCATAAATACTTTTACAGCTTTGCTAATGCCACTGTTGGGAATAAACAAGGTTACAGCGGGCAAGATGAGGCTGAGATTTAGTTGGCAACTCGGACAGCACAGGGCAGAGCAATGAGAAAGGAGGTGTAATGTCAAAAAAAGGGAGGAAGAAACTCACATTGGGGATGAGCACTTTATTGCAAAGCAGGGTGTACTTTAACATACCGATACAGGCTTTACAAGCCTCTGCAAAAACTGACAAACATCTTGTGCCCTCGGCATTTCTACTGCATAGCTTGTGAAGAGAGTTGTTTTCTTAGAAAAAGCTGAACCATTAAGAGCTCAAGATTCTTTTTTTCTGTCACTCTGTATGCAACAAAGAAACTCCATCCATAAGGCTCCTAATGCAAACAAGTTAAACATGCAATTAAGATGAATAAATAAAGCTCCTGGCTTAAATAAAACTGATGACCTTGGTTGTAATTCTTATAAAAGAAATTATAGATTAATTATTCAAGCACATTACTTCACTTCAGTTTTAAATGCTACTCATTCGGACAACTTCCTGAAACTTGCAAGGTTTAAACGCATAAATTATGCATGGTCAAGCCATCACTCTCTCCATAATGAATAAGCATACCTTGGAATTGACACATTTGCTCTCGGAAAGACTTGTAAGACTGACAACTATACACACACTCTGGAGTTGACTTAGCACTGTGTGTCTTCCCACTATTTGCTCCTTCAAAGTCAGCAAAAGTTCCCAGTTAAGTTGGTCCAGGCAGGAAGAAAATTCAGTGAGGGACATTAATTGTTTATACTGGTTTCAGTTCAAACAAAGGTCAACTGGAGGGACAAAGTGATTGTTTCAGAAAGAGCTCATGGATATGACATGATCTATTTAGTCTTGACAGACATCTTGCTCTGTCTGCCAAGATTTAATTTTGTCTTGTTGAGACAAAAACTTGATGAACTGCAAAAAATAGCCACATACAGAAACACTAATAAATGTCATCAGTATCATCTCTAATATTTAAATTTCGGAATACAAAAGGTCTAGGGTAAATGTTTAGATATATCAGTGATTCTGAGTCAGTCACCTCAAATGATCTGTATTAAAAAGAAAACACGGCATTTCTAGATAAGTATTCAACATTTAAAGGTGAACATACACAATGGCTTTCTGTTTATTGATGTCTGCGTGTGGCTGGAAGGCCCACAGGGTCAATGGGATTTAAAGCCCACAGCGTACAGAATGTGACAATCTACCTATGGCTGTGTTTTTATTCTCATGTTATCACACTATGCTGACTGTTGTCCAGTCTTTAAATGTTGAGACCTTTTTCATCATCAGATTACCAATTGAAGTACCAATTGTAGTTCAAGTCATCCATACCATAAAAAGGAGTTATTCTTGATATAGGAAGCAGCAACAATCACCTAAATTGCCTGAAATACTTAAACACAAACTGATTCTAAATTGTGCAGGTTGGTAGTGTTAATTTATTTACTGTTCACAGCGATGGCTGTCGGGGAAGAAGCAGATGGCATATTGAGGGTTATTACATCCTGTGCTTAAAAAAGTAAGATGTAAAGATAAATGACATATACACCAGCAAACAAGGAGACAAGAGGGGAAGCCGAAAGCTGCAGTAAGCTTTACATCTTGAATGTATTACTTCATGCTGTAGGTGATAGTTTAGTATGTGCCTCAACATCTGCTCCAAAAAAATAACTCAACAACTGCTCATCATGTGCATCCCTGCTGTTCTTTACCTCATGTTTTCATTGTTGCAGAATTCAGAATCAAAAGAATCAGAATCAGAATTGATTGAATTGAATTGATAACAAGGTAGCATGAAGATGTCATTTTCCATAGACTGAAGCAAAGTAAAACTAAGTTGGGCGGTTGCACAGATATCTTGGGAAGTGGGAACCTGAATATAGTGTAAAGTGGACACGGTAAGGTATTTTAGTGTAAATTTGTCAATTAAAAAAAAACATGTACAAGCTGAATTAGATCCAGAGTCGGATACATTTGGAAGCAGAAATGTTGCCAAAAAAGAGGAAACACTACTGTCTAGCCAAGTAAACTGGCGCCACATATGAACAAGATATACTACATCTACATTAAACTGCACTGCTCACTATTTGAAACCAAGTGTTTACTATATAACAAAAATAAGCAAAGCCTCTAGTCCCCCCCATTTTCTTAGCTATGTATCCAAACCCAGATGTGGCCCACAAGAGGCCTGTGCTGCTCCAGCCTATCACTCTATGCAAGTGAATGCTACACCCACTGCATTAATCTCTAACATTACTTCACTGAGGGCAGGCAACCCCTGCTAACGTAGGTTCAGTGTCACTTTTAATGTCATCCAGCAGCGAGGTTTCCAGTGACGATATGCTGACAGTCAGAGAGAATGAGTGTACATTTTTTGTACCAAATGCTTTCAAAGATGTTCCCATTAAAGTGTCAGCACAGATCATGCAACCCTAGTTTTCATCTTTAATTCAGCATAAAAAAGAAGGAGACTTTGGTTTTGTCTTTTTTAGGGTTATAACCAAGACTAACTAAATGTTTGTTTTGTTTGTTCAATCCCTACTGGTTTGCTCATAACTTATATGTAACTTATAATATTTTGGGGTTAAACTCTTAGGCAGAATATGCAGTGATACAGTACTCAAATGGGAGCTCAATGGGAAATAATCATCATCTGCTGTGTAAAAGTTAAGAGTGTGTGCTCGATGTTTCAGTGGTAGTAAAATGATCCAGAATGCTTTAGTTTCTACAATAGAAAACCTGTGATGTAGGTGTTAATGGGCTTCTTTACATTTAAATTGATTAATATCTGACAAATAAAGCCTAAACTGCATGTTAAAACAGGGATTTAAATCCACATCCAGCTTGGCTCAAACATCAAGTAACAGAATTATCTTAAAATCCTCTGGCTCAGCCAAATTACTAATTTGTACAGAAAGCATATTAGATCAACAATATAAATATTGCTGAGGTAAATTACACCTCAGTGAGTCTTTAAAGACACTGAGGTCACATGTCATCTATTAAAAACAGACACAATCAGAAATGTTGAAAAAGAAATCGAAATTTTAACACCTTCATAAATGCAGTAGAAAAACCAATTCCACACAAATTTCATTTCAGCTAGCAGAATTCTAACAGTATAGCATTTAAAAGCTTTGTGGGACACTGTTTTATTCTCAACATGTCTTATTTTCTTTATTATTGTTTTTTATTTTTATTTTATATTATCATTCAGTATTTTCTTCTTTTTATTTTTATTTTTGTAATTTCTGTCCTGAAGTCCTAAAATGTTTTAATCCTGGTTGAACCATGTAAAGCACTTTGTAACTTTTGTTTTGAAAAGTCCATTATAAATTAAGTGTATTTTATTAATATAGTGCTACATTTTATAAAATACTAACATTATGTACACAGGCTTGTACCTTTGACTACTGATTAAAGAACCAGATGTTTTCTATTGGTGATTCCACCGGGAGAGTTTCATGTATGTGTCTGTTAAGGAGGGATTAGTTCTCCCAGCAGAATCCTTCTTTGAGAGCAGAAACTTTTCGTCAATTGCTATAGATGATCAATTTCCTGATGTATTGTGTCTCTGATTTAACCTAGGACCCTGATGTGACAAACCCATGCTTTGCCCACAGCTAAACCCAACAGTAACTGTGTCTGCAGTGGCATGGGCAATGGAGTCTCGCATTGCCAGACCTATCAATGGACTGACTGATTGACAAGGTGATGTTTACTGGCGTGTAAGTGCATCAGTATTTAGTTTCAGTAAAAACAGAACCTTGTATTGCACCAGGCCCAACCAAACCTTGAGAATACAACAAAGAAGCCCACAGGTAGGCTAAATTCAGACATCAATGCCGTCATTGGAGGTGTCTGGAGACAGACAGATAGACCTTATGGCCTGGGGCATGTTTATGTTGCCTGGAGTGTTCCTGCCATTTTCTTAACATGTTTAAACAAAGATTTTAAGTAGACCGAAATGAAATCTGCAGATTTTCTTAGTTTTCAGCAGTGATCCAAAATGAAAATCTGCAGAATATAGCAGACTGTTTCTCTGCTTGGGGTGAAGATATGTTTACATTCGGAGCATTATTTTTAATTTTTTAAATTCTGCGTCCGCTGATTCCGTGTGGCACTGATCATGAGTAAACACTGCACTTGATTTATACACGTAATATGCAGTACAAAGGCATAAATGAAGGTTGATTCGTACAGAGCTGACGAGAAAAATAGGCCACATGTGCTTAATATGTCCAACACTGTGTAGGCCTACATATGTACGCAGCAAACAATAGGCTCCATCCAGCAAACAGACTGCACACCTGGTTGAGCCCAAAATGAGAAACATATTATCATGATATTACTTCTGGGTAGCTGCAGTATTAAGCAGAGACAGAGCCTGTGCAGAGGAAAGGCAGAACATACATCTTTATCTGCGTCCACTTACAAAAGGTTATCTTTCAAATTGCTCAAATGTTACCTGATAAATGTCCTGGTAACTCTCAATATTTCCACTGTGGTTGGCACATTTGTCATCGTTGAGATGGCGGGCAGAGTAGGGCACAGATGGGAACTCCTCCCTTATGCTGGCGTTGACGTATGAGCTGCAGGTCGGACCAGACGAGCACATGTGATTGATAACTCCGTGTGCCTAGATCTTAACCAGAGAGAGGCTGAACTCATGAGCAAGGCTGCCTGGGACTTAATGAACCACGAGATTCTACAGAGAAGTTACACAAAAGCAAAATCAGGAGGAATGCAATGGATTTGCCACATTACATGCAAAAAAACAGGCAGCCTATTTCTGGAAACCATTGCCATAAATCTATGGATTAAAGTTGCATCTAAACAGCCCCCCAAAAAAAGTTTTTCTCTGTTATAAGATACACACAATATGCTTTGGATTCTTATATTGCAATTAAAGGAGGCTCAGATAATTGTTTAATTATGGTGATTACCCCTTTGTAGGATCTCACAATCACACCCCATTAACCCGCCATTGTTGCACGTGCAGATTATTGTCCTGTGAAATCATGCAGTCACTATGCTCTCACATGAAGTGGAAATCTGATGAAACATGGCTACAGTATGTAATGCAAATTGTCTGTGCTGTGTCAACTAATGACTACCATACACTAGAAGACTCTGAAAATACTTGGAAAAGACTAAAGTCTGACACCATCTCACATCTAAAGACAATCTGTCATAAAGTCAATGAGTTTTTAGTCACAGAAAAGAAGATTGTACCACCAAGACTTAAAACTTAAGATAATATCAAACACGTTTGATTTCGTCGGAACATCAAGATGGGAAAAACACTGACTTGGGACAGCTCGGACTGAGTTTTATGACCACCACACGAAACGATTTAGACGACAGGAAACCTCAACTCTAGCAAGACTCTAATAATTTCATTCTGATATTGGAAATTTGTTTGCAAAAGTGGAATCGCTTGAAAAGGCGTTTGGTTTAAGGTCAGCATAACACTGGCATACAGATTACACATTCCAACAGTTAGTAGGTGGTAGCAGTGTGTGCAAATGAGCTTTGCATTTAATGATCTGCATTATAGTGGAGAGAGAGTACTTTTCAGAACAATTTTATATAAGTGTACAATTGGTAGGAGTGGTACAATTACAAGGAGGTTTTTATAGTGCTATATGCCTTCTTCTAAAAGAGACCGACTTTCTTTTAAACACTTCTGAACTGGGACATGCGTAACAACAAAGGCTACATGACAAGAGGTGTGATGATATTGCTGCCTTTTGGCTTGTCAGTTAATAGCTACTTTCTGAATTATTTCCATGCAGTAATATCATTCACATATTCTGAAAGGGATTCAAAATGTAACAGTTTGATTTTGGAGCAACGGGACATCTGACCTGCAACATAACTAAGAAAAGTTTGAATGGAAGATGGTCAACCTAGATGAGGTTCTGACTGTTAGATGCATTATGAGAGATACAATAAATCATTAGACATCACATTTGTGAAATTTGGAGCTTTAAATTGTTTGAAATTAAACTAAAGTGGGTTTGTTCAAAGTCTTCATCTTAGGGTACCACAAAGACTACACCCTAGTACTCACACTGCTTTAAATGCACCAATATTTCATTGTACATTTTTCCAAATGCAGTTTTAAATGTTTTTTTGTTTAACCTAAAACAGCATTAGCAAGCAAATGCATGGCACCACCAACAAATGACTGGATTGGCAAACAATAAAGCGAACCAGAAAACTTGAAAAAAATCTGAGGCACAAAGGCCAATGTGACCTATCATTTGAGTATTATAAAACTATTTAGTAACAACTGGACATCAAGCTATTAAATTGGGCCAGTCTTTTTAAGAGTTTTAGTTTCTCTGATGCTCACATTTCTATTACTTTGAGTGGGCAAATTGAGAACAGAGACCTTTTTCAGCTCCCAGCTAAAATATGGGAAGATACAGTGTTGCCAATGAAGGAACATGATGCATAATAATAATAATAATAATAATAATAATAATAATAAGGTGGTGCTTTTATGTCTGTCATCAAACCACCAAAGCGGTGTAAAACTGAATCAAACCAGACTGCATTTGGCCAGCCGCTCACCACAGCAATTCAATGTTTTCCCTCATTAGACATCTTAAAGATCAGACAACTTTAACTTAGCTGTGATTGACATGCGCCAAGTACACTCCCAGTATTGCTTACACCAAAAGAGGACAAAAACCAATTTGATTTCCAAATCTTCAGTTATCATGGCTGCTGAGGGGAGAAGTTCACTCTCCATTATCATACAGATGGGGCCAGCCAGGGATTGTAAAGGTAAGCTAACCCAGTCTAAGCAATTTCCCACAGAGTGCAGTCTGTTTGGTTTATTTGCTGTCTCCTCAGGACTGTGGTTTTTCCACTGTGTTGACAGCCTACCATCTGCTGCAGAGCCAATCTAGATCTCATATAGCTTCCCCAGTCTGTGTTTACTCTGCTGTCAGGACATTTAAGTTTGGGCCTAAAGATAATCAGTTATGACTGAAGTGAACCCACACATGGTGACATACTGTATGTTTGAAGCTGTGACTGGAAGAAAACATGACAAAAGTTTATCTTAATAAAATATGTTTTTTTATTTAGTTATAAAAGAAGAAGATGACATCTGATGACCATCACCTGAAATTCAGTCAAACAAGGCAGAGAGAAGTGTAAAGAGAAGTTTGAGAGACTCCAAAATAGCACAGGTTTACAGGGTCTATGCTTAAAGTATTTCAGAGAACATACTGTAAAAGACAATAAGCTACAGAAACAAAGCATGGTACTTGTTTTAAATTTAGACTACATGAATACAAGTCAAGTTGTTTCAAGTTCCAATTGGGCCACAACAACTACAAATAAACTGCCCCATTTTCTTTTCTTTTTTTTTCTCCAAAGGATATATGCCAGAATAAGGATACAAATGGTTCTGCTGGGCCACAATATCAAGTCTTGGCATCTTGAATAAATAAAGTGTAAACACAAATGTAAAAAGAAATCACCATTACAAGAATAATAAGGCTTGTTCTATATATATATATATATATATATATATATATATGAGGAATCGGTTTTCATTTGAATATTCTTTTTGCCTCACCGAATGCTTTGGTGTCTTACTCACCTGTTGAGTTCATCGTTGTTTTGGTCCTCTCTTGGTAACTGTGTTGTCTTCTTTTGGTCTGGCAGATCTAGCAAATTGCTGTGAATTTATAGTTAAGGTCTGTAGGCAACAAACATTTCCATTAAATGGGCGAAAGGTTTACTCTCACTCTCGATAAAGTATCTTCTTTTTCAGGCAAAGACTTTTAGCTGCTTTTAAGTAAGGCTGGTTGATCAAAAATATAATCCTATACAGGCAACAAATCTGCTCCTTCATCTGGTCCCATTAGGATTCTCTACCTTAATAATTGTAATTTGGGCATCAACAAATGAATAGCTTTCTTTCTCTGCAAATGTAATACACCAATAGCACCACAGAAAATATACAAAAAAACCGCAACCTTGCTGAAAAGCCAATTTCAGCTTTCTGCAGCGGTTCAAAGATGGAAAATCACAGACTAATATTTTATATTATACGATCATGTTTTACTCCCAGAGCTGTATGCGGCAGCTTTAAGCCACAGGGGCTCTCTTCCTTGTGACACTTGCCGACTCATATGAATTTCATTTGAGAAAAGGTCACAGCTGTTTGCTCATAGATGCCAGAAGACTACTGGCCAAAAATGGACCTTTTAAGAGCGTGGGTCTCCTGCTTTTCCGAGGTTGGCTCACTTACTCAGTGACAGCTACTGTCATTCACATAGATTGCAGATGTTCGGCCAATGTGACCATGTTAAATAAAGGGAGAGGAGCCAGATGTGTGAAAGGCTGTCACTGTAGTGCTTTCTCTTAATAAACCTTACACTTTAAACTACTAGCATGTTGTGCAGGTTGTTCTTCCAGTTCAATAATTTTAGTAGCAGGCTGTTGAGGATTCTGTGGCAAGTGCCATACCGCAGTCTCTAGCTAGCCCTGAAAAAATCATTATAGGGAATCTAAACTGGCACCGGCTGTCCTCTGACTATGACTGCTTAAAAAGACATCTCTACCAAAATGAACCTCCAATGACACTCCAAGTAGAATAAAACCACAAAGTCAATCCAAGTCCACCTTATAACACATATTGAGTTCTATTTGCTACATTTTAGCACACTTGCAGTGGTATATATATTTTTTCTTGTTGCACAACACCAGCAAAAACATATACAAAACATAAAATTAATCAAATTCAAAAGGAAAAATGGCTCTTCTCGGCTGGCTGCTTCATGTCACCATCCATTTAAAGTTATAATCCCTAAGATTTTCATGAAATCCAACCTCAGTTTTTTTGGGCATTTTAGGCCCCCGTTTACATAGGACAGCTGAAGACATGAAAGAGGAGAGAGAGGGGGAACACGCAGCAAAGGGCCGCCGCAAAGGGCCGCAGCAAAGGGCCGCAGGGCAGAGCCGAACCTGCGGCCGCTGCGTCGAGGAGCAAACCCCTATATATCGGCGCCTGCTCTACCAGGTGAGCTACACCCCCTCAGTTTTGATACCATTTGTGGTTGGCATAAGCCATTTAATGTATTTGTATTCAGTTATTACTTCAAGTAGTAGTAATTATTGGTAGTGGGGAAGACTGACATTCCCACTCTGATTCCCACACAGCTTCAGATAGCTTACCTAAACACGGGGGATTCACAGGAAACAATAGAGCCCCTTTATCAAGCAAATATAATCACCAGCAGTTTGTGCATCCAACACACAATGCCTAAAACTCTATAAACCACCATACTCCAGTTAGCAAAGCAAATTTCAAGCTTCCAAACCGCCTCTTAAATGGCTGAATGCTGACTAAATGTCTAAACTAACTGCCACCTCACCTGGAATATAGCTACATGCAGGACTTTGCTGTTTATTCTTTGAACTCTGAGATGAACATGCTGTCGCTGAGCTAATTGGTTAAGGGGGTGCACGTTAAAACGCCATCAAATTCAATAGCCTTGTTCCATTAGACAAGTTCAAAGGTTGACGTGCAATTATCGGTGTTGGGCTGAGGAAGAGCAGGTGGTGGGGCAGGACTGCCAGAAATTAGTCCTCGTCCTCCTGAAGGCATGGAGGACCAAAGCCAACAGCACATCTGTGATGGTAGGTGTCCACCTAATAATCATCACACACCACCTCTTAACTGACCCTTTAAGTATGTGCAGTGCATTAGTATATACCAGGTCTAAATCCTTCTTTTCTCAAGTGGTCACTTGTGGGATAAACTTCCCATGTACTATAACACATTGTGTTATGTCTCATAAATTCAATATAAAATGGCCTAGTGAGATGGAACAGGAGGTGGATATTACACAACAAAGTGAACCCAGACTTGCTAAGTACATATTAGTTTTGTGTTTTAGGGTAACTGTTTTCCAAAAAATGTGTCTCCACTAACAGCTTAAGTTTGCAAATGGACATTCCTCTCATTGAATAGTTCTTTTTTGGTAACTAATAATAAAAAATAAAAAAACACTATCAGTAAAACAAACAATTCATATACATCTATGCGTCCAACTCCTCCAAATAATGGAACCTTATTAAATAAACTTGGATTTCCACTTCTTAGAAAATCTCGTCCTTGTTTCATCTTGCGAGAGCGAGTAAAAGGATACAACGACGAGGGGTTTGTCATAGAGAACGTAGCCGTTGGTTTCCCGCAGGGCTTTCTCTGCACTCTGCTCACTGGGGAGTCCTACGAAGGCCTGCCCTTTCATCCGCCCCTCCTTCATTAACACAATGTCAAACCTGAGGGGAAAAAAACCAAAGCAGGGACACATCATTATCACTCCGGGCTCGCGCCCTAGCCGAGTCAACATTATACTGGAGCTATTCAGAGTTACAAGAGGAAGATCTTGTCTGCTGCTTCTGTAACCATATAAAACACTGGTTGTCAATCATGTGCCACGCTGCCACAGACAACCAGGCTGACCCAATCGTTATTTTATGATTTCATGACAAAATCAACATGAATACAGGTTAATGACAGCAACCTACGTTTAGGTAAAACTGACCGCAGGACCGATCGAAACATGAATTTCGCACATCAATGCACCTCTATAAGCAACTGTTCAGTACGGTCTGTGTTTGGTTGAAGTTAAAACCTGCAGACTTTTGGGTGAAGACAGGACATCTAAGATGTGGTAACACTGTTTAGGATTATCTGCATACATGTTTATTCGTAAGAAATTCACTAACTGACATAAACTGTAGTAACCCTCAAGCAGGAAAAAAAAGAATCCACAATTTAGAGGACCAGAGGACAAACTGTTTCTCTGGCAGAATTTGCTTCTCCTTTTTTATCACCTCCATCTGTGTTCAGAGCCTCTACTCGACATAGGCTCGGTTTGATGACTCAGGTGGAATATTCATTTGAAGTACTGCTGATCCACAAACATTAAATGTCCCTTGTGATCTCTGTCAGGTTAGATACTTAATAATAACAACAACAACAACAACAACAACACACAGTCAGCATGAATAACTACAAACTCTCAAAGGAAAGTGACAAATTGCCAGAGTCAAAAATAGCTCTGACACGCAAGCCATGTCAATAAGGTCAAGATCATGTGGATTGCTGTTTACATACATGTTTCTCTCGGCTTCTGACAAAGGGTTGACATATCTCCCATAGATGTACTTCAGGTCCTGGAAGACAAATGATGAATATTAGGACAAATAGTCTTAAAGTCATCTTAAAACACCATTGCAAAATGTAACTTTGACATTGAATGACACAAAATGGCATATGATGACATGGAAATTGTCTAGCGCAATAAATGAAAACTCCAGAATAAAGCACCATATATCCAGTAAACCAAAGTGGGTCAAGTGCTATAAATGTACCTACTTTCTCTTCCACTTGCTTTGCAATATTCTTCACGTACAGTCTGCAGGTTGGCTCACCCGGTTCATAATTTTTAAACACAGACATCCTTTTTATCTCTGTTTTAAAAGAGAAAAGAAAAAAAAATTTGATGCACGGTGCATTTCAAAAACAGGTACAAAGGACCATCACAGAGCTGCCCATACATACATAAAGTCAAATTCAAAGTCATTGCAACTCAATACCATCCACTCAATGTTTTATTTGAAGACAGAGTGGACTGAAGAACTAGGCTAGAGATGTTCAAGACATTAAAGCAATGATTACGTTTGATCCGAGCACCTAGCAGCCAGTTCATTTTAGATATGGCTTGGACATATATCTCAGCTGGTGTGTACTGTATTTGAATGGAAAACTGCTGGAAAAATGCCTGAACCTAGTGTATCAGTGGAAGGAAGAACAAAGAATTACACTTAACAGTTCTCTTACTAATTAACTATTTAGAAATGTTCCCAAATTTGAATTGTTTCCAAATATAAGTACATTTCCAGCAGAGTGATTGACTTTTATTTTGTTTAGATTTACATTATAGAAATAAGTTTAAAGGGGTGATAGAATGCAAAACCGATTTTACCTTGTCATAGTTGAATAAGTTTGGAGGGTAAACAGGACATACATAAAACCTCAAAACCCCATTGACATCCCTTTCCTCTGCAAATCTCACAATTTGAAACTGCCTCTGAAAACGGGCAAATCTCAATGAAGCTAATAGTTGACGTCAACTCCGTGGCTCCTCCTTATTTGGCTCCAGTCTATCTTTGTCACGCCCCAACATTTACATAGGCTTCACCACTGATCTGAGATCAGGTAGTCTACT
This sequence comes from Sander lucioperca, assembly GCF_008315115.2. Lineage (NCBI taxonomy): Eukaryota > Metazoa > Chordata > Actinopteri > Perciformes > Percidae > Sander > Sander lucioperca. The sequence continues at coordinate 16,107,841 of NC_050173.1, read as the reverse complement.
GAATAGGTCACGCAGATCTCAGAGACTGTATACATGGTTCATCTGCTATTTTATCACTAAAGTCACTTCTGAGACTTTTTTATGCGAGAAATCAACTATGTAGAGGTCAAATATGGGACGTTTTACGAAAATTGATGACTGTGTGTCGGAATTCAGCAGCCGGTGCTGCCTGGGTCCTCCTTCACAGACCCCGGCCCGCTGTGAGCTAGATAGAGCTCCGTCACGGCCGGCAGCCCGCGGTGCTCCATACCCGCGCAAAGTCACCATTTCTGGGTCACTGGACTACCAAACGCCGCTGCCCTGACAGAGCTCCAGGGCCTTCAGCTCCCCTCTTCCTGCTAAATGGCCGGTGTGTGTGAGTGAGAGCGCGGTCAGCGAGCTTGTTACGCCCGCAATCTCTTACCACATGTTCCAGTTAATCTTATAATGGATATGTGTGTTGAGTTATTTAAACAAACGATCGGGGAAATAAACGCCTCTTGTCCGCGAGTGAGCTGGGGAGCTCTATCAATGAGAGCTAGCTTGCCTCCTCCAAACAAAACAACTTAACTAACTCCAAACAATTAAATTGAAATTGGAAGTGTTAGCTAAGCTTTGTAAGACCTTAGGGTAGCTGTGATATACATGCCGTGACGAAATTCAAAGTGTAAATATACTAAAGTTATGCCGAAAGTGTAGTGGCGATCTTTTCCCATAGGAATGAATGGGACACATAGCCTAGCTAGCAACTCTTCCTAACGAGACCCCTCAAATTCACAAAAAAGCCTTAAATTGAAATCGGACAAAAGTGTTAGCTTTGTAAGACCTTAGGGTAGCTGTGATATACATGCCGTGACAAAATTCAAACTGTAAATATACAATAGTTATGCCGGCAGCTGGCTGGTCAATTTTCGTAAAACGGCCCATATTTGAGCTTTATATAGTTGATTTCTCGCATAAAAAAGTCTCAGAAGTGAATTTAACAACAAAATAGCAGACAAACAATGTATAACGTTGCAGTGTCTGAAATATGAGACCTGCTGTCTCATCTCCAATATATGTGTATGTGGTTCACTCAACCAATCAGCGTGCAGCTCATCTAAATATTCATGAGCATACCATATTTGGAAGAAAAGCTCTTGTTCCAAATAGAGCCATATTCACAGGGTAGTTAAGGGCCCATAGAATAGCACTTGGGCCATTTTCAGCCCAACCAATGTTACATACCCTATTAGGAGACCTTAAGGAACAGTGTGAAATACCCTATATAATCAATCAATCAATCAATCAATCAATCAATCAATCAATCAATCACCCCTTTAAATCCAACTATCCTCAAATGCTGATTCAGGTGGCGACGGGTTTCGGAAATTACATTTTAGAACCAAAGCACTATTCAAACAGGATTCGTTTTCCTTTTTGTCCAGCCATGAAGGCTCTCACTGCCCGCCCTGCCTGCCAAATCTCTCTAATATGCATTTCAAACAACCACTGCTTCCATTCTTCTTGCATCACTTCTACACAGAACAGGATTTGTGAGAGGGAAGAAGAAATGTGCAGAAAATGTAAACGTTTTTTTTTCTTTCAGTTGATATGTTCACTGTGGTACAGGATCAACCTGCAATATACAGCATTAATACAAAGATGGTTGGATTATTATTGGAAGCATTTCCCTAACCATGTATGGCTTCCTGTAATTCAATTACCATTATTTTCTTATTTTTCTGATTTGTTGTGTTGCATTTGAGCTGCTGTGATAAGGGAATTTCTATCTCAATGTTTTTTTTCTCAGTTTTGAAAACTAAAATCTTAAAGTCTGTTTTTTTAACTTCCCTGCCAATGATATCACTTTCCCTACTAACATCCATGTATTTAGGGTGGGAGTAAATGGAAGCACCCAGTAAACCTACACAAAAATGGGGAAAACATGCAAACTCCACCCATAATGGCCCCATAGTTTGGACCAAGAGCCTTCCTTGCTGTAAGTGGACCGTGCTAACCACTGATTCACCGCGACGCTTAAAAAGGTCATGTTTACCATCTCTTGACAGCCGTCCTTTCTCCAGCTCCTTTCTGGAGATGACGTCTGAGGGGAGATCCTGCTCCTCGTCGCTGTGCTCCTCCTGCTGTTGGGATGCCTGGGCGCTGGGGTAAAGCTTCCCAAAACCCTCGGCCTCTGCCACCTCCTGACTGCTGCTGGGGCTGAGCTCCCTCTCAACCACTTCTGAAGAGACACAGAGGTTGGTTAAGGGTACTACATGGAACACATTACATTCATTCTGGCAAAAAACCCGGGCAGCGGATAAACAGTATTTCATATTATGTGCCACTAAGTTGGATGCACACTGGATTTCTTTATGATACAAAACCGGAAAAGGACACTATCCCTCAAGCACAAAGACAGATGGAAGTTTTCAAAGTGTCTAACAATAGCAGATGGTGAATTAACCACTACACTTCCACAATGTTTATCCTCAGCTCAGGATGGGAAAGTGGAGGAAAATCCTCTTGGTCACAATTAGTTTAACATATTGATGTTGAAGATTTCTAACCGTGGCATCAATATAAACTGATTGAGTTGAAAATAATGATTAGGGCGGCAAATATGAATCGATTAGTTGCAAACTATTATATTAATCGCCAACTATTTTGATAATCAAGTCATCGGGTTTATTAAGTAAAACAATATCTGATCCCAGCTTCTTAGATGTGCATTTTTCTAGATTCTTCACTCCTCTGTGACAGTAAACTGAATATCTTTGTGTTGTGGACAAACAAGACATTTGAGGACGTCATCTTGGGCTTTGGGAAACCCCGATCAACATGTTGCACCATTTTCATTTTTATAGACCAAACATCTAATCAATCAATTAAGAAAATAATCGACAGATGCATATAATTTGTTAAAAAAAAAACATTGTTAGTTGCAGCCCTAACAATGATTTCTTTGTTGGGGTTTAATATAATAAATGCTGTCACATTGGTTGTACTGATAATTGAAAGGTCTGGAGAGTGAAGCATAAGCACACATCAGTCTATGTCATATAAAGAACTCTATTCAAATCAAAATCCAGTCCTGTTTTGCAAACATGGGTTTGAAAGGCAGTGGGAAGGATAACTCTGGCAGACTTTTGAGGAGTGCACACACGTTGTAGATGAAATTACTAAGAGCAGTGAGCCTGTACAAATCCAGGGAGGGGAAAAAAAGCTTGTCATCCACATAAGGTGTATGCGAGCGTGCACTGGAGCAAGAAGTGTTGGGGAGTTTTTCTGATACACTCTCGGCAGAGAACTAGATCACTGCTTTCAAAATGATCCTCCTTCTTATCTGTCCCCCACCTCCCCTTTCCATTTAAATAGCTTGTTTATCAGATCACACACACACACACACACACACACACACACACACACCCCCACTTCCCCAAAACAAGACTAATCCAAAAAGCCACCTGTCATAGTTTATCTTTCCCCTGCCTTTAGAAAATCTTTTGTGTTTGACTTTGAGATCTATTTTACTTCTCAGGGGCTTGGCAGGGAGTGAAGTTGTAGCTAGAGAGAAGGGAGATAAGGCAAACGGGGAACTGCACATCTGACAAGTAACACAGACTGTGCCCCCAATGACATTTTCTCATACAGATAATGGTAAAACCTTTTCGGTGCCAGTTTCTGCTGTGATATACTGCTGTGTAACACTTGGCTCTGACTTCATCCATGGTACGGGATTTAACTTATGTCAATAGCAGTATCAAACCACCTTCTGCTTCAATGTGATAATAAACATGATGTACAGTATTAATCAAATCCTTACGGTGCCTATCTTGCTCAAAAGACAGAAAGCAGTGCACTTTTTATACAGATCCCCCCAAATGTATGTGCTGACTATAGTATTGGTATGATTTATATTTACTAGCCAATTGTAAAAATAGCCTTTTTGTGTTACTTATTACAATTTTGCCTATTGGTGAGAAATATTCAAATATATTCGAAGCTTAGCAGTTAAACAGAGGCGGTGGTTGAAAAGAAGTTTCCCTGAGCACTTGCTTAAGAACGTAGCAGAGCCTACATATTTTTGCAACCTAACTACGAAAAGCAAGCAGGCAAGAAACAGAAATAAGTGACCGTATTGTGGCACACGCACGCATCAGCAATCCAAAAAAAAAAAAAAACAGCCAATAATCGGCCATACTGAATCGACCAAGTGATTTATGGAGATTATAATCCCACAGTCAGGTTAATGAAAATAATTGTCAGTTGAAGCCCTTGTTTCAATATATCTCATGAACTTATTACAAATACTACAGATCTCCTAGATTTCATTGATGGGGCAAGTGCATTCCTGATTTAACATTACCTATGGTTTACTCCCAGCAAAGTCTCATATAACCTAGAGGAAAACTTCATTTTAACTGGTCATTAACCAGAACCTGAGTAATCTTTTTATAGGCACAAAGGCCAAATATTCACCAATAAGTAAATAATAAGTGTTTTTAAACATGAGCAGTTTCTGCTTTTCTCTGTTATATCATTGTGTATTGAGTATTTTGGGAGACTGGAACTGTTGTTTAGACAAAGCAAGAACTTTACAGACATCACCTTGGGCTATGGGGAATTGTGATGGACATTTTTCACAGTCAGCAAATGATTAATGAATTAATTAAAAAAATTTAAAAAATTTAAAATAAACAGACTAAGTAGTTATGAAAATAATCATAAACTGAAGGAAGTGAAAAGAAGTGTCAAAATAGGGAAGCAAAGCCCTCACCTCTGCCTTCATCATCAGGTTGACTTGGCCCACTTCCTTCCACTCCGGCTGCCACCTCTGGAACCGAAATGTGGAATTCAATTTTCTTCTGCCCAGCGGGGTGGGGCTGCTCAAACACATCGGAGGGCTGCAGCACTGGAGCACTGAGGACAGCAGAGACAATCACCACTCCCCTCAACAGCAGCCTCTAAAAAGCCCCAACAATAAACCTGGCTCCTGAGCGGCTTAAGGATTGGGATATTTTGTTCTGGTCTACCAGAGATATTTCCCAGTCCACATACATGTAGCCTCGAGACACTGAGCTGTGGGTATATTTATAGTTTGTGGTCTGTCATTAAGGGTGTGTGTGTGTGTGTGTGTGTGTGTGTGTGTGGTGCTGAAACAATAAGTCTCTGAGCCACAGAAGGCTGTCTTTATGAGACAGACTTATTGCCTGGATTTTGTCCTGCTTTTTAAGCTGCCCATGAATACTGTCTATGTGTGAGGACTGGAACATGCATGAGTGCCTTTGGTGTACCTCTGAGAGTCTGGTTTGGGAGCATAGAGTAGATCCTTGATCTTGGGCTTCTTTCTCTTTGAAGCTGTTTTTGGTCTCAAGGGTCTCTTGCATGCTTGGTTGACCAGGCCCATCAGACGAACAATCCTGAAATAAAGCAAGCATAGGGAATAAGGGGGGGAAAAATAAAATTGCCCACCCATTGGAATTTAAATACATTTCCCTTCAAGCCACTTAAAACATTTTAACTTCTGAATGATACATTAACACACTGGATCTACTGGCAGAGCAATGAGAAAAAAAAAAAAAAACTGAAGTCAATTCCTTTGTCTCAATAAAATGTTTATGTGGAGAGGAGTCCTCTCTAACTGCTCTTTACCTCTCCTTGTCTTCGTCTTCCCCACTCTCATACTCCGACTCTTGTCCACTGGACAGCTCCATCTCCTCCTCTGGTAGCGGGGGATAATCAGGAGGGAAGGGAGGAGGCATGGGGAAGGGAGGCGCAGGAGGCAACACGTCAAACTGCAGGAAACAAAACAACATGGCTTAGCTTACAAATGCCTCTGTGTTCAACTGACAGACTCCAGAGCGTAGTCTTTGCCAGGGTACATGGTAAGTATTGGTCAAAACTGGGATTCATTGAAGTAGTATAATTGAAAACACTATTAAGACATGGCCTTAAGGTTTCAATTATATTTACAACATTTTAAAACTTGTGCAAAGTGTTTAAATATTACCCACACCAATTATACGATGTCTGTGATAGGTAGTGATATTTAAAGGGCTGTATTTTCATTAACAACAAATGTGATGGTTATTTCTTAAATGGATCATTCGATTCTTGAAATGCTGGAAAACAATGAAAAGTGTCAATCACAATTTACCAAGAGCCCAAGTATGTCTTCTAATTGCTTATTTTGTCATAAAAAGAGTGAAAAGCTGAAGAAAGTCATTTAAATCTCAAGTAAGACAAAGCAAAACCGTAAATGTTCACCTTTTAAGAGCTGGACCAAGCAAATGTTATACAGTTGTTAAGAGATTTTTTAATTAAAACTGGCATTTTCAACATCCCATCAAAAAGAGGAACATCTGTCTCCGCATAATTTCAGATTCATACAAACACAAACTTGTCCACCGTCTGCCTTCAGTACTCCGGGCTTTCCATGTACTGTACTCACATAATCCGAATGCCCACACATGGGCTTCTGCGGATGCAGTTAGGAAACTTTAATTTCTATTTTTACATGTAATCTTTCGAGTGTTACTACTAAATCAATAAGCCAAAGGTTGTTGAGGGTCCTCTAAAGATAGGAGCTGGTTGACCTCAATAGTTGAGTTCCTTCCTTTCACACATCTTCGTTGACACACATTTGAATACTGGCCTCTTTTAACAACACAGCCTGTTGTTCTTTATCCAACAATAATGTATACAAGCTTACCATGGGGGGTCTGGCAGTGACTGGGCCAAACGGACATGGTAAATTCATCTTGTTCATCAGATGTAGTACCTGTATAATTGGAGATAGGAGTGTTAGGACAGTGATGGTTGTATCTAAAGATTCACACCAAAAGCTGGGTGGGAGCTGGCAGTATAAATATAGTGCGTCTCACAAACAGCAGCCTATGTAAAACAGATTGCAAGGCTTTTGCATTTCCATTTAAAATACAAGGATCAAGCTGAGATTGAGGCTGAGGTGAGATACCAGTGGTGAGGCTGAGCATGAAGGCGGCTTCTCTGCAACACACTAGCACCACCAAGACGCCAACGCTGGAAGTAGCAGCAATGTAAATCCAGGCAGCACGGCTCCCAGCGAAATGTTAAACCCATAACTCATACCTCCCACTTATGGTTTATTATTAATACTTGCTCCCCAAATTGAAATTTAAAAGGCAAATATTTTCTGTTTGATCTTTAAGAGGTTGGATACAGTTCAAAAAAAACCCTCTGGGATATTCATATCTCCATTTTACAATATGAATTTGAAGGCTGGAAATGCTGTCACATTTGCATTTTTTTGTACAAATTCCCACTTCCCAATAAATGAAAGTTTGAATAGAGGGGGAGTACGAAAAGAACAAAAAATGCAAATACAATACACACAGATTACCAACATTTGCATATCAAAGACGTGAAGGTATTGGAATAAGATAAAATGATATACTCACTTGAACATAAAACTTTGGCACACTCATGAGGACATGTGTTATATTTGTCAGAATGCTATTAGAAGGTGGGGGGTATAAATATTTCAAAGAGGGATTCAATTGAAAATTCAACCTGTAGGAGAGAGTGAGAGGAAAAGACAAAATTACTTAAAAGGAAACTGTGTAGCTGCAACTCGCTGCCTAAAATACAATATCGCCTTCACTTAACAACTCACAAAATATGTCCCAAAAAAAATGGAGACGCATGAATATGTGGTCTAGACGGTGTGCTTCAGTTAGGTCGCTTATTCTTTAGATGACAAGCACTCAGCCAACATAATATGAAACCCAGCCATTAAGGGACATTGGGACCAGAATGCCCTGTCAGCACAAAAGCTTGTCCTTGTGTAATAATAACTTTTATAAAGCCAAGACTCTGCATGGCACGAGAGAACAAACCTAAATCTACTGAGGCCTAATAAACAAAGACTTAAAGGGGGGGTACACCGTTTGTTGTTTGATCTGCCCCTTGGCTAGATGACAAAGAAATCTGTTAGTTCTGCTGGGACGTAGATGAAAAGTGAAAACTCAGGAGTTAGTTCAATGTATTACATTTAAAACAAACTATTAACTGTGTAATAATGTTTGGGAGAACACACTATATTTTGCTACAAGGTGAAAAAAAACATGACAATGCAATCTTAAAAAGGAAAGTAAACCAATAAAAGAATTAATGAAAGAATTTCCATCAGTTTAGCTGTAAAAACGAAAAGGTTTGCTGCGGCCGGTGGGCGGTGTTTGGTTTTGGCTCGTTTTCAACATGGCAGCCGGGTCACAAACTTTCTCACTTTTTCAGCTAAAAATAGTACACTAAGATATGTTTCTGAAAACATTTGAGGCAGGTAATAAGCAATGCTGTAAGTTTGATTCATATTTGATCAGTGCCACCTAGTTTGACCAGAGTTCACAAGCAGTTATCGACTCCTCGACTGTGATTGGTTGTTTTTCCGTCGGCCGCTGTGGAAACTTACAAATGCCATTGGAAGCACTAGGGAAAGGCAGAGGACAGATTTCACAGATATTCTGTCTCATGTACTTCTGTCAGGATATAGCGACAGTTTCAGCAAATATGAAAACATTTTTTTTTATAAAAGTTACCTACTGCAGCTTTAATGCAATAAATGGTATGGAGCCCAATCATGACATCTCATTAAAACTGATTCATATTAGGGGCTTAGGATAAACAATCAGAGTAGTATTGATCCGTACTACAAATAATACATAATTAAGCAAACTGCATCATATCCAGAAGGTGTGAACAGTACTGGCTGATCCACATTTTATTTTAGCACAAGGCAGGATAGACTGTCAGTTTTGGAGCGAAAGGTATCAAAGACCACCTGGTCCCACCAACTGGCAGGACAGACGGCCTGTCAGGCGCTCAATGGCAGCTTGACCATCTAATTGGACACAAGGCCGCTGACAGCTTCTGACTATTGCTCTCAGATTCTCATCCAGGTTTATTGTCAGCTAGTCTCCAGGTAGCCGGGTTTGGACAGCATGTGTCATACATGCATATTTAATTGTATAAAGTATAATGTGGGTGGGTAATGAGAAATAGGGCCAAAAACAGGTTACCATAATGTAATATAATAATTTTCTTTTAACCACAGAAGACAGGGCGAGAAGAAATAATAGAATTCAACATGACGTACAGTATAATGCACTACAGAATGACCCACTTACCCACCAATAATGTATAACTGAGTAGGGCTGAGTGATTCTGGAAAATAATCTAATTGATGAATACTTGAAATTGATAATGATTTTTTTTTTCAACCAATATTGTGATTTCAAATGTGATTCTTTTTTAAGCTCTATATCTGCTGTATTGTTCAACAAAGACAAACAATAAATCACTGTATAGTATGACAAACACATTTTTAGATAGATTTACCATAAACCGTTCTTTCCTGTAAGCCAGGCCTGTATGTTATGATGAAATTCGGTGATGCATGAATTTATATGAATGACATATTATTTATTTATAAACTACTTCAATCACAGTGACTGATTTGTTGAAAGTCCAGCCTTGTAAACATGTAATAATTACCATGACAACATAAAAACAAACGCTGACAAATAAGCCTGGTGTAAACATTAATGTGAAAGTCAGTCACCAATCACACAAACTAAAGTGCAGATTGCAGAAATGCACTTTTTAAACAGTCTGTGAACTTTACAGGACAGTCTTTAAATATGTATATCGTATATGTGCATTGTGCACAATGAGTATGGCACTGCTAGCCATAGCGATCCTACGGCTTGACCACGTCAGTTGAATATAAAATATGTGCGGAGGGCATGCTGTACCGCGTATCCAGTGTGTTTATCAAAGCCGTGAGCCCAGGCTTGGTCACAGTACTGAGGTGCATCATATATTTCGCAATAAACTCTGTTACTGCTTAAGTAATTTCCACGTTCTGTTCTGAAGTACGTTCATATGGAGTTAGGCCGGTTACACACTGGATGCATCGCGCGAGCGTGTCAGCTGCGTGGCGTGTCCATTTATATTTCGGCTCCTATGTTAACAGGTTAGAGCTTACACACTGCCTGCGTGACACCTGCTAGAAATAGAACCGACTCCTATTTTTCAAGCGACACGCAAGCGTGTTGGAAGGGTTTCCAGGCAAAATAGAATAGGAAAAGATGTTTATATGTCGTTTAGACACGAATACATATTAATAAATGACATGTTGATGTCTGAAAGTCTCTAGGTTTTGATATACATCCAGATATAAATGTAATTTAAAAAAAAAAAAATCAATTTTCTAATATTGCACCTGTCAATACAGAACGAAATATTCTGTAGCCTATTTTGCCGTCAATACTGCCGATGTTGTCTTTGCTGTAATCAAATCAGTATATATTTATGTTTAACATGGTATTTCATTTTATCAATGGGAAACATACATGTGTCCAGACAAGGTTAGCAGCAGCAGCACCGCGTCAGACATGTTTCTGGTGTGTAAAGACAGAAAAATCCATGCAGCCGTCACGCAGCTGACACGCAACAGAAACGCCACGCTCACAGTGTGTAACCGGCCTTACGCTTAGGCGGTCAGTGATCCCTGTCGGATGGTATTTTGTTTACTTGACACACTGGTGTTCTGCTTTTTAGCCATGCAACTATCGTACATGGCTTTGTGGTGATACAGGTTGGTAGTGTTGCCCCGTGAGGTAGCAACGTTAGCAGGGCAGGTTTTATACAAAACCTGATGCTGCACAGCAACTTGGCAAGTTGATGCTTCCGTTTGCAGACTGCTTTACTCTCGCGTGTCACATGATCAGAGTGTAATCGCAGCCTTTGTGATTAAAAAATCTCATTTTAACATACCGTGATTTAATTGCAAATGCAATTAATCATTCAGCCCTATAACTGAGGCCTTTCATGTCATGTCATAATTTATGAAACTCTTACCGAGTTATCATCCATAAAAGAAATCAAGAGAAGAGTATGTCTCGTCCCATTTAGCAACTCAGTACATCATGATTTGCTCATATCACCTACCAACGCTATTAAAAAAAATGCTTATGGACATGCATTCAACCATGGAATTAAAATGGATTTTATTTTATCATTTTTCTTTTGATGCATTCAACACTCACCCAAGGCTAGGTGCAATGCCGGTCTCTATAAGGGGAATGTTTGGTTGCTTGGTTTCCGGTTTCTTCTGCTCTTCCCTGCCCCGTTTACCACTGTGGAAAAATGTAAACATGTTACAAAAAGGATTCAATGGCACCTTTCACCATTATTTGTGTATTGGATAATATTTTAATGCTGGTAATTCAGTTTAAATGGGTGATGAGAATAGGTTAAAAGTGAAACTCAAGCACTAGGTTTAAATTTCAGTTCTCAGCATTTACAATTTTCACTTTTTTCAATTGGGAGTCTGGTGGTCAATCCGATTTGTGTATATGTGCTAACTTATAAATAAAACCAATGTGTGGGAAATCATTTCTGGTCTGTGGCACTTACAACAGGATCTTGAGATCCACACAACAGACACCACGGTCTGGCTCTATCTCACAGGCAGGTTAAAGGTGCCGTAGGTAGGATTGGGAAGATCCAGGACTTAGCAAAAAATTTGAACATCGACAACTTCTCAGTCCCTCCCCCCTTTCCGCTAAAGCCCAAAATGGTCTCCTAAGCCACTCCCCCCACAAGGGAGAATGAATGCGTGTGCCTGAGCAGTGACTGACACGCAGTTAGACACCCCCCCTGGCCCTGATTGGTGCATCTGAACAGGGAGCGGTGCATTTTTGCAAATCGCACTACAGGCTGTAGGTGGTGCTAAGGGAGCTGGATTTTTTTTTTTTTAAATGACCTGCTTCATGTAGTTCTACTGGAACATAGGGTCAGTTTCAGAAAGTTAGTTTTATAAGTCTTACCTACTGCACCTTTAACAGCCCATACATTTGCAATGTGCAAACATAATGTTTCTCATAACTACAGTCTGTGCAAATCACCAGTGTTTCTTTATTCACATGTTTCAAGCAACTTACCTGTCTGACACTGGTGGGTCCTTCAATACTGTGACATGATCTTGTCCTTTCGCAAACTCCACAACGAGTGTATGATCAAGAACCTCTAACTGATGGAGTCTGCTAAGAGCCTAAAATAGATGTAATGGGGAGTGAACACCATACAGGACAGAAGAAGATACAATTAAATTGAGTCTACACTATTGTTTAGCTCTAAATGTATGCAAGCAATGCTTTCATTGAATGTCATAAGTACAAACACTGCATAAATAACTCACTTTTGCTGCCGACTTTTCACTTCTAAAGGATGCAAAGGCTGCATGTTTCTGTGGAGATAGTAAAGCTTGTTCAGAATGGACAGCAACTCAAATGAATTTCAAGACGTAAACGCTCTCTTTTAGTGAGGCACAACCTACCAAACGACCCGTGTTTGAGAAGACCCTGACTGTCTCAGCTCCGAAATACTTTAAGAGGTCCTTTTTTTCATCCTGGCTGAGTTCAGCCGGTAAGTGGCGGATAAGCAGTGTCTTACTGCCGTTTGTTTGGACCAGTTCCTCATTCTTGTCCATTTCCCTGTGGGATAGCAGACAGCTCAGAAAGCAACATTCACTGAGATGGATCCTCTTTACTGTTACCAGTTTACTAGTCTCGCATTGCCCCATCGCTAAGGAGTTTACTTGACTACTGGCATATCAGAAAAAATATAAACCTCTTTCAATGTGATCCAATCAAATACAACAATCCTGCAATAACTATACTTTTAAACACATTTCAAATTGTATTGATTACACTGTAATTTGGGCCTTTACGTGTATGAGATGGACAGAACATTAGAAACCTATTTAAGTAACGTTGCAAGTGTAATCAGAAGTCTGTGCGAAGCATCCCTTGGCGTTAACGTTACATGTAACATTCATTGATTGTAAACTGTTAACCATTTTAAAATGAACACAGCCGAATTAAAGAACCAATCTTAAGGTTTTTTTAAATATCAGAAGTCTTGCTCTATCAAATGTGTACGTCTTTCGACCAGCAAGGCAAAGTTAAACTGCTATTTCTTTAGTAAAGACAAGTAACGTTACTACAGTGCTAACGTTAGCTCCAACCTTAGCTCAGTAATATTTAACGTTATCTAAACGAAGCTTACGTAACGTGCAGCGAATTCCCAGGTTGTTTGAACTATTCTATTGCCTACTCTACATTATTGTATGACTCCAAGACAATAAATGCAGCCACTTGTATGCCTGTAAGCAAATAATTCAAAGCTAAAATGTTATCTTTAATAACATACCTGCCTGTGCTGCAGCCAGTAGCCTGCTCCATGCACTAAACACTTCCGCCTGGCTCTTCTTCTTCTAACGATAATTTCGGGTTGATAACAAATAGCACCACCTTGTGGACTGGAGTACGCAAATCTAGGATTTGAAGACATTGGGGGGGGGGGGGGTCTAGCCCTGACCTCTGGGGGGATCCGTCTGTTGTGGCCAGCGCTCTGTCCTCCTCTGTTAGCTGGGGAAGCAGCCGCATCAGAGCCAGCGACACAAACAGACTGAACAAACTGATCAGGAAGGCTGGCTTCGTTATTGGCTGCAAACAGGAGACATTTTAAGCTGTGGTGGTCTCACGGCAGGTCGTGTAAATGTCACGTTATTTTTAATCTATTGATACGTGTTCACGGGCACGTTTTTCTCGTTTTTTACGTGGTGGCCAGCACGAAAATGTGAAGTAATGTATTTCAATGGGAAGCATATTTCGTGGCCACAGCACGAAAATGGTAGGGAATAGTATAAAGAGCCGAAAAATCCGCGTAGGGAGTTTGGTTGGGGTGGTGAATGGGTCAAACAACACTGACTTTCACCCGTGAACAGTATCACTAGATTAAAAATAATGTGACATTTACACGAACTGCCGTGAGACTGGGTTAGAACAAACTGTTATCTATCATGAACAGTGTTGGTCAAGTTACTTGGAAATAGTAATTAGTTACTGATTACTTCTCCAAGAAAGTAATCCAGTTACTTTACTGATTACTTATTTTCAAAAGTAATTAGTTACTTTACTAGTTAAGTTACTTTTCAAAACTATGATGCACGACCTGAATAAAACAGTGGAAATTGGCAGCATGTCCTCGACAATATAGCCAGCGACGAGCTTCTTCAGTTCAGCGACACTAAGTCCTGTCGCTTTTAAGTCTATTTTCACCTGTTTAGCAGGAGAGGGGCCCTCGGAGGTTTGCCCGGTGGAATTGGATGTAGCCGCAGCGGTCATGTCAGTTGGGGGTTCAGGTTTTTTTTTCTGTGAGTTTCACATTCCTGTGCCGGCTTGCTAGGTGCTTGCTCAGATTTGATTTGAGGTGGAATTTTTCGCTGTAGATAAAAGTTTTCTTCTCACACAGAGTGTACAGCGGACGCTGATGTTTTTGTCACCTTTAACCGAGTCAAACTCAAAGTAATGTCGGTACTTCCAAGCATTAAACGCTGCATGGTCCTGCTCTTTTCCGCGCTCCATGTTGTCTCTTCTTCAACACTACACATGTCGGTGTTTACCACTGACGTCGCGGCGCACGGTCTCACGAAACAAAATCACTGTTAAGTAACGCAGTAACGCAGCCTGCTTACGGGGAAGTAACAGTAATCTAATTACTGTTTTTGCAATTGTAGTCCCTTACTTTACTCGTTACTTGAAAAAAGTAATCGGATTACAGTAACGCGTTACTTCTAACGCGTTACTGCCCATCAGTGATCATGGATAACCCCGACCACCCTCTGCACCCCACACTGGTCCAACAGAGGAACACCGACAGCTTTAGTGTCAAATGGACCGCTACAGAAAATCATTCATACCACAAGCCATAAAACTCTTCAACATTTCACAGCTGAGTGTGAGATAACACTGTCATTACCTCATTTATTACAATATTGCACTAAAGCACAAATTGCACACTCTACGTATTTTTTTTTATACATAGGCTACGCTGGTTGTACATTTTTTATTTTTTACTTGTATATATGTTGTACATTGTTTTTCATTTCTCTTGTATATGTTTGTAGGTGTTCTGGTATTTGTATTTGATTTATTATTAGTTCTTGTAATTCTGTGTGGATGTTGTGCATATTATACTTGCTGCTGCACAGTCATTTCCCAGTTTGGAATTAATAAAGTCCATCTATCTATCTCTCAATCTATCTATCTATCTTACCCCGGTGAATTTGTTTTCATAAACAAGTTCTATTTTTATGCTTTTTAATGCACTCTGGCACCTTATTTACATTCAAAATACAACTCTTATCTGTGAATATGAAAGTCTGTCAAATGTTTTTTATTGAAGCAAGTTTAGTAGTAGTGATGCATTACAGTGCCTTTGAACAAGTGGTAGAGAACATAAATGCACACATAACCAACCAGACTAACATGGTGGACAAACAAGTGCTAGTACTTACATAAAAATCAAGTTGGACTTAAGAGAAATAGTGGGGAAAAGATGGAAGAAAAAAATAAGGCAGGGTGGGGGTTACAGTTAGTTCCATAGGCCTACATATAGTGCATTGAGCAGCAAGCTGCTGCTCTCTTCAGATCATATGATGGTGTAAAATGAGTGTCCAATTCAGTGTGGGCTCCTCCCAGAAACTAAACAAAGGGAGACCAAGTCATTTTGAAATCTGCCAGCTTGTCTTTTAGACCAAACTTGATTCTCTCCAGATGCAGAAGGTTTGTTAAGTCATTGATTGATTGATGTTTTATTGAGGGAGTTTCGGGTTTCTTCCAGTGTGGAGGCAAAACCTTGTTCATGGTTATGAGACCATATGCAATAACGTGTTTCTGAAATTTTCTCAGTGTGTTCAGTCTCTCCGTCGGGCACAAAATGATCAACTTGGGGTCCGGATGCAGTCTTCTACCAATGACTTGAATATTTTAAATGTCTACCTCAAAAATTGTTGTTCATTTTCCATTAAAAATATTAGTTAAAAAGTATTTTAGTAATATTGAGTAGAAACAGAATTCTTCACTGCTATCATTAAAAACATGTATTTGTAGTTAAATCTATTTGTTAACATTAGTTTCTTGGGATAGTAAAAGGGTTTTCTTCCACTCAGACACACTGAAGCCACTGTTAGGCTCTTAGTAAAGTTGGACCCCAAAGCAGAGAACTGGAGCTGGTTTGGTAAGGTACAAAAAGTGTATTTGAACGAAAAGTGTCTCTTGTAGGAGCAGTGGTGACACGGAGCTAGCTGGCTGGAGATGTCCTCAGAGGCAGAGTGGAAAATTAGGCGTTGAAAACCAGGAACTGGAAACAGCAGTGTGGCATCAACATAAAGCTGCATACACAAACATCCACAGGTTAGGTACAAGAAATAACCAGAGGTAAAAACAAACAAAAATACCTTCAACTGGTAGCGAACAGAAAAACAGCTACCGAACATGACAGAATAATCTGGCAGAGCAGTGGAGTGAAGACCAGGCTTAACTGGAGTGGGTGATGAGATGATAGAAAGCAGGTGTGCCTTGACTGCTGTCTGGCGAAGCCAGCCACATCGCCTACCACACATACACTGCAGAATGGAGAGGACAGAAAAAAAGAAACCAAAAACCAAAAAAAAGACCAAAACACAGGATCATAACAGCCACACCGTTATGTAAAGTAATGCCATGCAACGAAAGGTTTAAGTAATTGGGAAACCTTTTTTTTTTTTTTTTTGGCATTTTGATTTTATTTACGAGAAAAACCCTGCTAAAAGAGTGGAGCCTGCTAAGAGCCTAAATATGGCATCAGATTTATGCCATACGTTCTGGTTATAAATGTCCAGATTTATGTCACCTTCTCATGAGCAAATTATATTATTTTACACTGTCATGTTTCACTAGGACAGGAACCCAAAAGCAGACAAGGACAAGGTAAGAAAAATGGAAAAAAAAAGGTGAGTATTTATTTGGCTTTGTACGTGAAAGCAGGTGAGGCAGTGGGTGGAAGTGGGTCAGCTGATGGGTAAATGCAGATCCAATAATGATGGTGAAGCAGACAGGGTAAATGCAGATCCAATAATGATGGTGAAGCAGACAGCCAGGCAGAGGTGGAGAGAATTTCCCAGGTAACAAAAAACTGAGCAGACAGCCAGGCAGAGGTGGAGAGAATTTCCCAGGTCAAAACTGCAGACAGAGGAACAGGAGGCAGATTAGCAACGGGCACAAAGTCACAAAACAAACTTCTCAAACTTACTAACTGATACTTTGGCAAACATACTGGTAAGGAAAGGAATGGATGTCAGTTCACGGCTTAAATAGTGGAGAGGTGATGATCAGGACCAGGTGTGCAGATTGCAGATGAGACACAGGTGTGTGTGGTTGCAGATTCTACCGCCTTGCTTCGTCGCCAGGCAACCAGACAGGGTGCGTTCAGGAACTCCAAGAAAAACACAGACTCACAGGCAGAAAAACAGGAACTCAGGAGGCGGGATTCATGACATACATGGGCAGATATTAGTGGTCGCGCAGCACAACACTTCAGCAACTGGATGGCACCTGCGTGTATAAAGCTAAGCAGCAAGCGCAGAGAGTGTCTGCTTTGCGAACGCTGAAGGGCATCCACGCCAGCAGGTCACTCATCGCGTTGACAGTGACCAATCATAAGAGGGCCAGTGCCTCCCTAGGTTTCCACCTCTAAAGTGTCAAAAGTTAGTTCCATTTGCGCAAGCAGAAATCAACCTTGAGAGCAGAGTGACCTGTTGGAGCGCGTATGCCCTCCAGCGCTCGCAAAGCAGACGCTCTCTCACGTGTGACGGCTGCTCTGTGCGCCTGCTGCTTGGCTCGATGCCACGCAGGTGCCATCCTTTGCTTTACCCTTTTTTTTTGTTTCTCTCTCACAGCTGCTTGTACACGTGTGCAGAGACTAACATCTGCTCATGTGAAATAATATTATTTTTTCTTGAGCGTTTTATCGTGCTCAAGGCATACGACATATATCAGATGTAATGGGGATTGAAAACCATACATCTCCTCTGTGTCAAAACAAAACAAATGCAGACAACAGAAAATACTGAAAATCTTAATAGAGAACAGAGGTGAACAAGAATTATCCATCTCTGTCATTCTGATAGTAACATAAAATAATAATCATATTTACCTTTCACATGAGGGTTCACACTTAATTTTTCCCTTTACATCCACCTCCTCTCCTCTCTGTAAAAAAAAACAAATGCACATGACAGAAAGTAGTTAAAATCTTAAGAGAGTAAAAATGAATATGATTTATCCATGTATGTAGGTTAAAAATAGTTTTTCCTCTGTAACCAGAATATATCATTATATTGTATTATATTTAAGACCTATAAGATATATAAGTGTCCTGTGTGATTTACCTTTCTTAAACATGAAAATGGTTAGATGTTTCATTAATCATGAATAGAATTTTAAAGGGATCGCCAAGTGAAAAATATACCATCCCCAGCCATCCTGAGGTTTCTGTTGGGTCAATGTTAATCAATCAGTATCACAGAGACAGGGTACAAGTGAGGGAAGGCCTGTCTCACACGCAAGGGCATTCCTCAAACTTAATTTTGCCTCCACCTCCCTTTTCCTCTCTTTAAAAAAAACAACAAATGCAGACAACAGGAAGTCGTTAAAAATAAATAAAAGGCAGTAGGTTTGCGCACACAGCAGGGGGTTCGATGCACCCCTGTTTTAATATAAATAAACGTTTTGCTACATTTTGTCAGGGCTGAACCTGCCCAAGGTGAATATGAATTATCCATCTGTATCATTCTAAGAAATGAATATTTACCTTTTACATTAGGGGTTTAAGCTTAATTTTGCCCTCCTCCTCCTCCTCCTCCTCCTCCTCCTCCTCCTCCTCCTTCTTTCCTCTCTGTAAAAAACAGACAACAGTAAATAGTTAAAACCTTAAAAATCCTATGACATGCTGCTTTTTGGATGCTTTTATATAGGCCTTAGTGGTCCCCTAATACTGTATCTGAAGTCTCTTTTATATAGACCTTAGTGGTCCCCTAATACTGTATCTGAAGTCTCTTTTATATAGACCTTAGTGGCCCCCTAATACTGTATCTGAAGTCTCTTTCCCAAAATCCAGCCTTGGTGCAGAATTACAGCCACTAGAGCCAGTCCCACAATGAGCTTTCCTTAGGATGTGCCATTTCTGTGTCTGTAGCTTTAAATGCTATTGAGGAGGAGAGAGGGCGGGGGCAAGGTGGAGGATGGGGGTGTGGCCTTGACCAACTGCCATGCTTCGCTCATTTGCAAGCCATGATGTCTCTCTCTTTCTCATGGGTGGGCCAAATTCTCTGGGTGGGCAAAGCAGAGAAAGGGGAGGTAATCTTTCCCCTTATGACGTCATAAAGGGAAGATTCCAGATTGGCCCATCTGAGCTTACCTTCTCTCAAAGGCGGAGCAGGATGCTCGATGGTGTTTTTTTGCCTCCAACGGCGCCTTCCAGGCAGCTAACCCTAACCTTAACCCTAAACATAACCATTGCTGCGCTGCCTGGAAGGAGATGTTGGAGGCAAAAAACACCAAAGACCGAGCAGGATACCCAGGGCTTTACACCTGTCACCATTTCTAGCCACTGGGAGACCATAGGCAGGCTGGGGGAACTAGAGCTTAGATCTGGCCCAAAAAATCAAGCCCGACCCAACCCGAGCTCGTGCACGTTGTGTCTGAGACCGGCCCGGCCCAACACATTAACTGGAATTATGAGCCCGAGCCCGATTTCAACCCGACACTTTTTTAATACGTGGGCCGTTGACGTTCTCAACTACAATTCAGAGTTGTTTGAACTCAACGCATTTCTCTGTGAGGGCATGCTTTGCTCTCATGCTTGGAGAAGTAACAAATGAGGACGTTGAAGGCTGACTGTTATCTTTTCTGCCACGGCGAGCCTGCTTCATGTGTCTGTTCATCATCCAAGTCCCCGTTTTATTTGCTGTCATAGGCGAGCAGCGTGCCGCACTTAGCCTAAAGCACTCGACAAAGCCGACACATATGTTGTCACTGCCCACGACTTGTTTAAAATGGTTCCATACCTCCGACTTTCCTCCAAACTTGCTCAAAGGTAATTCTCCTGTTTTTCTTTTTTTCTTTACATCCTCAAGCTCCATGTTGCACTTAAGCTACACCATACAGCCCAGCAGCCCCGGTGTGATGTGTGCGAGAGGAGAAGACTCCGCGCATGACACGTGTTGCAGTTTGTAACTGTAGTCCAACTTGTGTAACTTTTTGGACACATTTGTTACTTTGGCCTAAATATAGCCTATATACATACTATTTCTGATTATGGCATAGCTTTCTCCCCACCCAATTAGGCTAATAAAGTAATGATTAAAAAAACACAAATGCTTGATCAAGGGCCCGGCCCGAGGATAGTGGCGGAAAATTACGGCCCGGCTCGGGTCGGGCTCGGGCCGAGAATCTAAACTCTAGGGGGAACTCATATTAATGTTAAAAAAACCTCATAAAGTTACATTTTCATGCCATGGGACCTTTAAGAGAATAAAGGTTAACAAGAATTATCGATCTCTATCATTCTAATTATAACATTAAAGAAATTGATATTTACCTTTTACATGAGAGGGTTGAATCTTAATTTTGCCATCCTCCCCCTCCTCCGCCTTCTCTGTAAAAAAAACAAATGCAGACAACAGGAAGTAGTTACATTTTTAATAGAATAAAGGTAAACATGAATTATCTATCTTCATCATTTAAATTATAAAATAAAAAAAGGATATTTACCTTTAGGTTCAAGCTTAATTTTTCCATCCTCCTCCTCATCCTCTCTTGTAAAAAACAAATGCAGACAACCCGAAGTAGTTAGATTCTTAAGAGAACAAACGTGAACATGGATCTCTATCATTCTAATCATAACATAAAGAAATTAATATTTACCTTTTACAAGAGGGTTCCAGCTTAATATTACCTCTCTCTTCTCTTCTCTTCTTTTTTTTAAGATTATTTTTTGGGCATTTTAGCCCTTTATTTTTATAGGGCAGCTGAAGACATGAAAGGGGAAAAAGAGGGGCAATGGCATGCAGCAACGGGCCGCAGGTCAGAGTCGAACCCGCAGCCGATGCATCGAGGAGTGAACCTCTATATATAGGCGCGCGCACTCCCTCGATTACTAATGCAATAACCTGCAATACATGAGGGTGGTCTAGGGTGGACGTCAACAGACATATGAACGTCCTTGACAAGGTGTCGCCATCCTTTTATTTCTCTGCATCACACTCCCTCCTGCCTGAATCATGGTGCAGAAACAAGGACTCAGTTCTCACCAGAACATGTCCTTTCATCCAATTATATTTTATATAATTCAGTTCAATTACATTATAATCAATTGAAATCCATGTAAAGCAAATAAATTACATTCAAAGCAATTCAAAGCAATTAAAATTAATCCAGTTCAATTCAACTGAATTACCTTGTTGCTAATACTAAATTGTTTGCCACTACTATTTCGTCCTCTATACTACCCAGTGTGGACCAATGCACTGAGGTCCTTGTCACTGCAGACTCTTCTTGGTCTAGGGTGGGCGTCGACAGACATATGAACCTCCTTGACATGGTGTCGCCATCCTTTTATTTCTCTGCACAGCGGAGCTTCCCTGGGAGGGCCTAACACGTTGGAGGTTCACGCTATCCCCCCCAGATCACACTCCCTCTGTGCAGACACCCTGCCTGAATCATGGTGCAGAAACAAGGACTCAATTCTCACCAGAATCCTTTCATCTAATTATATTTTATATAATTCAGTTCAATTAAATTATAATCAACTGAAATCCATGTAAAGCATTTCAATTCAAAGCAATTCAGTTTAAACCAATTCAAATCAATTCAGTTTAAAGCAATTCAAATAATTCAAATCAATTCAAAGCAATTAAATTCAAAGCAATTCAAATAAATTCTGTTCAATTCAAATAAATAAAAATCAAATCAAATAATTCAAAGCAATTCCAAGCATTTAAATTCCAAGCAATTACTAAATTCAATTTAAATACATTCAGATCAATTCAAATTAATTAAATACAAATTCAAAAGATTCAAAGCAATTCAATTTAAAGTTATTCAAATAAATTCAACTCAGTTTAGCACAATTAAGTCAGAAAAACTGAATTAAAAATGAAATTAAAGACAAAAGCGCTTACCTGCAGACTTACCTGCAGGTTGAGCGGCTCTCTTGCGCCCCCTGCTCTGGTTTCTCCTTTTCAATAAAAGCTTAATGTTCTTCACCCACTTCTGCTCAGGGCCCCTCCATAACGGCGGAGGTGCACTGGGTGCATCTGGTCTTCTAGAGGGGCGTGCTTTTAAAGGTGAAGTGGGTATCTGAGGTTGGTCAGAGTAGGTCACCCTCTTCAGCGTTGTTTGAGTGGCCTTGGTAGGATCATCTGACAGCCTACAGTATCCCTCCTTTAACAAGGTCCCGTCAGTGTCAGAGCTACATGGGGAGCCACTTGAAGAGCCAGAGTCAGAACTAGAAGGGGAGCCACTTGAAGAGCCAGAGTCAGAGCTAGAAGGGGAGCCACTTGAAGAGCCAGAGTCAGAGCTAGAAGGGGAGCCACTTGAAGAGCCAGAGTCAGAGCTAGAAGGGGAGCCACTTGAAGAGCCAGAGTCAGAGCTAGAAGGGGAGCCACTTGAAGAGCCAGAGTCAGAGCTAGAAGGGGAGCCACTTGAAGAGCCAGAGTCAGAGCTAGAAGGGGAGCCACTTGAAGAGCCAGAGTCAGAGCTAGAAGCGGAGCCACTTGAAGAGCCAGAGTCAGAGCTAGAAGCGGAGCCACTTGAAGAGCCAGAGTCAGAGCTACATGGGGAGCCACTTGAAGAGCCAGAGTCAGAGCTACATGGGGAGCCACTAGAAGAGCCAGGGTCAGAGCCAGGTAGGGAGCCACTTGGAGAGCCAGAGTCCAACTTACCTGCAGGTTCAGCGGTTCTCTTGCTGCCAAATGGATTTCCCCTCTTTATCAAAAGTGTCATGTTCTTCACCCACTTCAGCTCTGGGTTGCTCCATAACAGTGGAAGCTCACTGGAGCCAATAGGAGAGCCAGGGTCAGAGCCACATGGGGAGCAACTTGGAGAGCCAGGGTGAGAGCCCCGTGGGGAGCCACTTGGAGAGCCAGGGTCATAGCCATGTGGGGAGCCACATGGAGAGCCAGGGTCAGAGCCACGTGGGGAGCCACATAGAGATCCAGGGTTAGGGCCACGTAGGGAGCCACTTGGAGAACCAGGCTTAGAGCCACGTGGGGACGCACCTGGAGAGCCAGGGTCAGAGCCATGTTGGGAGCCACTTGGAGAGCCACATGGAGAGCCACTTGGAGAGCCAGGGTCAGAGCCATGTGGGGAGCCTTTTGGAGAGCCAGTGTTGGAGCCACATGGGGAGCCACTTGGAGAGCCAGGGTCGTAGCCATGTGGGGAGCCACATGGAGAGCCAGGGTTAGGGCCACGTGAGGAGCCACTTGGAGAACCAGGCTCAGAGCCACGTGGGGAGGCACCTGGAGAGCCAGGGTCAGAGCCATGTTGGGAGCCATTTGGAGAGCCACTTGGAGAGCCAGGGTCAGAGCCATGTGGGGAGGCACCTGGAGAGCCAGGGTTGGAGCCACATGGGGAACCACTTGGAGAGCCAGGGTTGGAGCCACGTGGGGAACCACATGGAGAGCCAGGGTCCGAGCCATGTGGGGAGCCATTTGGAGAGCCAGGGTTGGAGCCACGTGGGGAGCCACTTGGATAGCCAGGCTCCGAGCCATGTGGGGAGCCATTTGGAGAGCCAGGGTTGGAGCCACGTGGGGAGCCACTTGGAGAGCCAGGGTCCGAGCCATGTGGGGAGCCATTTGGAGAGCCAGGATTAGAGCCGAGTGGGGAACCACTTGGAGAGCCAAGGTTAAAGCCACAAGGGGGGCCACATGGAAGTCCAAGGTTGGAGCCATGTGGGGAGCCATTTGGAGAGCCAGGGTTAGAGCCACAAGGGCGGCCACAAGGGCGGCCACTTGGAGAGCCAGGGTCAGACCCACGTGGGGAGCCACGGGGCGAAGGAAAAGGTGAAAAGCTGTAGAAATGTGGGGAGCCAAAAGGAGCTTTTTGGTGGGGCCTAGTGAAGGAACCATAGTCAGACTTACCTGCAGGTTCAGTGACACTTTTGTGCCAACCACCAAACTCCTTTCTCCTCTCCATACAAACCTCCATGTTTTTCACCCACTGCGGCTTAGGGCCGCCCCATAACGGCCGAGGAGCATTGAGTGCCATCTGAAGGTAAAAACAAATCACACATGTTAACACACCATTAGCCTGGATTAACATAACTACATTTCCAAAAAAAAGCCAGACGCATGATGTCAGGCTTTTCCCCTCACCTTCTGCTCTCTGTGTGTTGCCGTTCTTAAAATCCCTTCGCAAGGGAAACAACAACATAATACGAGCTAGCAAGCCACACTCTAGAAATGGCAAGTTTTAAAGAAAATTAGGATTGTCCAATAAGACAGGCTTGCTTGGTTCTTTCAGTGAAAGATTGTGAAGACTTACAAAGAATATGTTTATGGCATTTACTATCTAACTGTAACATTTTGGGACCAATTGGTGGGATTGCTGTGGACACACGGCGATACACTGGTAAGAGCAAATTACATTTAATCATTCATTTGTGCAGCTAATTTAAATAGCTTACGTTATTCTATTGTGTAAACAGTTAACAGTAAACTTTATTTAATATTTTATGTAACGTTTTCTTTTGCAGGATTCAAATGTTTCACCTAAACAAGTTTCTTCCTGAGACTATTTTGCAGAGCCACAGTCGCTGCGTCCACAGCTCAGCGCTGCCCAAGTCGATTGTGATTGATTTAAAGATATGCAAACAACTTAAAGTGTTTATTTTCTCCTATCCTGGAATGTATTCGTGGTATATCCAGACCTTACACCACAGCACTGTGGAGATAGGTCTTGCAATGACTAACACACCATTGTGGTGGAATTTTTCCGAAACACGATGTTGTGGTAAGATGAAACAAGGGGGAAAACTTAGATAAAATCCAGTCATTCCTAGGTCACAGGTCAAGGGAATGAGAAGCTCTATTCGGCCATACACTAACAACCAAACCTGTCCTTTGTTCAAGTATGAAATTATGTGTGTCACTACAACTTGAGAGAGTCTAGGCTGATAAGGGGATGTTGTGTTCCGGGACTGTCTCTTTTCGAAGGTCAGCGGAAACAGGGTAAAGGGGTTCGCATACACCTTAGCCTATTACCAAGTGATATATATTAGGGCTGCACGATGTGAGGAAAATATGCGATACGTGATAACGCTGTTGAATATCACAATAACGATATTACTTGCGATAAATAAACAAATATTAAAGTGTACTCAGTTCTGCATTTTATTGTTACTGTATTTGACTAAAATATAACAAATTGCTTGTTGAATTTTAAATAAATAAAAGAAAATAATTTTCAACATTTTTTTAGTGAACAAATTGAACATTGAATTAAACATAATGTTATGAAAAAGTATGCTCTCTCTCTGTGCCAAATGTATGCATTTTTTTCACAGTGTTATTATTGCAGTAGGCCATATGCCTTATGTGTATATGTCAACATACAGTAGAAAACTTTTTTCCGCTGGGAGCCAGGGTCAGACTTACCTCCAGACTCAGCGGCTTTCCAGCTGAGGAGCCAGGGTCAGTGCCAGGTGGGAAGCCACTCTGGGAGGCTGGCGCTGGGATCCTACGTTGGATGAGCCGTGGGCTGCTGGGCCGGTTGGGGTTTGGAACAAAGGCTCTTGTCCACTTGTAGCGTTGGTCCATCTGGAGGTAAACAAATACAACCCTCAGATCACTTCTCCACATCATGTTAACACCATGGACTGTTCTATCACATCACATTTTTATTAATTAAAAGGATCACTATCACAATGCAACAATACTTTAAGCTACATTGTGTAAGAATTTCTCCCATCTAGTGGTGAAATTGTATATGACAACCAACTGAATATTACTTTCTAGCCCTTCCCGTTCTGAGTGCATTTCAACAACTACGGTGGTCGAACCCGAAATTAGCTCTTAGTATCTCCATTCTTTACACGCAGCTGTTCTAGCCACTCCAATTGGTCTTGTTGCTTTGCCTGTCGCGTTGTCGTTTTAATTCTCTTTTTCGCTTCCCTGGCGAGTAATCTCCCCCTGACAATCGTTACTGTGCCACTGAGTTTAAAAGCACGAAAGGCGGAGGTATGTCCCTCTTTGGCTAATGTATTTTAAAGATGGAGGCTGTACATGGCTGACGTTGTTTGAGTTGCTGCCTTAATGAATCAATCTATCTACCTTTCATCTATCTATCTATCTATCTATCTATCTATCTATCTATCTATCTATCTATCTACCTTTCATCTATCTATCTATCTATCTATCTATCTATCTATCTATCTATCTATCTTTTTCAATTCAAAGGGGCTTTATTGACATGAATGTTTCAATAACAATGTTGCCAGTCTAAATATTTGGACAGGACACGATAAACAGGAATATGAACATTACCAAACAATAAGATTGATTCATATCTATCTATCTATATCTATCTCACACATATCACAACATCAAGCACATGAGCACACAGTCTGCAGCACTGATGAAGTTTAATTATACAGTTTAGCCTACTGTAACATTTCTGCATGTTAATGCCATACTAAAAACGTCAGTCACAATCTACTTATCAAAACTAATTAAAAATACACCTGACCTTGACTGATATTCAAAATATCATTTTTTTAATTTATAATAAATGAGCAATTTTTTGGGTGAACATCTTTGTTTGTGGTGCCTGTGTTATGGCGCCATCAATATCTTTGCATTACCCAAACTTTACAGTTTCAGCAGGAGATACAGTATATGCCTCTTGGAAAGGGACAGAGACTGAAGTTGGGACGGCATTACATGATAACACACTGTGGTTTAACTGTACTGCTTTCCTAATTATCCTCTATTGAGAGTTTAATAAATGCTTCCGTGTAAGTCCTCAAAGTCTCCTGAACCTTCTTCATGTATCCAGAAGTCAAACTGCTCCTGAGTTATTCCATAACTACCATGGTGTGTTATACGTAATAAAGTATGCTCTCTCTCTGTGCCAAATGTATGCATTTCTTTCACAGTGTTATTATTGCAGTAGGTCATATGCCTTATGTGTATATGTCAACATACAGTAGAAAAGTTTTACTTTTTTCCACTGGGAGCCAGAGTCAGACTTACCTCCAGACTCAGCGGCTTTCCAGCTGAGGAGCCAGGGTCAGTGCCAGGTGGGAAGCCACTCTGGGAGGCTGGCGCTGGGATCCTACATTGGATGAGCCGTGGGCTGCTGGGCCGGTTGGGGTTTTGAACAAAGGCTCTTATCCACTTGCAGCGTTGGTCCATCTGGAGGTCAAAACAAATACAACCCTCAGATCACTTCTCCACTTCATGTTAACACACCATGGACTGTTTTTCATAATGACTATCTGGAAAAGTCATCACATCACATATTGAATCAAAAGGATCAGTATCACAATGCAATAATACTTAATTAAAAGTAAATGTCGTGTATTAAATTATATCCAAGAAAAAGTATAGAAGAGAATCTATAGAATCTATCTTTTTTTTTTTAAGATTATTTTTTGGGCATTTTAGGCCTTTATTTGACAGGACAGGTGAAGACATGAAAGGGGAGAGAGAGGGGGAATGACATGCAGCAAAGGGCCGAGGTCGGAGTTGCGTCAAGGACTAAACCTCTAAATATGTGCACCCACTCTACCAACTGAGCTATCTGGGAGCCCTATCTAGCTTTTTTTAAATTCAAAAGGGCTTTATTGGCATGAAAGTTCCAATAACAATGTTGCCAGTCTAAATATTCAGATAGAATACCATAAAAAGTAATATGAACATTAACAAAACATTAACATTGATCTATCTCTCTCTATATCTATCACACATATCACAACATCCAACACATGGGCACACAGTCATCAGCACTGATAAAGTTGAATTGTACAGATATTAAGAATATCTTTTTTTATTCATAATAAATAAGCGAAGGATTAGGCTGTATGAAGATAATAATATCTCATGTCATCAGATCCTATTGTCAGACCGATGGAGTCAAAGCCATGTCACTGGCACTGTGATACCAACTTTTGTCTCAATAGAGCTGTTTTTATAAAAATAGGCTATACCATGAATTACCAAGCACTTTTGCTGATGGGTGAAAAGTCGACACCTTATCACCACTTTGGAAACATTTGAAAAAAATCTATTTTTGCAGTCGTCACACCTCTCTGCTGCTCACCATGTGGGACTATTGTTCGGGGCACGATGAAAACTGAATATTTTAAACGACCTAAATTAAAAAGAAATACATAGAGCCTAGAATATGTGTTTATTATGAGCACATTCAAATAGGCATAATAAGGATTAAATTAGTTTACTATTGCAGCTGCTTGCACAACATCAGCAAGAAGTTAAAGAAAATCTTGAAACATTATTTTTATTAGGCTATTTCTATGATCAGGCTAATTGTTCAATAGATGAAACAGACGGTCTGTATAAAACTAACCAACAAAGCGAAGTAAACCAAAAGCTGCTTTAGCCTGCTACTTCTTCAAACGTATACAGATGTCAGTCTTATTTGATTAATTTACACCGAAAATAGCATTGGTTAATTTTGGGGTCTCAAAGGTAAAATACATAGAAAACAATACGGGTTTAGAAAGTGTATAAATCTCACATTTTCCACGTAAAAAGTCCTTTTGTCAGTGACAGTAGGTCTTAAGTAGAACTCTAGGTGCAAAAAGTCATCAGTTGAAGTGTCTCTTTTAGAAAAAATCGTGGCGTGAAAGTAGGAATCTTCTGAATTTCTGACAGATAGAAAGTTTGTTTTTGTTTGAATGATGATCATGTCGAATGACGCACCTGGAGACCAAACATAGCAACCATGGAATCATCAGGTCCCTGACCACATGTCTTACCTCAAGTTCCAATTAAGTCAGATGCAACAATGGCATTTGTTAGTTTGTTGTTGGCAATTTCATTAAATACAGCTTTATTGGAAATATCCAACATGTGAGCAAAACACAGCCTACATTAATAAAGCTCTTAAAACATGTTGACTCACCTCATGACCTGTTTATAAATGATTTGTTTGAGAAACATCATCTGCCCCTGCAACCACCTTACAGATAGATAGGCCTACCTTTTAGAGCATCATTTAGCTACGCCAGACTTCAACAACATGCCAAGTCAAAGCTCTTTTGCTCATGGGTGAAAAGTCGGGACATTATCATAGCTTTTTCTGCAAACATTTGAAAAATCTATTATTGCAGTTGTCACATCTCTCTGCTGCTCACCATGCGCGGCTATTGTTCGGGGCACGATGAAAACGGAATATTTTAAACGACGTTTTCAGGTCTAAATTAAACAAATATCCCAAATATAGATAATGTGGGCTAGAATGTTTGTTTATAATGAGCATATTCAAATAGCCCTAATAAATTAGGCTTACTGCACTGCTTGCATAGGCTACTGGCCACCATCGCCTAGAAGTTACAGAAAAACTTGGAAAGATTTTTATTAGGCTATAATATTTCTATGATCAGGCTAATTGTTCAATAGATTAAACGGATGGTCTGTATAAAACCAACCAACAAAGCGAAGTCAATCAAAAGCTGCTTTAGACTGCTACTTCAAACTGCAGTCTTATTTGATTCATTTACAGCGAAAATTGAAAATATTGCCAATATTATTATGTATTTAGCATCGCGTGTTCGGAAAGTCTCAAAGGCAAAATACATAGAAAACAACATGGGTTTAGAAAGTGTATAAATCTCACATTTTCCACGTAAAAAGTCCTTTTGTCAGTGACAGTAGGTCTTAAGTAGAACTCTAGGTGCAAAAAGTCGTCAGTTGAAGTGTCTCTTTTAGAGAAATCGTGGAGTGAAAGTAGAAATCTTCTGAATTTCTGACAGATAGAAAGTTTTTGTTTGAATGATGATCATGTCGAATGACGCACCTGGAGACCAAACATAGCAACCATGGAATCATCAGGTCCCTGACCACATGTCTTACCTCAAGTTCCAATTAAGTCAGATCAAATAGTCCTCCATTGCAGCAACAATGGCATTTATTGGTTTGTGGCAATTTCATTAAATTATTGGAAATATCCAACATGTGAGCAAGACATAGCTTAAAATAATAAAGCTCTTAAAACTACATTTTGACTCACCTTGTGACCTGTTTAAAAAATTAGCTAATGATGTTTGACAAACATGCATCCCTGCTGCCACCACAAAGACATGCTTCACTTACTGCAAACACTGTCTTAGAAGTGTGCATGTATGAATTTTGAGAACATCTGTCTTACAGTTTTTCTTTATTGTTTTTATGTAGGCCTATTTTTAGAAACAGAACACCTTGTTGTTAAAATAATATGACACAAACATTACAACATGTGAACAAAAGACTGAAAAACTTACACTCCGAGTTGGCACTTGTGTTAGATATTTGAAAACCATGCTTTCATGTGACAGCTGTGTAAGACCATTGGATTATTATGTTCATTGTTCTCTATGTCTTAAAGAGCACAAATCCATACTATAGAGATAGTAATGCTTATCAATATTCTTTAGAGGTGTCAAAGGTTACATTTACAGTACAATGCACACTTTGTCTTTCTTTCTTTTAGAGTTGTATTGATGCAAAGTTCATAACATCAAAAATGCTACATCAAATACATCCTACATTGCCAGAAGTTAAAATTAAATTCAGTTCTCCTACAATATTGGAGCTTTTAATAGCTTTTAAGTGTTCTATTGAAGTGCAATAGTGTTTCAGTTCAACAGTAAAGCAGTATGCACACTATGAGAAGCAATATCTGCACCATGTAATGTAGTCCAATAAACAAACTACACATTTGTTTGTTTGATTTGATTTATTTGATGATTAAAAAACACATAAAACACTGCCCAGCAGTAATAACATACATTCAAAATCACAGAGATAAAAACACAATAAGTCCAAAGGCGTATTTCCATTGTGGTCCTCTGTATTTGCATTGATCCATCAGAAGTCTTAAAACATTAAACATGTAGTTGTTGTCTTTCTCCAGTAGGTGTCAGCCTTGCTACATGAAATAACAGCTGCTGCAGCAGTACTAGATCTGACATTCAAACTACTGTATGTAGGTTAAAAATACTTTGTTTTCCTCTTCAACCACAATATATCATTATATTGCATTAGGTTTATGCCCAATTAAAACACGTCTCCTATAATTGGCCTTTCTTGGACTTAAAATTGTTTAGATTGTTCATTAATCATGGATAGAGATTTAAAGGTAGCCCTGAGGTTTCTGTTGGGTCAACGCAAATCAATCAGTATCACAGTGATAGGGTACCAGTGAGGGAAGGCCTGTCCTCCTGTCCAGGCTTATGAAGGCCTTCATCTTCCCATCCCCACCCCCAAGAAAATTTCCCCTACACTTCTCGAGATGCCTCCAAATTCCTGGCCAAATGAAGCCTTTTCTTTGAGAAGCGATGCAAGGGCATTCCTCATCAGGGGGACACAATACCCCCTTTCACCGTGGCCTGGCTCTGAAATTTCACAGGTGATGGGAGGAACGGTAGACACTCGATCCTCCGTCCTCCCTCCGATGTAGGGCATTCAGACTGAGGGAGAGGAAAAGAGAGAGCGATGCTGATTGGCAATGTGATGGCTAGGGAAAGAGAATCTGGCTCAGTTTCTATCAATTTGGCTGATATCTACATTTTTGGGGAAAAAGAGCTCATATTTTGTACCAATAAAGTCTTATTTAATAAAATCTAATTTAACAACTTTCATGGAAAACATGATGTCTGCCACACCAGAAGAAGTTGACAATGACAGCACTAGATCTTATTCTTAATAAATTCCAGTTCCGGCCTACATATCAGTCTAATGAAAGAGTTGAAGGAAAAGGGGTTGGACTACAGAGTACAGAAGAAGAGCAGAAACTGAAAAAGGGCTGAGTTTCAGGTGGCAAAAAAGAGAGAAGGGCTGTTACTACCTCTGTAGGTAAGTTGAGGAAATGATTCTGTCAGCAAGACATTATAAAGTACAAAGCAGTCACCAGGATGAAGATTAATGTTTGTATTTTCAGTAGGTGATGCTCTCATCTAGAAAGGCAGACATTAAATGTCTACAGAGTCAGTGGGAATTTACTAAAGCTCAGCTGCTTCTTGATATTTCATTAGAAAAACAAAATGAGTTAGGTTTGGTGGAAGGTTAGCACACGATGTATTTTATGTATGTACAATGTACAACATTGATATAATCACCCTATGAGGTTGATAAAGTCGCCTATATATACGTCCAGCAGACAATGAGCAACATTAGCATTCATCTGGAGTTGTGTTTCTGTCCACCAGGAAAATGCAAGTCCACATGTCACTCTCCCTTTAACTCTATTTTGGTCTCCACCAACTCCTGGTCAAAATATCTGTCTCTCTCTTCGCGCTTTTCCAGAAACACTGCTACTACTACTGCTGCTGAAAACGAAGCTAATGATAGCAGTGAGATGGAACCAAAAAAAGAACTACTGAGTACTGGCACTTCAGATTTTTGTCCACATGAGTCCCCTTCTAATTTGTTATTTACAGTATTATTAATAGGCTAACGTTTATACCAGAACAGGCTAAATATCATGATTTATTCGGAAAAATCAAGCAACTATGTAAAATCAGACATTCAGCACCCCTGTGTAGTCCGAATGGAATAATCCTTTTTTCCATAACCACATTTTCAGACACTGCGATGATTTGACTGTAATGAGGCTCTTTCAATTGAATCTTCGAATAGTCGACTATTCATGTCACTCCTACAAGATATACGTATGAATATAAATATAACCAAGACACATGCGATGATTATGTCATGTAACTACTGAATTAGAGCCCTGGAACCTTTTTTGGACCAATTCAGGCACTGCAGATAGTCCTTCGATCCAATGTTAATATCAAAATATTGATTAGAGCAGCTTTAAATGTTTATGAAACTCATTAAACATCAGCATAAACCATTATCAATTGTGTGAAACATATCTGGCTTGTTTAAAAAGTCACACTTTAAATCCAACTTTAAGTTTAGCAACTTTAAGTCCCAAAAGGATTATGGCAGTTTTACCTGCAGGTGAGGATCATCGCAAGTCGCTGCACCACTGTCTCCTAATGGCTATTTGTTATAAATTCATCTTGCTGAGGTATGTGTTGAAGTAACATTACTTTTATATTGATGGTAAGATTCCAGACACCTGATTGTTCAAAATGGCTGCTTTAGAAATAAGGTCAACACTCGACAACACATTTGAATTGACAAATACAAATAAATGTTTAATTTAAAAAAAATAAAAAAAATAAACGTGAATACTTAATGAAGATCATTATATTGTCCAGAACCTAAGACTTATTTGGACACAAAATAATATACATTAAATAATAATGAGTATTCAAGGAACAAAATGAGTAGTATTCCAGAGGTTTAGAGGATCTCCACAGGCTCTGCACCTTCAACAGGGTCCTACAGTCCTCACCAAGTCCATATGACCTGTGTATTCCTTGACTGGGCACAGAGGGAAGGCTAATACACCCTAGACAGTAAACCCAGGTCATGTCCAGCCTCTGAGGCTTTAAATGGGATCTTTCATGGTTGGGGCAATGAATGGGGAAGCAGGGGCCTCTGTGGTGGGATAGTGTGTATTTCCAGCAGCCTGCATGGAAACTGCATTGAAAAACGTAGATCCTGAACATATCATGCCTCCATTGTGCCTCTACAAATATTTCACAGACAAGACTTGGTTTATTTCACTGGAAAACATGTCTGGGCTTACTGGACTCTTTTAGTTTAAGCATTTGCATCTCAAGCATCCTGTATTTTCTGAACAACTGCATCTGTAACTTTGCCAAGAAATAGCCCCCCATGTAAAATTAAAGATGGTTGTGTTTACACCTTGGTTTTTGTACTGTTTAACAAACAAGATATACAGTGTTAATTAGTAAGCTTTAAAGGTGTTGGTAGGTGAATTTTGCTACCTTTGAACAGAGCCATGCTAGCTGTTCCCCTGTTTCCAGTCTTTATGCTAAGCTAAGCTAACCAGCTGCTGGCTCCAGATTCACATTGAACGGTCAGATGTAAGGGATATATCAATCTTCTCATCTAACTCTTGGCAAGAAAAGAAATGATCACATGTCCCAAAATTCCTCTTCCTGTCAGTCTGTTTAACACTGTGCATGTGTGTTTGAGTTTGACAGAGCCCATCTCTCAGTTTGGTGTGGAATGCCAGAACGTAGTGACTGGTTTCCAGTCTGTATTTCCCTCCCTTTAGAGCCAGTGATCCTTCAGTCCTGGCATTCATGATTACAGAAGCATACAAGCCAAGCTAATTGTTTGAAAAGGCCATTTATATGTGTGCTGAAAGTGACTTCCAAAAATTCGTTACTGTTACTAAATACTACTATTACTCTTATTATTGTGTTAAATGCTCATAATGTCTTACAACCTGTCAGTCTTTATAGACTATAACTGAAAGACTACCTTCAAGACCCAGCACGAAACCACACCTGCAGTGGTTGCATCAATGGTCGCTTGACAGTCTTCCAGTAATATGATAATAATACGTTTATTTGATTTAGCACCGTTTACAGACAAAGTCACAAAGTGCTTCACATGATAAGCATTGTTAAAATACAGTAAGATCCAAGTAACTACCTGGTCTGGCACCACATCAAGTGACAATGCTAACATGCCAATGTATAGCAGGTTATAATCACCAGGCTCACCATAATGCCATTCTTTTTGCAGGTAGTTGGTCATGAACCAAAGTATTGGACAAATGGTCAGGAAATCAAATGGTCAGGAAATCACCAAAGCCATTACAAATTATCCACCAATTACCTTAAATATCTGGAGGAAATTTAACAGCAATCTTACCATTATGGCTGAGATATTTCAGTCTGGACCAAAGTGGTATCCCTAAAAACAGTGATATGTTTCTATATGTACAGTATATTGTTGATATGATGAGTAAATGGTCTTGTTTAATTCTAATATTTAAAAAACCCAACTCTGTTCAGCCCAGTTAACCTGTACAAACATATAAGCAAACCAACTATCAGAAGGATACCTGATGCTAATAATACAATTAAAAGCAACTCATATGTAACACTGAGCCACTAACAGTGACAGTGTCTGCTTCTACTAAATTATAGTGCTCAAGATTACAACAACTTTGTCTTCAAAATCAAAGTAAACATGTCCCATATGCATACTAGATCACAATTGTCAATGTTCCAAGCTGACTGCATATGAGTTATATTTCAATCAGCCACAACAGACACAACATGCTGTTGACATAAGACCATTAAATGCTTGCATAAATGTATTGTGTTCATGTCAATATGGATGACAGATGTACAGTATGAAGCCATCTGAGTACTGAAGACTCATGTGGCTTACAGATGTGCCGTGTTATTCGTATTAAGCTGATCATTTCATTGTCATTATAATTCATGCAATAGTTATTAACTGATTCTGTTTCTATGGAAATGAAAAGTTGACTGGTCATGTTTTGCATGTCTTCTTTTACATTTGCACTGTCACTCTTTGTTGAATGAACAAGTGTGCTAACTCCTTGGAAGGAATAAAAGATAATTTCTGTTTTGCCCAAGACCTAAACAATGCTTAGAAAAGGGAGGTGTGGTGTTGATACGTAGCTGCATATTCCAGATAGCAGGTTGATAATCATTGCCCAAAGTGGATCTCAGGCTGAGTCCAGGCAAAGACATAATATGAAGTATGGGTAATCTCTGTTTAATCAGCATATCCCAGCAAGAATTTGATGGATGGTGATGCACTGTAGAGGAAAGGCCAAGTTTAGCCTGTTTGGTTTACATGATATGTAGGTTCAGCATAAATAAATATACACAACAATAAACATATATTAAAACAGTGTTTCTGTGCTTTAAACGATGCCATCAGCAGCTACATTTACAGCCGACATTGCCTCAAGCTTCATTTGGTTGCTAAAGGTAACTCCTACTATGGTCAGTCTCAGGCAGAATCGCAAAGTAAAGCAAAGTCTTGTATCCTGTTTTCAATCACTCTTTGAAACTGAGTGAGAAGATAGTACTTTTCACACATAACACATACACATAATTTACGTCTGTCCAGTATACTTCTACCCTGAACTGTTCTCTGTGATGAATGATAATAAGGGCCCTCTGTTAATGCAACTTAAATGTTAACATATCTGACCTCTTCCTGGCAATGTAGGAGAAGGCTTGGTGGAGAAAGGTAAGAAGTGTGCAGGGATCAAACACGGTGTCACTCGCTCTGGAAGGAGACTGCCGAGGGTGGAGGGAGACCAGGAATCCAGGCTTAAGAGGCAGAATGCGAGGAATGCTACCTGCAGACCTAAACACTGAAAACCAGCGACCACAGAGAGATACCATCTAAAGATTTGCAGAGTAATGGCTCAGGGTCAAAGTTACAGGATGAGTGATATTAGCGAGTCCGGCTCCAAAAGTAAATTTACACCAAATGCATGACGTTGTTTAAAAGAACAGCCACTCAGAGATCTGTAAGAGGTTTTGCAGTTTATCTATTTGCAATCCCGCTAATGAAATGAAAACAAACTGTGGACATGGAAGATTTTCATTATCAAAGACAATACAAACCATCACTCAGCAAATTATTATTCCACATTATGAATCTGTACACATAACTTAAATCACATGTGCAGTAGAATGTCACTTCAAACATTTCTTTCCTACTCAACAGCTTGCTTTGACACCATAACATGCTTTCCGTCTATTCTGAGGTTTAATGACCCCAGTGGGCTCTGGCATAAACGGTTGTGGTCAGTAGTTTTACACTAGCACTAATGAATCATTGTCATTGTGATTTACTCACCATATAGTTTGGAACATGACCTATCTCATAACCAAGTAAATGAAAAGATAAATCAATATATAACACACATATATATCTACAGCCATGATAGCTGCTCTGTGAGGCTCTACTTTGTTTTTATCTTGTGTTTAGCTAAATGCTAATGTCAGCATGCTAACATCCTTACAGTAACAATGTTGACGAACTGATGTTTAGCAAGTAACATTCATGTCTACCATCTTAGGTAAGCATGTTAGTGTGCTGTTTTCTGCGAAAACATCTGAAAATCTACTATACACCACACAGCAGACAGGCACAGTTAGTGACTAGCTGGTGAACACAACATAGTGGAGCATTTAGCAGCTTAAGAGCCAGGTACAGTATTTCCTTCAGCAGTTGGTAGAGACTAAAAACAGAACTAAACGAGTGAAAATTTGGCTTACAATCACCAGACACACCTGGACACAAGCATGAACACTAAAAATGAATGATAATGTTGCTCCGTAACTGCTGGATGTGTAAATAAGAAACTGTTTGCTAACAAGTTCATCAACCACTGCCCCCAGGTGGCCAAAAAATAGTAATCAGTTATTGCAGGTAAGTATCACAAAGGGAACAAAAATCAATTTTTATGGCAATCCATCCAATAGTTACTGAGAGATAACTCAAAACGTGTATAGTGTGTATAGGCTTCCATGCATAAAGGGTAACAGGTTAAATAATACATACAGAAATTGAAAATTCCATAAAAAAAATTATAGTTTAGTTCATTATGAGGCTATGGCACAGTTCATGCTAAAATAATAGGTTACGTGTGTTTTAAAATAGACTTATGTAATTTTCTTTAAAATGATGTCTTGGGCTTGGGCTGGTAACAGCAGAACAACATTGCCATCCCTAGCAGCGTGGCTAAAACTGACATTTTATTACCATTCTCTGAATAGAAGTACGTACAACACACATGATTGCATGCTTTATAGATATACAGTCAGCTGGTATCCAGTGTATTTTTGCCTACTGTCATGAAAATGAGGACCAAACATGCCTATCTTTGAAACTTCAGCTTTCAATTTTCAAATTTAGCAAGCAAGAAAAATATAAGCTGGGACACAGCTGTTCTATTTCAGCTCAAAGATCCCATAATCACAATTTTACTAAAGAGTCGTACGCTGTGTTCCATGTCATCCTGTTTGATGTTTCGTTTCTCTACATTACGCCAATCCACAAGTTCAGCCAGACTGCCCTCTCCAAACAGTTAATTATCTCTCTAATGCATGGGCACATGGGGACATTATAAATCCTTTGAAGATAGTTTCACTAAGAGATAGTTTAACAGCAGTCGCTGTATAAATGGTTTTGATTATTGATGATAAAGCCGCAACTGTTTGGCTCTGGGTGAGAACTTTCCATGTAAGAGAACAATTAGGTATAATCTTGTTTCATCTTCAGTGCATTCTGACATTAGTTGTCAACACCTAAAACCAGCCAAAATTATAGCTTTACACAGAAATTCCTATTACTTCAAATCATTTCTCCAAATAGGGGACACTTACTGCTTTCATGTTAATCTTGTATCAAACAAGAGAGATCTCTGTAACAAAGTAAAGTTAAAGAAAAACGCCACATACTGTAATGTACCCACAGAGAATGCATTGGCATTGGTAACAAAGGACTGCACATACGGAGACTATTCACATCTCTTAGTGATTCCAGCCGCAGCCCTGCACAAAACCACTGCAAATACACATCATTCATAGATTCACTGTCAGAGATGCTTTAGTTATTGTCTTAATATGATGAATTCTTTTTTAGGCTTTTAGCCCTGCTGTTAAGCCTCAAATAGCCTTAGCCTTTCCTTTCAAATACCTTTTTACTGCAGCCACCTGTGCCATATAGTGACATCCATAAACAGTGTTAAGGTAATATGGTGAGGTTAGCAGTGCACCGAGGTAACATTCAAAGGGCCATTTATGCACAGTCCTATCATTCTAATGTGGGAAGGGTGTATGAATGTGACATTAAGACTCCCACTACGTCCAATGTCTCGACTGCTAGTCTCCACCACCTCTCATGGCTGGTTGCAAATCTTTAATTATAGAAGGCCTGCCTCCAAGCTTGTTGGTCACGGATGATACTGTAATGATGCTAACAGTGTAATGTAACTACACATTTACCTAATTGTATCTCACATACAGTAAGTGCAAAAAGTACAATAAAACACTACTTTTAGACGGAAACATTGTACTTTTTACTCCACTTTATAGTTAGAATATGACCAAATCTGGTGTATTCTGGGCCAGTAGTAGACCGGTGAAAATAATACTGTACAGTTTTTAATGATTTTAATAGTTTACTTTCTCATCCAGTCACAGCTGGCCAATCCCATTTATTTGATTATTTTTTATTATTTTATTTTTTAACTTGCTCAATTTTTATTACTTGAATTGCTTTTGTGATACAAAACAGTTAAGACAACATACGTTGCTGGTTATCAGTTGCTTTCATCATTTAATATTTTACCCAGCAGCATTGACAGTCAGACCAGCTGGCCAATCACCTGCAAGACTCAAGACACAATCAAGCATCAATGAATTGCAACTGTGTGTGTGACAGGGGGGCTTGATATGGAAAGTACTTCAAAGATAAACCGAAAGAAACCACGAGAAAAGTTATACACCGAGTAAGTTCCTCTCTAAGCTACCTCTATTTGCACTTTATTGTTTTCCAGCAATATAATAATATGTAATTCTCTCTGTTTGACTAAACTTGCTGGTGTAATATTAGCTAACTGCTAACAACTAACCTAATGTTACTGTAGTTAGCAAAGCTAACATTTTTTTCTTTGGTTAAATGTGCATTCTAATGGCAAACTAGCTTACTTACTTATTGTTTACACAGGTTTCTCCAGTTAGACACAAATGTCAGCACATATGTGTATACATACGTTAGCTAAAATTACAAGTTGAGATTAGCTAAAAGTTACAAAGTACTGTCTATATGGGTGGTAGTGATTTCTAGTTGGTTTGGAAGTAGCTAGCTACTAGCATCATCATGTTTCAGGGACTCATTTGATTCAGTGGTAATACTAAAATATAGCATAATGGAGCTTTAAAAAAAATGTAGATGGCTCTAATATCTGACATTGACTTATAACAGAAGGAAACACAGGTGTAATTAACAACGGCTCCATTACATTAGGTGTGTTAGTAAGCTAGCTCTACAGGTAAGCTAGCATGCACAGTAGACCTTTTCAATAGGAGACATTTTTGGCTTGTTAAATGCAGGTGTAACCAAAAACAATGATGATGAATAGCGATAGCTGTATTCCATGTATTTGTCACGTATGTATGTGTATTATGCATGCTGGCTGAGAAATGGGTTACTGCACATCTACTGTAAATGCACACAGCCATAATTTAAATTATTTGTACCACCTGTACTTTTTTTGCAATGACAAGTTAAAATGGCAGTTGTTGAAAATGGACTATACCAGAGTCCAGAAACAGGTTTTCCTAAATAGTCTATTTGCCAGCCCTGGAAGAGTCATGAAATTAGTAAATCCTTGAAAGTTTAGAAAAAAGTAGGGCTGTCAATCGATTAAAAAATGTAATCTAATTAATTACATACTCTGATTAATTAATCGAAATTAATCGCATACATAATTAATGGTGCCTGAACCGATACTTTTTAAGAAAGTAAAAAAAGAAAAGAAAAAAAAAGGGTACTAAACAACAGTTGGTGACATTAAAGAATGGCTTGTTTATTGCTAAGGCCATATGGTCAAAATGAAATGATTTAATAATAATGTATAACAATAACATTAACTTATTTCACTAGTAAATTGCTGTTGAACGACAAAAACAACCACCAGATGGGAAAGGGACATTTACAATAACTTCAAATGCACCACGAGGCTGTAGTTTACCAGTTTCATTGAACGCACCGTCTGTGTTGTTTTTCCGATGACAGCTGCAGATTGTTACGTACAGGTGTTGAATCCTCTACAGTAAAACACAGTCAAACTTTACACCGTTTAGCGTTAGCTGTCAGCATTTTAACCGTGTTTAATCCAGCTACTAGCCAACGGTAGGCTAACGTTAGCTGCTGTTGAGTGTAGTGTTAACTAGCTAGCGGTAGGCTAACGTTAGCTGCTGTCGAGTATAGTGTTAACTAGCGTCACGTGCAGCGGTGTTTGTGTTGCCGGTATCGTCAGTTTCAGAGCACCAGAGAGAAGAGCAGACATATCAGTGGCACCAGATTTCGGTAGCCAGGGTTGGCAGGAAGAAGATTTTTACAAGTAAATGTTCCAATTAATGATCCAGGCAGAACATTCTCGTCTCCCTCCTTCATTTTACAGTCCAATGGTGGCTAGAACGGGTCAAACGTCAATATGGAATGGATTAATCTGCGTTATTTTTTTTTAACGCGTTATTTTTTCTCAGATTAATTTATCGAAATTAACGCGTTATTTTGACAGCCCTAGAAAAAAGTAATCGCTTTTTGTTGTTTAATGAAATTAATTGTTACAGTAATCTTCCATGGATAACTTTCTACATATTATTTCAGTAGCGCCAAGATCGAAAAGTTGCTGATGGTCAGCCTCTGTGGTACAGCGGTATAAGCAGATCCCCTGGCGGCACTGGCCGCTCACTACACCGACCTGTGCTGGTTGTATTCCACCAGCACACCGCTTAACGGCATGTGGAAGTGGTAACGTTAGGCAACGGTCAGTGACAAACAATAAAATAATTTCATATATTGCCGATATAATGCTACTCAAGTATTGGAGCTAACATGAGCTAGCTTCGCTACCATAGTGTCTTATATATATATATATATATATATATATATATATATATATATATATATATATATATATATATATATATATATATATAATTATACAGTCTATGGTGGTTAGGCTAACAATAGCTATGTTAGCTCATGCTAGCTCTAATATTAACTTTGAGTACATTGGCAAGGATATATGAAATTACTTTACTTGTTTGTTACTGACAGTTGCCTACCACTTCCACCTGCAGTTAAACGGTGTGCTGGTGGAACACAAGCGACATGCCACTTATTTGACAACCGGCACAGGTCAGTGCAGTGAGCACCCAGTGCTGCTGTACCAGAGTGGCATGCCATCAGCCACCGGCTAGTCTATATCTACAACGCTCCACTTCTGGGATTGCTCCGGTGCCGCCAGAAATTCCGCCGGATGTGCCTTTTTTCGGCCGGATATCTGTTACCTTGCTTTCTTTGTGTTGTAATTTTAAACTCTGGTGGATTTATGAGGACTATGGTTTGGTTAGCTACTCATCAGATCTCTGCAGGGTAAATCCAGACAGCTAGCTAGACTATCTGTCCAATCTGAGTTTTCTGTTGCACGACTAAAACAACCCTTGAACGTACACGTTCCACCAAAACAAGTTCCTTCCCGAGGCTATTTTGCAGCGGCACCGTGGCTCCGTCCGGCACTTAGCGCCACCCAAGACGATTGTGATTGGTTTAAAGAAATGCCAATAAACCAGAGCACGTTTTTCTCCCATCCCGGAATGCTGTGTGGACTAGCCAGACCCTCCTCCCCAGCGCTGTGGAGCAAGGTCTGGCAATGCGAGACTAACCACCGGAAAATGCCGCTGTAGTTTTCGGCACGTGCCGCCAGGGGATCGGCTTATGCCTATGTACCACAGTGGCTGACAATCAGCCACTTTTTGATCTCGGCGTCTCTCTATTATTTTCTGTAGCTGTTGACTTAATGTAGCTCTATGTGTCGATGCGTGCCAATGTTCACTTTACTATCACGTACGTTTCTCTGTCTCTCCCTCCAGCTATCTGAAATTATGCATGGATCTCATATGTTTGAATAATATTTTATGGCTGTCTAATGACCGACGCAATTTGTATCTGTCATTAGAGAGCCATGTACTAGCTACTGCCTCTGCAAAAGCTATGATTGTACATGTTGAAACCCTTTACCACACACTCGCAAGAAGAGCAAGACAACAAGAATGTTGAGTCTGGAGAAAAAGATAAGAAAGAGTTTGTTAATAACAATATGGTTTATAAGAATACAGAGTAGTAGAAGTGCAAATTGTGCTTACTAGATGAACGTTTTCCAGTTCTAACACATCATTTTAGTGCTCACTTTTCTGCTCTGATCATTTTGGGTACATTAAACTTGTGTTTCTAAACCTATTCCAGGACTCCTATGTCCTACCCCTAGACTGTAAAACATGGATGTAGTCTCTGTGACTCATAGGTTACTGAAGCGTTATAATGGAACCCACGTAACTTCTAGGAAAGGCCCGCCCTACGAAGCAGCTCGATTGGATGGGGTTAGGCATTGACCTCGAGTGGTTAAGGTTAAGATAGCCAATTGGTCAGGGGATAGGACCTGAACAAATCGGGTTATGTTACCTTGCGCAAGCATGGACGCCTGGCCAATAGTAGTGTGTGAATGCTATTGAAGGCTAGAATTCCTAGAAGTTGCGTGGGTTCCATAATAACGCGTTACTGAAAAGCCATAGAGAGGCAAAGTTCCTCACCTTCCAGTGGACCTTGTGGGACCTAATTTCAGAAAAAATATGTATGGTAGTGAACGGGGAGAGATCCTGTTTGAGTTGAGCCATGAATTACACATATGTTCGTCAATTTAAAAGATCATTTTGAAAGTCAAGAAAGTCTTTGTTTGTGGGCGCCTCCGGCAGTGCCGGACTCCGGATAGCTCCCGGCTAATCCAAATATCTTTGTCCTATCCGAGCTTGGTGATGTCCACAGCTGGTGGATTAGGGCGGTCTACTGCTTTCCAAAACAGCACCTGTAGATGGGCACGCTGTCAAGGTCAGCCATGGTGCCTTATGCAAATTGCCCAATATGCAAGTCAGCATCCTGCAGTTTCTAAATGCTGGGGACCCATACTGCACATTTCTAACATAAAACTTTGGGGTACTCAACATTTCTGGGTTCACGTTGCTGGCAAGTAGACAAAGAACAAAAATGGAATTAAGTCATTATAACATATATTTAAATATTTTCTAAAGATCTAATACCATTCCTTTGTGATTTATAATACATATTAAAGCTGCTTATTTTTGGTTCGCGTGTACCAGCATTTATTAAGTTAATGGAGTTTTTGAAGCAAGTAATTTATTATAAAATATTGGATTAATAATGTTATAACTCAGCTGAAATAATTGTCTAACCACAAACAGGTTTGCACTGAACTCCTCCTCCCTCTCCATTCATCTGAAATGCTTTTCCGCAGCATACCTGAACACCAAGGGTCTGTACTGGAAGCTCGCTTTGGGGGGCTGTGTTGGATAACTTGTTCGAGCCAAACAGAGTAAAAGAAGGCACAAGCAGTACAGAACAGGCAACTCTGGCTGGAGGTGAGTGCTACATGACTCGTCTTGAGCTATGTTGTGACCTCTTCACCAAACTCCCTTTGTGGTCAAAGGTCAAACAGGACAACTGCACACTCTATCCTTTTTCAATCACTAGCCTGACAGTACGTTCATGAATTTGCTGGCCAAAACCAGAACTAATTACACAGTCAGGAATTTATTATGAAACTTTCTTGCAGTTTGTGAACTGAGGAGCTCCAAATGAGACGATAATCCCAACTCACATTCATTCTTCACTAAATTAGCTTGTTAGTTTTCCTGCAAGTAGGTACAGTCAGCTAGGCAAATATTTCATTAAGATCAATAGAGCATGCATGGATTTATTTTTCTAAATATGTTGTTGACAATTGAAGTTACTTATTACCTACTGCAGCCACTATATTTTACCCTTCTAACCCTTTTTTTTCAATATATGTTGTAGGCGTTAATAGTAATACATTACATACTTGTAGAAACATGTAACCTGTCTGACATACAGTAGGTGATAC
The DNA here is from genome assembly GCF_008315115.2 of Sander lucioperca. Classification (NCBI taxonomy): domain Eukaryota; kingdom Metazoa; phylum Chordata; class Actinopteri; order Perciformes; family Percidae; genus Sander; species Sander lucioperca. The sequence continues at coordinate 16,063,109 of NC_050173.1, read as the reverse complement.
ATTGCATTTTATCAAATTTGCCATCACTTCATGGAAATGTTTGGTGTTTGGTTCAAGTGTTGGAACATCCCAGACTCTAGAGTCAGTGGCGCAACAACAACCTTTTTAATTGAACATTACATTTAAAGTGTTCTTTTTCTTATAAAACAAGTAGAACAAGTCAAAGAATCATTTTTTAATTATTTTAGGTCCTGTCTTTTAGCACATTATTTGGCACATCTTAGGGGTGAACAAATAATAGGGTTATCAGAGTTGAAAGTTAATGCATCTACCTATCCAATGCCAGCTATGTTTACTCAGAGTTTGTAGTTATGTCTTTAAGCATTTCAGTACAACCCAGCATTATATATTTAGCTACTTGTATAAAAACGGTTGTATAAACTACACTAGTGCTTTTGTGACCTTTTTAGTTTGGACAGAGTCTTTAAAGCAGCATTAGAGTCATAAAGAGCTGTGTGGTGAAAATGACTCAGTACCATGGATCAGCATGTACAGTAGGAGACAGTATATATATATATAGAAAAAATGAATGACTGGAGGAGTCATGTAAGGGTACAGGAACAAGGACGTTAATGAAAAAAGCTCGGTAGTGCTCATATGCTCCCTTGCAATCAAAAGCTATATGGCAGTGACAGACAGACTGACTAACATCAAACATCCATCCAAATTCCACCACATCAAATGCCTACAGTAGCACACACACCCTGTCATTTTGTAATATGAATAGAGACGTACAGTATACCTCCTACAGTGCATCACTCTGCCGGTTTGTAAACCCTGGCTTGTAGGCTTCCATTTAGAGGCCACAGCATTTCAGTGCTGCCCCTCTAGGTGCAGACTGCATGCTGTTACAGGGCAATTCTCAACAACTCAGTTACAGGGTGGGAGGGAGACACAGAGACATATGAAAAGGAGCTCTGTGAATTAGGCTTGACTTCCACTGCCCACAGAGCAAACCTGGAAATGTGAGAAATACATTTTTAGTCAGTGCCGGCTAAGAAGATCAAACCTCTGGTCTATTTGGGTAGCATATGTGCTGCTAAGGCACATTATGAGTGTCTTATGACTGCATTATAACATTATTCCATGTACAAAAATATTATACATTATAGGTTACATGCTGTATTTGTCACATGGCCTTGCATTTAATGTGGTAGGGTGGTTACATAAGTGTGAAGTTTAGGGGGATTAGCCTAAGTGAGGGAAACACTTATATTTAATATGTATATCTATATTAAACTGGTTGGTCATTTTAGAGGATGTAGTTTGTGGTACTGTTGAACTGTATTGCTTTACAAATACTGAGGTGTTTCTGTTATTTGGCCTACCCATATTTATATAAATGGGGTGGGTAATGATGAATCAACACCTCTCTTAAACAGTTTCAACAAAAACTGAACATTATAACCTTCATGAAGGTAGGATTTTTTGCAGAACTGTGATATTAGACTATTTGTTTTAGCCAAGTGTACCTAATAAACTGGCAAATGACTGTACATTTATATACATAATAGCAGTATTGTAAATGTAGTCTTCATGTGAAATTGTGTCCAAATACTATCCAGTTACAGTAACTGTCACATTATATTGTCTATGATTTTAATCTACACACATTCCAAGTCTATTACCAATTTATCTATCAATCTTTAATGCTTAATAATTGCAGTGTGTGTCTGGGATTTAGTTTTAATCCAAGTCTCAGTGTTGTAATGTTGCAATATTGCATTATTGAATCAAACAACTGACTGATTTTGTGACTGCAGAGTATACTGCTGTTTCCCGTCAAATGTGAGTGAATTGAGTTCCACAGCTATTTTGTGCTGCAGGTGTGAACATTTAAGTCCAGTTTCTGGTTGAATCATAAATCTGCCCGTGCAGGAATCATGAAAGATGGCTCCCTCACTGACCTATCAAAAGGTTTGTTGCTTTACAAATGTGCCTGTCCCCCAATACACGTGGATACACACACACACACACACACACACACACACACACACACACACACACCAACCACTTGGAGCTAGTTGAGGCCACCCACCCTCACTTCACAGTAGCCCCTTTATCTTCCCATTCAGACAGGGTGACTCCCTGCTTTCTTCACCCCCGTTTCAGTCAACAGTCCACCATGTGGCCACCTAAGCTCATTTTGCCATGACCTTTACTAAATTTATCTTCTGTGCCCAACAACTATACCAAATCAGTTTCACAACAGATTATATTCACATCTAATATTCACCTTGCCACCTGTAATAAGGATGGTGCAACAGAGGATGTACAGTATATTTGCTGCAGAATAAGTCTGACGTCTGTTTTATAGCAGCCGCAGCCTCACATCAGCCTCACATACCAAGGTCATGCAAGTCTCCTAACTCAACATTTTCATCCTGAGGGCTCACTGGAGATCCGCCCCTACCAGGTGGTGCAAAAATACAGCTCTACCTTCAGCTTTTCATGATTGGCTGAAAGCAGAGCTGCACTGTAGGTGATAAATTGTTACATTAAGGGAGGACAATTTGTGTAGTACTCAAACTGTCCATGAAGCTCATAGTTATTGTACTGTGCTACACAGCAATTTTGCGAACTTTCAAAAGCTCCATCAACTTCACATTAACTACATTTTTATGTTATTTCATAATTGCCATGTAATAAATATTTTACTGTGGCGGACTTGGGTTTATGAGCACAAAGTGGAGAGTAGTTATTTAAACAAGGTTGAAGGGCCACAAAATATTACAAATGGCACAAACAAAAATGTTTTCTAAGACAGGCTTACCTTAGATCTGGATGCCAACTATTATTATTCCAATATGTGGCATACTATGCCGCATACAGCATAAATAAAATGGTAATTATCAAGTCATCTCACAGAGGAACATCGCTGTAGCCTTGAAATTATACTTTTATCAGCTGAAGCCATCACTTTAGATGTCTCTCATCTACAATGTGCTCAGACAGAATGACATTCCTGACTTTCTGAGACATATAAAGGGTTAGTTGCATGTCTGGCTGCAAGATCGCTGCTTTCTTTCTCTGATGTGCTGTAGAATCAGGCTGCTTCCCATTACGAACACCTGTAGACCAGGCCAGGCTGACTTCACTTCATTTTTTTTTCTCCTCATGGTTGAGACAGCCCAACTAAGAGTAATTTCAATGGCAAGAATATGTCCCAAAAACACCAAAACCCATAGCATGGAAACCTTCAAACAACTGAAGCCCTAGCTTTCCACAGATTATCTCAAATTACCCAAAAATGGTTCTAAATAAGATGTTTCAGTCCCATGATGACTAAATTTACCAATGTATACAAGATTATAAAGTGTATTTATTCTTATGAAATACTGTGGAAGCCAAAAATAATGTTAGTGAAGTGAGGGAACTTTTTCTTGCTTGTGTTAGACAGAGGACTAGAGTAAGTGTGGAGAAAGAGCTCTTTATACTCTCCTCTGTGCAGTGTGTAAACAGTGACAGACAGTGGCGGGTGGTTGACTTGAGTGTGTCTGTGAAAAGTGCTTGTGTTTCAATACCATGTCAGGTAAAACTCATGGCAAGTAAAAAGAACTATTCTTATTTTAACATTTATACAGTACTGATTAAACATGTCTAACAGGATATATTTAAAATAAATATTAGATTTTGAATCTAGGTCTCTTTTTCTGGCACAAATGTCCTGTTACTGACCTCCCTACATCATGTGTTGTACTAGGCTTTGCCTAATGGCTAGCGGAAATTTACATTTTTTTAGAGAATTACCAATCAACAGTGGCTTGCTAAGTCAAATTTTCCTGAGTGTTGTTTTACTGGTTTTGAATATGTATTGCAAGATGCTAATGACATTGATTTCACCTCTTGTACACCAACAGCACAACATAATTATACTTTTCCAGTTATTAAGTTAATATTATGTCATCTGACCCATTCATTTATTCAACCTCTTATTAAGTCCATCTTGGTTGATTAGTTCTCTAAATATAGGGTTTAGTATATTGAACAGCGGAGCTTGTTGTATGGCTGCTTCTAGGCATTTGATTTTTATTTACCTGGTTTTATTCCTGACATCTGGCTATATGTATATATAGACAACATGGGACAGTGCACTGGTAACTGTCAAAACATTGAGGCACTAAAGCCCTCTTAATCTGTTTGAGGTTTTGCATTCCTCAGTAAAAGTTGCATTTCTTCACTTTTCATTCATAAAGAAAGCTACATGCAGTCTGAAGCCAGTAATTTTATGTGAGGTGTCTGTTGTATTAGGGAAACAAATGTTGTAACAAAGGCTAGTGGCTGTAGTGATTATGACTTGTCTGTCTTCAAAAGAGGATATCGGGTTATGTTATTGTAGAGTCACAAATTTCGCAGAGGAAAGAGGTTGGGGTTAAAGGATGGGTCAACCAAACGACGATCTTTAAAAAGGAGATCAGTTTCCTATCGACACTGAAACGTTGGTTTATTTTAACCATTAGCTAAGTGTTTATTATTGTAATCATGACGATGAACATCCCCATAACCTTAACAAAGTAGTAATTGTAACCCAAACCACAATGGTTTTATAACCCTAACCAAGTTGAGTTTGTGCCTAAACCAAACCTTAAAGGGGCTGTACTTGAAATACTGAAAAAAAACAGGGCTGGGGTTGCCTCCACATGGCGCTCACAGGCTGTTCCCCAATACGTGAAATACCTACATTTTTTCATGGCCACATGCTGCTGAATGTTGAGTACAGACCCTTTAACCATAGCGGTGTAAGTTCAGAAAATGATTTTTATTTTTGAAATGGCAATATCGTCCTGTCGATCAGAAAATGCCTACACGTATGTGCAGTTTTGGAGGGCATGAACCAACACCAAATTATGTTGTAGTATGTTGTAGGAAGGATAAGCACCCCTGTCCCAAAAATGGCATCAGTACAACACTAAAACTATGATGCAGTTCAAAAGTTGATACACAGCAACTTACTTCTTGAGGTACTGTAGCACTAGGATTTAAACAAAAGAAGTTACCATACAGAATCACTAATTGTAACTGCTACAATATTAAGTAAGTAGACTGAATTGCCAGAGAGATTATTCATCACTTGTCTGGTAGCAGTTAGTTGGCTTTGTTATGTGTTGGTTTTTAGGACCATCTCATTAGTGGAGACTGTAACAATTTTGGACAAAGGCTGATTGTCATTATAGTCGCAGCTGATAACAATTACATGCACATGCTGGCAGTAATCGTGGGAGAATATTTCAGATGGACTATATGTTTTAGACACAGATTTGGCATTTTTATAATCAGAAATTATTTTGGGCTACAAATGATTACTAATCAACTGTTCAAACCTAATTGGTTGTCATAAAGCTGGAGTTTTGAAACTGTTAAAATCTAACTTCAAATATGAAATTAATTTAGTTTAATGAGTCAAAATGTCCATTGAGCTGTACATTACTGTGACACTTTGAATTGCACATCAAATTCAGAAAGCAATTCCTTGCCAAGGTAATCTATATTATTTATCCATAGAACTGAGGCAGTAACTGTTACAACTACAAGTATATATAAGCTATGAATGCTGCTGCTGCTGCTACAACTACTAAAAGTAGTATGAATCTGTCTTGCTCATTTTCCAGATTTTCCCATCCGACAGGAAATCAAACCAACAAACGTCAAATCATAAGCATGCATGCCTCACTATCCCTGAGGCTACCATCTGCTGCTATCACCGCAGCATCTTTCAAGTGTATCACCCATTGCTGACTGCCTCGTTTTACTAATATCTCTTTTAAAATGTGTACAAGTTGTGAATTATTTTATGAATAGGTATGTAGGAGATTATAGTAAAGATAATAAAACTAAAAAGTCAAAGCAATGCCAAGCACTCTTTCATTCTTTAATTTAGGCATGGTAATGGTGTTTCAATCATGTTTAACTGGTAACCAACAATTCGATCAATACTGTCGCACGATAGTGTATGTTTCCGTTTTACCAGCAATAAACGTTTTCCACTGTTAAAAAATTGAAGCTCCACAGGATTACTTTTGAACAATTTATTTAAGACAAAACAGATTAATACTGCACAGCATACAAAATACTAAACTAAAACACTCCCCCAGCCGATTACACCTGTGTCTCTTCTCTGCTCTCCTTCTCTCTGCACCTGTCTCACATCAACCTTTAACAAGCACAGCACACTATCCTTTGGCCAATCCTGAGCTGTGGAGGGGGGTGTGGTCCAGTCAGTCACAGCTGCTTCTTATTACCTTGATCCCCAGTCCAACAAATGTCCACAGCAATCAACAAAACACAGCCAATCCACAAAAGCATGCAAATAATAACTGATAAAACATGCAACAAATCAACCAATAACACCAAATGCAAAATACACAAACACTGATAAAACTCAAACTGGACAATAAACCTAAACATGCATCGTTTGGATCAAGCTCGAAACCTGCGTAAAATAAAGTCACACCCTGACAATCAGTTAAAGCCCATGTTGCAGGGTTTATTTTCTAATGAATTTGTGCAATTTGCTTGTTGGTAATAAACATTTAAACTGTTACCCAACAACATCAAATACAATGGATATCACAAAACGGAATAAAATACGAAAAAGTAGTACTATTTTACAGCGGTTTGCAATGATTCTCTTTTCCCCCACAATGCATTGCATTACGTCACGTTGGGGAGACGACAGACGAAAGCCCCGTCTCTGTTCACTGTTTATGGTCTTGGTCTGTGCCACTGGTGTTGCAAAATATGGCTTTTGGTCTCGACTGAGTCCATGTGTCTTTATTATGTGTATAATAATATTGGAGGGAAAGTGAAACACAGCTTGGATGGGGATGTTGTTCGGCTTTTCACAAGTTTAGACAGCTAGCTACGCCAACGTTTGCTAACGTTAGCGCAACAGCGTTAGCCTAGACTGCTAGCTAGGTAAATATTACGACTGCCTTCGGAGTTTCCTATATCTGCATCCACGTTGTCAACATAAGATATGTTGCGTTAGTGCTCCTTTTGTACCATCATTTTATTGAATGAAATGTTAAGCTTCGCTCCTACGAGATGGGTGGGTTTTTGTTACATACAAAGCTAACTGGCTATAGTTAGCCTGTATGCTAGCGGAATTAGCTAACACTGCGTAGCCAGCCAGCAACTTCGGCAATCGGCAGTAGTTTTGGTGAGCTAACCACGACAGTATTGTCGCCCACAATCAACCTCTGCTGCTAAAAGCAGTCAATCTGCAGTGATGTTTGAAATAGAGACGCTTGCGGATGTGTTAGCTGTCGTGGTTAGCTCGCCGGAACTACTGCCGAAGCTGCTGGCTGGCTACGCAATGTTAGCTAATTCCGCTAGCACAGGCTAACTATAGCCAGTTCACTTTGTGTGTAACGTAGCTAACAAAAATCCACCCATCTCGTAGGAGCGAAGCTTAACATTTCATTAAATACAATTATGGTACAAAAGGAGCACTAACGCCACATGTCTTATGTTGACAACGTGGACGCAGATATAGGAAACAACGAAGGCAGTTGTAATATTTACCTAGCCGTCTAGGCTAACGCTGTTGTGCTAACGTTAGCAAAACGTCGGCGTAGCGTTAGCTAGCTGTCTAAACTTGTGAAAAGCCGAACAGCATCCCCATCCAAGTAATAAATAAACACTAGGCAAATATGTTGTTACTGGAGCTAGTAAGCTACCATCAAAACGTGAGATATCTAATCGAAAATGTGTTTACAACGTCGGGGGATTTCACAGGTGAGACTGACTGGCAAGTTAGCCCATAGCTAGCATGATGCCTTCTATTTCTAGATCTAGATAAGTTTACTGGTACTTATCTGAACTAATGACATGATCACTGTCACTAAATATAAAGAAAACATTGACTTTCACTCTGTGCTGTTCACTGACAGTAAAAACACCTCTTCCTCATCCCAGTCAGTCACCATAGTTCTAGTACTAGGCTGAGGCACGTCTCCCCAACGTGACGTCATCACCGAATTGCGTTAAAAAACCCACTAAACGACTAAAACGGCAAAAACTGGCCTTTAACACTATTTGGAGACATTTTTAACAATGATATACATATGTTGAGTGCTTTATGTACCCATTACTCAACAGTGGTGGTTAACCTGCAACATGGGCTTTAAACAGTTAAAAACATAATTTTGAAAATGAAAATAAGCAAGTAATTAAGAAAAAAACAAAAATAAGCTATACAATCTATTTCGTAACTGCTGTAACTTGCTTGTTTGTTGTGTTTTAAGAATAGACTACTACTAAATTTTTTTTCTCTGCTAAGTTTGTGGCTCTCTGCTGGATGGGTGACACATGGTACTATATCGATGAGGACTGGTGGGTTAAATGGGCCGTCCTACACAGAGCATGCCAGGCAGACGCTCTGCGGGCAGCTGCAGACTTGTGTCGGTTTGCATGGAGGCGCAAGCGGTTCGAGGAAGGTGGCTGCATGTGTCAAGTCTGCAGCTGTACATGTATCACAGAAGGTATGTCCGAGCCTCTTGGACGCATGAGCTGGGACTCAGTTGCCGGCTTGTCTGGTAACGGAAATTAGCATCCCTACTTTAATTATAAAAATTTAGTTTGAACCATAAAGTAAAGAGATTTTACTTGGGACTACTTGGACCGCCACAAGAGCCCATGAAACTCCCCGGGGCCAACTTGGGGAGTGACTGCACCTGCTCTATGAACCATGAGAAGACGAGATGTAGCATGAAACCTTCTCTGCCCAGTCACCAATTCGTCCCACAGAAATGGCTCTGCTTTTTGCCACGGGTCATCCAGGAGGAGCATCTGATACTGTTTGGCTGGGAAGGCTGTGCTGGCTGACAGACAGAGCCTGGTCAGGATCCATGCCTTCATCAAGAGATACAAGGAGCTGAATGACTATCTTTTGGACTGAACTCTGTTTCTAAAACGCCATTAGATGAGGAACCCTGAAAAACTTCATCCCCCTGCAATCACTCTTTAGGGTTGTCCAAAAGTGTGTTTTGGTCAACTTGCCTTATTGTGTTTTCTTTCAGGATACTCACACAGTCATTTGCATAAAATTCTTGAAACACTGGGTACAAGTGGCGTTATCTTACATTGTTGGCAGATGATTGCGTTTGTTCTCAGTGCAGCATAGTGAACCTTTAGACCTATTCACTTAGCCTGGATGCCAGTCAAACTTAGCCCCGCCCACAACGTTTGAGGTCGGGAAGTTCGGTCTGGACTTGATCCGTTGTGGAGCAACTATGCTCTAACCAGAGCTGTTCGGACCAATCAAATTGTCAGGGCGGGCTTTATACGATGATGGACAGATAATCAACAGTAACGTAATCAACCACGTCACCAAAGAGCGCTTGGGTTGAATGGGTTGAATTCGTTTACAACAAGGATGGCTGCCGCTGGAGAATTGAGATGTGTACATTTCGCCATCGCGTCTGTTATAGAAGATATCGACAGCGCATTCATTTTAAAAGAGGAACAGAGAACCGCGATCACGTATGTATACACATTGCCACACCCGTCCACACGACACGGGAACTGCCACCTCTGCCTTTGCTCTGTCGAAGCCTGCCTTTGATTTGCAGCTTCTGTGACGTCTGTCTCTGTTGCTGTAATTGGTTCTTTCCTGGTTCGGTTGAAACACACCCCATAATCACAGCCCAATGGAGCAGTATCAGACTCATATTCTGACTAGAATCTGAGTATGACGACGTCAGGCTACTATTCATTGTTAAGGAAACTATAATATATGTATTTGGCATTGGCCAATTTTACATGTTATTGATATCGCTCCAGTTCATTGAGTGCATGGGTGACAAACTAAAGGAAAAACCAAAGTGTAGTGTCTAAGTAAAGTTTTCAGACCACCACAAGTCCCTGGAACAGCTTCAATGCACCATGACATAGATTCTACAAGTCTCTGAATCGAACTAGATGGATGAAAACCATTCTTTCAAAGTGTATTACCTCAATTGGTGTTGATGATAGTGGTGGAAAGAACTGTCTTGTGTTGGTCCAAAATCAGTCATAGTTGTTCAAGTAGGTTGAGATCTGGGGCTAGATCCATTCATTCACGACTAAAACTGTGTGTTGACAGAAAAACAGAATTATGCATACCAATTTTTTTTAATCAGTTTTATAAAGCCGATCTGATTCTGTTTTATGGAACTGTGTGTACGTGCACAAGCTTTAAATTCACTCCCACGGTATGCCGTAAATGGATGTAAAAAACTGTTTGGATATCAATACAAAAGTTTTTATTAATTAAATACAATATAATGAAGGTATTGTACAAAATACTACATTAAAGAAACCAGTGGAAACAAAAAGATTTATAAATATAATAGAAAAAGGAGTATTACACAAAAAACTATATTACAGAAACCTGAGTGCAATATGCACAATGTAGCTGTATAGAGTTCCAACAAACTCTGTTCTTACCTTATCAGTCAGCAGGGTCTGTATGTGCAGCCTTTTGTGATACATTGCAGGGAAGTGCTGAAGTAGAGAGAACAGGAGTGCTTGATGCTACATGACTGTGCTGAGCTGGAGGAGACAGGGGAAACTGATGCTGTGTTGCTGGGCTTGTCTAAAGTAGGGGGGAGCGCTTGATGCTGCATCACTGGAAGGTGCTGATGTGGAGTGGACAGGAGAACTTGACGCTAAGATGGCCCAGGATTTGCAGGGTGGTATTAAAATATTTCTAAAGTGCATCTGAAGAGAGGAGTATATGTGACCATTAAGTGTTACATTATATTAATAAAAAAGCTGCTGATGATGAACCCCAGCCAATAATAGCACCTAAGCCACACGAAAGCCACAAACGGCAACAGAAATTACACCTAGCATTCCTGCACAAAAGCTAACGTTAGCGAACGCTGCGGTCCCTCTGCCTTTGACTCTGACGCTGTATTCCTCCGACACGCTGTATTAACGTTACTGTTTTAAAACCGTTTTCCAGGTTAGTGGGGGTGCATACCTCTCAAAACAAACATGAAAAACGTAGCTAGTAATGTTCACTCAGCGTTTTGTTTTGTTAAACTGTGTGTAAAATGAGCGGTGACGTTAAATCACCGGTTTCAGGTAACGGCACCCTACGGTACCGTCTATTTGCTGGATGGTCTCCCCCTCCCCCCTGCGCTGCTACTGACAAAAGTTCTAGAGGAAACACTGCAGCACACTTAAAAAAAAATTAAAAGTGCATTTCTCAAATGTATGTTGTAGGTTATTCCCCAAATACCTGAATAGTCTTTCCAACCTTTCATAATGAATTTAAAGTAAGAGTAACTGACGTTAACTCTAGGATTTTATTAAATTAGCAACGTTATGGTCCAAAGTAAGCTAGCAACACTGTGTCCTAGCAATTGCCAATATTGCCTATGCCACCGGCTGGCCCTGGCTTTGGGGTGCCCACACACCCCTCAGGATGGATTACGGCCCTAGCTTTCGCCTTTACTGCTTATGCCGGCCCTGCTAATTCTAATAATAAAAAAAGTGATACACTTTTGAGCTGCACTGATTTCCTCACACAAAACTAATGCCATGCGCTCATCATTATGTTTTTGATTTTATATGATCATGGAATGTTTTGGTTACACTTTACTTGAAGGTATCTACATAAGAGTGACATGACACTGTCATGAACGTGTCATAAACGTTTATGAACAAGTCATAAATGTTTATGACATAACGCTTTTAGTAAGTGTTATTCGGTTTTTGTCATGACAAGGTATGGTTAGGGTTAGAGTTAGGGTTCATGTGTCATGACAGTGTCGTGTTCATGACAGTGTCATGTCACTCTTATGTAGATACCTTCAAGTAAAGGGCTACCAATGTTTTTTTATTATGTGTGGTTGTGGTTTTCTATATTTCTGGTATATGGATACTGAATTTGGTAAATGTTTTTATGAATTGATTCAAGTGTGTTGTCAATATGGACTTGTTGCAGAGTGGGCTAAAACTGTTTCTCATTTTACTCACTGTAGTCATGCTGCAAATAACAGCAGTCATCTGTACCAGCTCAGGTGGTGGAAGCTTAATGGATCTATTATATTATCGATATTAGAGAAACACCCTGAATGTACAGTTCTGTCATTTCATCATTCCCAGGTCGTTACAAACTTGTATTTTTCTTCTCTTCCCTCAGACCACTGGGGAGAGACTTGGGGGCGCATAACAAAGCTAATGGGTGGACCCGAAGGAGAATTTCCAGCCCCGTGATTTGCTAATCGGGGGCTGGCTCCCTTGTCATTTCCCTGTAATCGTGGCTTCGGTTTGTGGAGCTTGCCCAGCCCTCCTGTCCGTGGACGCACCAAGTGTACCGACTGCACTCTGTGCGTTTTGGTTAAAGCCCGACTACCTTCACTGTGAAGGCTGGGCACTGGAAAGGAGGATCGGGGGCCTCGGTGTGGCTGAGAGAAGAGGCTAAAACTTCTCACTTATGGCTTTTTTGTAGGACAGTTTCCATCATCATTTGGGATTGTGGAAGGGACGTCATTTAAAATCACCTGAAGCCGCTCAAAAGTTTTATTCAATTGTGGGCGCCCGACCATGGAGATGCAAAGGTGGTCCACAAGGTGGAAAACGAAAAGGTGGTTTATGGATTCCACTGTAACCGTACTCATCACTTTAACCCTGGTTCTACAGGCTACCAATGTCAGAGCAGGTAAGATTGTTAGGATCAAACGTCTCTAATGAACTTTATCTGGCCGAAAGGGAACGCAGCGCCGACCGGCTGGGAAAACTCGGTAACTCATGATGGAGATTGGGGGATTAACAGCAAATTTACCTGGACACAGCGGCGTCACGTTTGCTTCGTTGTCTGGTTCCATAACCAGAGTAGTTACAGCGAGATTAGCGCAGTGTGATTGAGCGCTGTGTGGAAGCCACCAAACAAAAAGCTTACAGTAAAACTGTACTCTGCTCGCTACTGTAGTGAAGTGGACGGTTACGGTAAACCCTGAGAGGCAATTTATAGAGTAGGCCTACATGCTCTCAGGGGGTAATCACTTGAGGTGCAAATTTATTTTGTTGGTCAAAACACTATATTCATTATCACACCATTTACCGCGGGCTACGTTTAGGCATGATTGGAAAGCGTCCGCTCAGAAGATGAATCACCTCGCCTAATTAAATTCATCCTAAACCGCTGGTATGTGCTTCGGAAAAACAGAACAGCGTTCCCTGATTTTTAAGAGTCACTTAGGTGAAATAAAGCTCTGTTTGAACTGTGGTCCGCTAGGTGGATGTGACCACGGTTAGCAGGGTGGATTTCTTCAGCCACATGCCACTGGGCAGACCCTGGACTTTGATAACATACTACTTACTAATGTGGAATTTCATCAGAGATTTTATTTCAGGCTGATGGGATATTGAGTTCTTTGATAGTGTGGAGGGCTGTAATTACATGTTTAAGTTGACCTGATTGTAGCCTAAAGGGGATGTCATCCTACCATGTGAAGAGGAGGATAGCATGTCCAGGATAGAAAGTGAATTGGTTTTCAGTCACACAACATTGTTTTTGCAGATACAGGGGTGTTCTGTTTGGGTACAGCATTAGTGTGATGATAAATATAGTGGTGAAATAGGCTACATATTTAAAAAGGCTATAGTGGATCTCAAACTTGTCAGAGCATAGTGCAAAGCCCGTCTGGGTCTGCAGGGGGCTGAGTGGTCAGGCAGGTTCACCCTATCTCCACACTACCCTGGTCCACACTGAAGCCCAAAATCTGGCTTGTCCAAGCGCCCCCCCCCTCCCCTCCCCCCCATGCCCAGCTCTTCCCCTCAACTTTGCACTTAGATGTTTTGTCGGCTGCAGGACAAGGCTGTGTTGTGTGAGTGGTGGGAATGCTTCCCCTCTAAGTACTGAGCAGTTATTTGATGATGGTCCTTGTTGCACTTCCCTATGATTTCGGCGCCTTCAAAGAGTAAGCCTGCATATGGGCCTAGCCTGAAGCAATAATGGCCACAAGTCACAGGGTTCAGGATTACATACTGTAGGCCTCACACCCTGGCCTATAGACAACTCTGTACAGATGTATTGTTCCACACAGATACAGGTAGAGACTAGATGATACATTTTTATCTCCATAATGACAATTTTCCAGAATAAAAATTCAGCCTTGTTTTTAAAATGTGCTAAATAGCTTATGCTATGGGTTCTGAAAAGGTCTCTTAAAGACCTCAATCAGATAAGCACATGGTCCAGTCTCTCGACCTTATAACCAAATCATTGAAAGCAAATAGCCACAAAAATGAGTTAATGCAGTATCATTGCTGTTTAAATGTATACTGCACAAATCAATTAATGTCACTTTTTATTCATTTCCTAGTTTTACAGTCATTTGTTTCCAGCTAGGATTACAACCTGCTAGTTCAAGATACTGGACTAGAATTTTACTTCAGATTGAAAAATCTCACAACTCCTGGCTCTTTTTTCTTCTTCTTCTTTTTTAATTTTTTTTTTTTTTTTTTTTAATCTTATGCATTCTGCTGCAGGCTCAGTGTTCCAGGGTCTCAGTCAGTCAAAGCTGTTTCTGTAGGGTGCCTTCTTCATCTAGCAGTGTACAGACACGTTTTCTCAGCCCCCGGGGCGCAGGCATGTGCATTCCAGCAGACAAAGCTAGCATTTTCAGAGTCCTCTCCGTAATGTGCTCAACCAGAAATATCTGCTAATCATCTCCTTGCTGTACCTTTGTCCTGTGTAGCTGTCACATATTTATAGTCATTGCGGAATTATTTGGAGACAAGCTTTTCTTCCTCCACACAACTTGTGGTATTACTGCAAACATTTAAACTCAAATTCTGAAATGGGGAGGATCACAGGGGCTTTCTCCTTTTCTATAATATGACCTGTTTGGATTAGGAAAAACCCCTATATGATAACATGTTCTGATATTCATATGGAGGCATACATTATAAGGGGTTATTGAGAGGAAAAGCAAGGGGGGTGGGGATGGAAATGCTTTGAAAAACTGGGTAGGTCTCAGTAAAGTTTCTTTGGTATGACACCAGCATAAAGCTGTCTTGTTTTAGCCGGCAGCATGGTGGAAGTTAAAGGAAGGAGAGAGGGAGAGTGGGAGAGAGAGGGGGAGACATATAGAGAGACATTCTGGCTGAGATATTATTAGAGTCTCAGGGAGCTGCAGGTGAAAAGGTCCTCCTCAGTTTATCAGCCAATTTCACTTTTCTGTAAAGATGTGAGGGCTAAAAATGACACATCAGAAGCGGGATTTATGATATCAGTTTGCTCAAGTCTTACATACTATGTGATAAAGGATGAGCTGAGACAGACTTTTTTGGCCTCTGTCCTAAGACAGGTGGTTACGTTATCTCTTGGAACACACTGTTTACATCGAAAATACACCTGTGAACATGACAGAGATTATATCAAATTAGTCGATTTATGTCTTTTGGTAATGTGTCATGCTGCTCCTCCCTTCCCCACATGTCTCCCTTTGCATAATGATGTTCAGATGTTCCAATAACTGAGAAATAGAGACTGACTTGCCTGAATTTAGGGTTGGCTATTTTCTCTCTTCTCCAGACTAAGGAAGGTCCATCCCTCCATGCCACCTGAGTTCTGCTGGTAGCTATATGGCCTGTTTGCTCAGCCCTCAGGGCAAACTCACACCAGGTCATCAGATGCACTCTTTTAAAACCTGTGCACACTAATTTGACCACCTTAATGGATTGGCCAGTATTGACGTTTTCTCAGCACCTCTGTGTGAGGGTCGTAGCCTGGCCAAATTGCCACATCTGGAACATATGAGTCCTGGAGTTTGAACTGAAAGCAACTCTACAGGAACTCACAATGAGGTCCTCAGTTCACTTTCCAAAGTAAGTAGCTTGTTCATCCTCACAAGCTATTCAAAGGGCCAAGTTATCCTTAGTGATGGCATTCCTACAGAGTAACATTTTGCTGGTTTTGCTCTCAACTTCACATTATCTCTGCTGTTTTTATATTCTCTATATATATGCTCTGCTGAAATAGGAGTGAGTTATATTTTGTGTTGACACTAAGAACTCATTTGTTCTTACCGAGCTCAATCATCCCACACAAATTTCCCTGAGGGAGACATACAATTTCTGCCCTCAGGTTCAGGTTGCTTTTGAAAGAATGAAAGTGGATGATGTTTGTAAAAATGGATTGCTGGTGGAGTTCTGCAGTGTTTGCTTTTTTGGACTGCTTACAGTTCAGAATTTTGTACTATGGATTGAAGCAGCTTGCCTTCATCGAGATGTGCATCTGGTCCATCGCAGATGTTGTATAAGCTGCTAGAAGATAAAGAGAAGATAAAGAGACCAGGCCCTTTATGTATACTTTCATCATGATAAAGTGACATAGAAAACCTGACATTCATTCAGTGTGTTCATACTAATGGAAAGATCTTTGTCCACTAGGTCTGAATAGTGTGCTCAAATAGCAGTGTAATCAGCAATGAAAATCTGGTGATCATGTACAAATCATCTGTATGAGCTGTGCTTGCAGTACCCTTATATTCCGTAGAAAATAGATTCATGTTGTAAGACTAGGACTGTAGGGACTTTTCCCTAAACCACACACTTTTAATTTGCTTTTCCTTGCCACAGATGGAATGTTGACCAGAGGGTGTTGAGAGTGACATTGACATTTATTTGTAAGATCGCTTTGTATCAAGAAGTTAAAGAAACTTTCAGAGTGATTTGACCTCTACATGCTAGCCAAATCAGTGGCTTTAGAGCCGTCAGAAAAGGCTTGCTGATGCTTTCAGACACCTTGGCATGCTTATTTATCCCACAAAAACAGATTAGTTGAACAGTATGCCATTGTATTGCCTGTTTAGTCGGATACTGCTATGCTCTGCGGAGTGAAGCGAGTGCCTCCTTTTATTTTAATATATGGGTTTTAAGCTTTTGTATGGGGTTTTATTCATTGCTTTTTATTGGCCCTTGAATAGTAAAACATCTCCCAGGTATGAATGGCCCACAGAGGGTCAATACACTGCAGCACTTTGGTTTCTCCCTTATCATGTTCACCAAGCTAATGTTTTATACTGAGAGGGTGTTTTGATGAAGAGGCATAGTTATAATGCTTTCCCATGGGTCTCTATGGGCACCATCACCACACAGGCTCCTTTATATAAAGTGCATCAGATTGACGAGAATGGAAAACCCAGAGAGCCTCTGGTGACCCTTATCAAGGTAAACCTATCCAGGTGTTATAGAACTAGATCTCTGTTGGCACATTGTTCATAATGCTCTTTGGTTGGCCTTGACAGAGACATTTCCTGTCAGCTGAGCCTGTAGAGCAACCGGAAGGCAGAATTTCCTAAATTAACTGTTTAGATGTGTTGTTAAGTCAGAGTATGTTGATCTGTAGATGTTATGTCAATGTTTAAGGCTAAGTTAGTCATAGTGTATATTGAGTCCATGATGCTGTGACAAATGTGTCATAGTGCCATTTGTATGACAGAGGGTAACAACTATCGGTACTGTTATGGGATGGGTCATGATGAAGGAATCTGTGAAGTGTTCCACAGCCTAAATTGGGTTAATCTTCCTCGAGTTATTTTTTTTTTACCTGAATCATGCAGTGGCTCTATCACTGCCCTGTGTATATTTGCCAGAACTGGATCAGGACACATACGTGTATTTAAAATAAAATAAAAAACCTACCATAAAACCAACCAACATGTAGCCTACAAAAACCAATGCTATGACCTAACTGATGTTTTATTTGCTCCCTTAATCAGCAGAGCCAGTGGATGTGCTAAAAGTATTAGAATTTCAAAATTACCCCGAAGGAGTGACGAAAACATCAGGACTTTGCACAAACAGGAGAGCATCAAAGCCGGACTCAGCTTACAGAGTTGCCAAGCAGATCCAGATCAGTGCCCCCACCACGCAGCTATTCCCTGGTAAGACAAACTTCTCAACCTTTACCCTCTTTCAACCACCATGTGTAAACTGGTTTGTGGGTTTCAAAGGTGCTTTTTGGCAGTGGATTCTTCTCTTGATATGTCTCAATTGATATTGTTATATAAAAGGCAAGACTGAGCACTACACATGCAAAGAATGTAACATTTGAAGAGTTCTGGATGCAACTGATTTCTGTAGCTACTAGACTCATAATTTAGATGTTGCATATTGCTGTTGTATTCTTAAGTATGTCTTGAAATGTTATATATTACACTTACCAAGGTTAAAATGAAGACATGTAAAAGCTTTTATGTAACTAGTAGTTGATTATCGCTTTAGATTTAAAACTGAAGCTGGGGCCTTATTGCATTGAAGTGAATGGGTAGTAACCAAAATATTATATAATAGATAATATAGTTTTTAACTAGTCAGTCATGTTGGAAGTATCACAATAATTCTAACCTGTCTTTTTTACCCCTCCTCTTTTGGCTTTGCAGGAGGTGTTTTTCCTGAGGACTTCTCCATCCTGACTACAGTGCGCCCCAAATCAGGCCTCCAGTCCTTCTTGCTG
This sequence comes from Sander lucioperca, assembly GCF_008315115.2. NCBI lineage: Eukaryota > Metazoa > Chordata > Actinopteri > Perciformes > Percidae > Sander > Sander lucioperca. The sequence goes on along the minus strand of NC_050173.1, from coordinate 16,044,652 downwards.
TCCATTTACAACCAGCAGGGAGTCCAGCAGCTGGGCGTTGAAGTGGGACGTTCACCTGTCTTTCTGTATGAGGATCACACTGGCAAGCCAGCACCGGAGGACTACCCTCTGTTCAGTACTCTCAACCTTGCTGATGGAAAGTATGTCAAATCTCACACATCCACTCGCATATTAACATACTCAAACACACCTGCACACCCTCAGTCTCACAGTTGAAGCTGATTCAGAAGGAATGACTGTTGCAACATGCAGGGGGTGGGGTGAGGTGGGGGTGGGGGTGGGGGGGTGGAGTACAGTTGTAGGTAACAGAGGGTCTGGGTTAAAAATGCTAGATGGTGCAAAAGGAACACACCAAGTGTAATCCAATTGGACCTAAAACTTGGACCTAAATCATGTGATTGATCAATACCTTAGTTGTCTATGGAAACATGGAATGGATTGTTTCATATTGTGATTACATTTCTCACAAGTATACATGCATATGTCATTGGAGTCATTTCATGAATGGCATTTTGATCGTCTTGAAACTAGTTAAATTATCAAATCAACCTAAAATGCTCAAACATGTTTCTGATTTCCTCTCACTTGTTCTTCTTGATAAAAGCAAGAAAACAATCGGATTATCCATCTCATCAGGGGTCCACGGGCACAGAGACAGGTCAGAGACAGGGAGACACTGGATTATTGGGGCACAGCAGGGACTGCTATGGGCAACCTGACCACATCCATGAACTCACTGCCTCTGTTATTTTAGAGAGGGGGAAAGAAAGGAGGGGAAAGGGGCAGTGCTAAACTTCCTTTTTACCCCCTTGGATTATCTCACCCAACCAGAAACAGCGCTCCAAACGTTTATCATAAACCTGATTATCTGCTCCCATGTTCAGAAATCCCAGAACTCTCACTCAGAGCTTCGGCTTAGCTGACATGAGCCCATGTTCAGGGGCAAGGGGCAAAAAATAAACACACAGGCTGCTGGGAAAAATGCATCATTTGAAATAGTATTTTCTAATGTCTTCCAGTGTTATTAATTTGTTTTTATTTGCTGAACATGTGAGGATAGTTTGTTTTTTTGAGCTTTTGAAGGAAGCCATGACCCTGTCACAATAATTTTGTGACCCAAATTGGCTTTAAATGAGATCTAGTGTGCAAACAGTTATAATGAAGCTTGGTAGATTCTTCAAAAGTCTCATGTCAGCAATAACTTATGTGCAGTTTGCAACAAAGAGAAGGTCAGCCAGCTTTGTGTTAGTCTTGTCGGGCTGTTTTTATCCAGTGTGTAGTTTTGTGTGCCCCAGTATCTAAGAAGCAGTGTTCTTTGTAGAGGATTTTGAGCACTTGTTCTGGATGCATTCCAGCTCCAGGCCTTGTCTAAATCGTCATTGACTACAGCTCAGGCTGTGTGCAGTCTGTGATTCCTGTAGATGTATTCATTGTTACTAATAAGCATATGCCAAGCCTGAAAATAGAGGCACAATGATGATGATATTGATGAGGTGAAAAAGAGCATTATCCTTTCTTTAAAGGGAAGGGGAGATGAATAGGAGGATTTCTAGTGAGCTGTTGCACTGTATACCCTTAGTTTAATCTTATTTAAGCTCTTTAAACATGCTTTTCAAAAGATTGCATTTACATTTGCTTTTTGAAATTACTTTTTATTCTTTAGATCCTAATGCACTTCAACGTTTGTTTAAACCTATCAAAGTCAACATTTGCTTTTGCTGCCATATAAGGTGACAAGTAATCCTTCCTGCTATACTGCTAAGCCCAGAGAGTGTTGCACGTTTATTTTCCTCTAAGATCTATTGCCTGCCCTGGAATGTGTCTGTATGATCGAGCTCTGTTCAAAGGAATTGGACATGTCTCTTCTTCTGATAACAATGTAGTAACATGTAGATGTATTAATTAAATAATCAGATATATATCTGTACTATCTGTAAACGCTTCTTTTGGTGCCATCTTAAGCTACAGTGGTGCCAGGTCTCATCTTCCACCACAGAACAATGTTTTGACTATGTGTCTCCTGCTCTGGCAAAGCAGGCCTTCCTGGATCCTGACACACACTTTCCTCAATGTTCACCATGTCTGTCATGCCGAGTAACCCAGAAGGAGGATTAAGTTTGGAGTTTAATGAGTGTAATCCCGTGTTAAACAGGACCAGAGTGTGGGGGCAAGAATGTGGTCCACTGCTGCCTGGTATGCAATAGCCCTTAAGTGCAGTGGCAAATGGTCCAGAGGCGAGGGAGGTGTCATACTCACGTGTGACCCCGGTTAACCGGGGTTGTTGATCGAAATATAGGTGTTGTTGATCGAAATATATCATACATAGCTCTGAGGTTCATGTGTTTTAGAGTGTTTGTTTATGTGATGAATCACTTCGTACACCAGAGCATTCTGAGTTTCTCTCTCCTTGAGGTGCGTTGTGATGTATAAAAGGGAGATTATAATCCTATTACAAGGGCTATGATTTTCATAGAATGTAATCAACCACCACAAACTTGTCTACGATATAATTTCATGTTATTGACTACTTAACACTTGCCCTACTAAGTACCGGTGTTCATTGTCCTAATTTGTGCATGTTATATATATATTCCATCATCCTCTGCTTTCAGTATCATACACTCACATTATGCACTTAGAACGGCTTAAGATTCCCTACGTGTGCCACAGTAACTAGTCTTTCAGAATGATTGACATATACTGATTCAGCTTGGCTGCTTTTATTTCTCACCTCTCCTTGTTGTGTCCTTGACCAGGTGGCATCGTGTGGCCATCAGTGTGGAGAAGAAGACGGTCACCATCATTGTAGACTGTAAGAAGAAGATCATCAAGCCTCTTCTCAGGAGTGACCATGGTTCCATCAACACCAATGGCATTACCGTGTTCGGCACCAGGATCCTGGATGAGGAGGTTTTCCAGGTAAAAATTTCAGTGTGGTGAACTGTGTGAACATGTACATTGTGATTGCGTTGCTTAAGCTGTATGTCGCTGCCACTGCTAGGTTACTTATTAGCATATTAATCAGGAATGATGTAGCAATCACCTTCAACTGAAAATTCCCCAAAAGATTGTAGTGATATTAACTGTGTGTCCAGATTTAAACGCTGCTCAAAAGTGCTACGTCCCATCGAGGCAACCCTGGACCCCTTCGATGCTGCCAATAAGGAATGTAGAGATGATAAAAACCAGGGCAGATCTGGAGGTCTTCAATTCTTCAGCTTTTTTTAGGAACTTCACGTTGATATCACGTACATATATCTAAAATATTGGAGGCCTTTTATCTAGGTTGCTTGTGCTATAGTGTAGTTTAATGATAGAGCAGAAGTTTACCGCTTTTCTTGTTTTTGACTTACTGCTTGATTACTGCTTGAATCACAATCAAGCGCTCCTTCAATAGCTTTAATACAGACAGAAAAATAAAGAATCAAATCAGTAAGGGGACTTAAAGGTTGAGGTTATCATTGACAAGCAATGGTTTGAACCATTCTACAGTTACCTGTTGAATGGTTCAGTTGAATTTCGTGAAAACTGGGGAAGTCTGTGGCTGTTCTTTCTATTTCAGGATTTGCTCTTACTGTATTGTTGAGTTAAGTATTGTTTATAAAAGGGAAATCATAGTTGTGGAAACTAATGCCGGCCTTACACCTTCAAGCATTCTCACTGTCATTTCCAAGGTCGGAACAAAATCATGAGAGTTTTGCTAGAGTTGTGGTGTACTCCGGGGATCTCGATCGTTTGGGGTAAAGTGGTCATAAAACTCAGCCCCCCTCATCTGTCTGAAGTCAGTCTTTTTCTAATCCTGACGTTTTGATAACATCAAACATGTTTAATATTATTGTATGTTTTTGGTTTTGACTCATGCAAACTTCCTCCATTATTTCCACCAGGAGCAGAATGTGAATATAATCTCAAAAATAATCTAGATGTTGTCTTGCAAATAGTTACCCTGCAAGATCCCAAGTCTTTGCAAAATCTTATAGTCTGTGACTAAAAACTCTGTAACTTCGGACACATTGTCTTTAGATGTGAGAGTGTTTCATAACTTTAGTCTTTTCGAAGTCTTTTAAAGTCTTTTCAAAGTATCATAGTGTATGGTAGGCATAAGACACATGGACATGTGATATTGTGATTTGGATGACTGTGCTCATCCACACAGCATCCACATGAGCTGATACTTGAGCTGTCCATCTACCCAAAAACTCCCAGCAGACACTACACCAACTGTAAATGGATGGTGATACAATGGCTTCTAGGCTAAGTGGGATGATATTTATAGTTCTCCTTACCTGGTGACTGGATTTTGTGATATTTGGTGATATCTGAACCGTAGCCAGGTCAAAGCGGCTGAACATGGCCACCTTTGTTCATCATTATTGCTTCTTTGTTTGTGTTTTTCTGCAAAGCACACATTGGCTCTCGGTCAACTTCTCAGACTTCTCAGATCCGTTGTTTAAACTTCTCTTTACCTTGTAATTAGAGACATTTAGTGCCATGGGAGTTTTGCATGTAAAAGGTTTACCAAAAAATAGGTGGCCTGGTTGAAATGTTCTCTTGGATTGACTTTTAACTGGATGGTTTGAATTGACTTGAAGTGAAGTGAAGGGGTGAAATGACCCACCAATGAATGGATTTCTAACTTGATTAGATTGATGGCAGCCATGATAGTTTTGTATTGATTGACATGATAAGTGTACTAAACTGAGCTGGAGTTTTTGAATTCCCACAACTGGTGTCTTGTTACTACTAAGTGGTACAATAGCAGTAATGTTATTACTTGTTGAAATGAATAAAACATATTAGTTGGAAAAAAGGTTATGCTGCTGTCATGCAAGCACATGTTACTTGTCTGTAGAGAAGAAAGACTGCTGCTTTTAAAATAAGTTAATTATAAGGTTTAAGTTGCCAAGGATGTGTCCACTTAAAGAGAACATTTTTTTCAAGGATTAAACCAGCGGCAATTATTCATTAGCTCTTCCATCTAGTATGTGGTAAACACTGAAGTAAATCTTAACTCCTTTTAACTGAGCCATTGTTGTTGTCATTATGCATTTTGGTCACTAAAGCAATGTTTTTTGGAAACATTGCTAGACTTGTGATTGTTACTGAAACTATAACAAATATGTAGCTGTTAATGCCTCCAGAAAAAAATAAAAAAAATAATGTTTTCTGGCCTATATCCGTGTATTTAAACAAATAATGGATTTATAGATTTTATCATTAGGCACTTGGCAGTTGTTGACGTTTAGCCATTACTATTATGCATAGTTCACGTGCTGCTGGAAAAGTCCAACATCTGGTGACTAACATGTTTGAAATTAGTTTTATGAGCTTCTCACTGTGCCATCTCTGTCGCCAAATACGGTAACTAACGCAGTGTTAATTTCATACTGCCAGTTCGTGAAGGCTTTTACAATTGCTCTCCCTGGTTTGCAGATTATCTGTATCAGCATTTTATTTGCCTGATAACCGATAAAGTTAATTAATTAAAAAGTGTGCTACTTTGGCTCTGCTACAGCTCTGTGTCTGTCCCTCTGCTTCGGTTTTACTCACCACTGAGTCTGACTTAATGCCCACAACACTATCTGACTATCTTTTACTGTGTATTATGTTGAAAGTTTCTAATTTATTAAATAATTGCTTACTGTAAAGCATTTAGTTGGAGTTTGTAACATTCCAAAATCTTAATTTTGATTTAAAGATTTTCATCTTTTACTGTAAATGCATATCGGTTCCAAATATCGGTTATTGGTTTCATTATCTACTAATAAACGGTATCCATATCGGTCCTGAAAAACCAGTATCGGTCGATCCCTATCCCACATACATCATGTCTGGGAAAAATATTCTGATGTACAGAAAGTGATGCATTTTGATAACAGACATGAAGAGCCACCTATAGAAACACAACTTCATTTACAGAAAAGCCAAGCAAAATGATGGCATGATATTGGATGAATTCTTTGGAATATAAGCCACAGTTTTGCCCAGACTGTTTCTCATTACCTACCTAATCATTGAGAAAAAAATAATACAAATAATCCAAATTTGCATTTTTTTTTATATGGGGAACTTTTTGGGATTCAGGGTATGCTACCACCTCCATAGTCAGTGATTTCAACATTATGTTTTACGGCACAGTTCATCCAGAGGTGGATGCTGGCATGGGGTCAGGCAGATGTAAATAATGACCGACAATGGCTTATTTGTCCTGACACTCAAGGTCTTCTCTGGTGGGAAGTAAACGGCCCGTATGGGGGCTGTGTTTGCTTGTGAGAGAGTGCTGGTTTGTTTACGGGCAGCAAGAATGACTAGTCATTATTCTGATGCCAAGTTTGAATGATTGATGCTGCTACTCTTGTTTTAAAGCCATATTTCTTGGCATACCTTGTCATCGCCACGGTGTCCACAATGATTTATTCTTTTGTCTTGCATCATTTGCTGTGTCTGACCTAGTGCTATACTAAGGTCAAAAAGTGAGAAAAGTGCAGGTTTTCTCAAAAAAGAGTTATTAAAAAAGATTGTTTTAGCCTCTGTAGATAGTAGACTGATATTACATAATGTTTTTTTTTGTTTATTTTTTATTGACCTTAATTAGGATTTTTTTCAAATCCGATTGTAGCAGGATGTTGCTGATATTTAATTGTAGGCTGACTGAGATTACTGTCATATTACTCAACAAAGAATAGTTAGAGACAGGTTTTCTTTGGTGCAAAGATTTATAAGCAGATTTGCTTTCATGTGTCCTGTCAGCTTCGATTAGATTTATGAGAGGGCACTGAAACCAGCATTTGTATGAAACAGTGTGTCCAGTTAAAAGTTGGCCAGTGGATGTGGCTGAAAATAGGAGCCATAAGTCAGTTAACAGGGTCTTCTCTGTGTGGTTTTTGGAACAGGTCTCCTGTCTGTTCTCTGTCCATGCTCTCCTCAGAGATCCACAGGGCCCGATGCATGCTGGGATATACAAGGGAAGGAAATTCCTTGGCCTTCTGCATTCAAGCCGGTGGTTATAATGAGAAATGTTGCACGTTAGCAGATTCTGTGTCTGACCTCTTCTTGTTATTTTAGTTAGTCACTATATTTGATTTGATAACAATGTAACTTATGTATAAGAAAATTGGAGGAATGTAAGAAACACTTGGACTTGCTTATAGCAGTGACTATTTATTTACAGTTTACTCCCCTTTATACCACAGTGGTAGTTTCGGATTGCCAGAGATAGATTGATAATTTATTCAGTAATAATAAAACATTTGCTCCCTTATTCAAACCCTGACATTTGTTTTCACAAGCTGACCCACATTTTTCATAAACGTCTATTCATGCCATACCTGCCCCCGGTTGGAGGCGACCACCGTCGCAAAGGGATCTGGTTCAGATGAATGGGAGTCTTTCATTGCCCCGTCAGGCCTTCCTCATTTCCTCACCCCCCTTCCCTTGCATATTCTCCCCTGCTCACCACCTCCTCCTCCCTCTCCACCCTCCCCACCTTGAGGCCTCCCTACCGTGCCAAAGTCATGAGACCGTCTATTCATGCCTCGCTGACATTACCTGTCTGAATCGAGCACACTAAATATACATACCTGCCTATTCCCTTTATTTTTGGGTAGCAAACACTCATCAGTGCTCAGTGTGTCTTACCATAAGGACTAGATGGAGCTGAGGTGGTCTATGTCTCAATGCCACACCACCAGTATTGCCAGAAGATGCATGCTGTTTAAAATTAACATAATAGTTTGTGTTGGATAGTTTTTTTAGCGAGTCTGCTAGCCTTGATAGCATTCTCTGAAGCATCACTAAGGAGGGCATTCTGTGTTTTGCCCACATTTCAAATTGATTATAAGATTCCAGAATTTTTTTTACAACTGCCAATGGATTATATATATATCACATAACAATACAGCTACTTTATAGCTCTTTAAACTGTTATATTTAAATGAGCTATTTTCTGTCCTTTTAATGCCATGTTTTGGAGAGTTGATCCTCTAACTGTTCAGTGTGAAAACTCCTTTTGCCTTTTCTTTCTGTCTCTTTTATTTTTTTCTGTCTTCTCAGAGAAACTGTACTGTATAGGCTTTAAGGAAGTGACTAATTGTTGTATGGGGCTGTTTAATTACAGTTAGCTATGGTCAGACTAAAGGTATGTTGCCCTGGGCAAAGGTATGTCAAAAGACCAATGGTGACGACTACTTGTGTTTTGATTTGGCCAGTGATGCCCTGCACTCGCCTTGTAATTACAACATGTGTTTGGATTTTAGTAGAGAAAAGACAAAAGAGCCATCTATCACAACAAAACTAAACGGTGCTGTATACTGACCATTGAAAACATGGAGGTTGTCTTCATGCAGCTCCTCTATGGGAACTCTGTTATCGTGCACGACTGTAACCTTTGACCTCCTCCATGTGTATTTATATCCCATGGTGCCTTGTGGACAGGATGAGGTCAAGGTGGATAATACTTTGAGAAAAAGATGGTTTTATTTCTCTGTCCCTGTTTGCACTGCATCACAGAGGGAAATATTATCTGATCCTACTATGCCAAACTGAGAGTAACTACTTCAAAATGACTTGATAGCTTTACTAACAGGTATATTTTAGTTATGATTAACACAATGAAAGTAAGAAAGCCAGTGTTAATTAAATGCAGAATGAAAGAATTTAAATCACACATTCCAGATGTGTTAGTAGCGATGTAGTTTACACTACATACTGTATAGTTCTGAACAGACACCACAGAGTCAAAGCAGTTCTTAGACAAGAGAGATCAACCAGCTCTCCAGTCAAAAACATAGCGCTTTAGAAATCTCAATAAAAAAATCATATAGTTTGTAGGGCTGTGCTTAATTGCGATTAGGGTTTTGGCTCCTAATGAACACAAAAACAGAGTAATCTAGAAAAATTATTATTTTGCACATTACGTTTTGGAAGTAAACTCTTATTTTGTCTTGTGTCCTGAATGAAAAATAAAATGTTGAAGCGGGAAATTTCACAGTTCAAGTTGTTTTCACTGTTGATTTGTTTAACATTAACTGTTTCACTGTTTTTGTAAGTTCAATACTTGCAACATATTTTCAAAAGTCAATGAATAATCGTGTTAAATAATCATGATTTCAATATTGACCAAAATAATCATGAATATGATTATTTCCGTAATCTAGCAGCCCTAATAGTTTGACATAATGCTATAATATACACAATATGCAGTATCTTGTCTTTTTACATTATCATCTGATAGTAAGAATTATTATGCACTTAAACTTAAATGATGCTTTTAAATGCTCCTTAAGCTCCACTTGAGGTGAACACTGCCAAGAATGACAACATGAACAAAACAGAGGATATAACAGGTATGGAGTAGTAAATAGTTTTTCACAAGTCAAGTGTTGATCTTGACCCTGGTTCTCTCTTTCAGCCTCTCTCTTTTCTCGTTGACCTCTGACACGGTAGTCATTAACACACAGCCTCGTGGCCTGTTTGTGTGCTGTGTTGTGCTGTGCTGTAGCCAGGAAGGGGCATATTTTGGAGCTCTGGCTTTGCTCCAAGTTGCCAAGGGCTTTTATCTCAGCAGTCCACAATGGAAGACAGGCCCAGAGCCTCATCATAACTCCCCCCAGGTGTTTCCCAGCAAAAAACATATTTTACCATCCCAGCTGCTCTCTCTTAATCCCTGCCTGTCTGTCTCTGGATCCCTAGTAGAGTTTCCCTCCTGAGTTGACATCAGTTTCTCACTTGCCTTATCTTGGCTTTGTGAGTTGGCTCTTGTTTGTTTGGTGACTCGGCTCTTATTTTTTTTTTTTTACTGGAAAGTTAATGCACCGTTAAAGGAAGAAAGTTGTCGGTAGGATTATATGTAAAGATGATTATCAAATTCATTTAGGTGTTCTTCAGCTTCAGTTTGCATCTTTTTAACCTTAGACTTAGTGGTTTTATACTAACACCTACAGTAGCCTATATGTTCATCCCATCTTTTCTTGTTTTCATGTACATGCATTATTGAATTTGTCTGTCATGCTCATGTCTAACCATGAAACAGTCAAAAGTCTCCTAGTTGTACCGATGTGGTCCAGAGGTTGAACACCATGTCTCCACAGCCTATTTGTTTGCAGACGGGTGGCTCTCAGACATGAACTAATTAGAGCTAACTCTAGGCAGGGTTCAAGCATTCACTGTTGGTCTTAGGGTGACACATGAGGTAATACATGTCAACTTGACTCAGGGCAAGGCTTGATCTCTCTTTCTCTGTCGAGCCTTCCCAAACACACACACAGTACACACGACACACACTCAGCTAAGGCCTTTCCAGACTTGGCACCTAGGTTTAATGCTGTCCTATGTCTCTTTGGCAGGTCAATTTTGACTTTTCATGGTCAGTATAGTAAATGTTTTCAATAGCTAACACTGACATTAATTGATATTATCAGGAAAGGTGCACAATTCTTCTTACAACTCGGACACCAATGATTTAAAGGGGAACTATGCCCATTTTCAAAATTCATACATGTTATTCCTATGGTCTAACATAGTCCAAAATATTAGTGAACATAAACAACTCTCTCCCCAAGCCAAAAACTAGAGTGCTAAAACTCAAATTTGTGATGTAATCAAGTATAAAGTGTGAACTGCTCAATAGACAATGAATTTAGAAAGATGTTATATAGATAACACAGAGTTCCCAGGGGTATGTTCCGAGTATATGGGTACATTTTATGTTTCAGACCTAAGAACACTACAATAGAATGAAGCTCATTTGGGTATAAAAAAAGAAAATCAGTCTCCCATTCATTGTCTATGGAGCAGCTCCACAATTTATGCTTGATGACATCACAAGTTTGAGACTTACTTCTGTGGTTTCTGTCTGAGAGAGAGTAGTTCATGTTCACAAATATTGATTTAACTTCCATAGGCCAAATAAAATATTGGAATATTTAATTTAGATTGTGTTCCCCTTTAAAATGATCTGTCTGCTCATATTTTAATGGATAGCATAGTTTCTAAGCTAAGCAGCTGCTGGTTGTAGCTTCATACTAACAATACATACATGAGAGTGGTATCAATTTTCTCATCTAACTCTCAGCAAGAAAGCGAATAAGAAAATCCCAAAATGTCAAACAATGACTTTAAAGGAAAATAGTTCATTTTAACTTTGCTGCAGCTCCTTTTAGTCTTAACATGACATTGTAGACTTTTCCAAAGTGCATAAATAATGTGCATTTCAACAGAACATGTATCTCAGCTGATGTTGCAGACAAGAGAAGGGAGTGGATGCCTTTGTGCTACACTGGGTTATCAAGGATTGTAGCCATTAAAAATGCTATGAGCAGAAGTATTATGATTGACCCATTAAATCAGAAGGCTGAAATGAGGCGTAACATTCTTTAGATTGGCAATCTGAGTAATGAGCCAAACCCCTTTAATGTAGAACTAAGCAAGGCAGAATGTGTTGCATGTTATAGTTTGAAGTTTGGTGTCTTACTTGTACTTGAATGACAATATATGCTTTGATTGTTAGAGATACATTCAACCAGTGAGAGAAAATCAAGTTAAAGTAGCATTCCTCTGTACATCGTCAAACTGAAGCTGTGCAACAAGATGTTGATGGATGGTTACATAGAGAAAGTTTCAAGGAGCACTGCTTGTTTTCCCATGAGGCAAGCCTTAACACATTGATGTTTATACTAAGGTACATGTTAAGGATCCATAGATCTGGTTTAAACACAGGAAGGTGTACACACAATCACACACACATTCTCATGACAAGTTGCAGCCTGCTTCATTTCTCTCGTGTTTTTCTGCCAATCGTCTCTTCTGCTCTTCAACATATAGTGTCCTTGCTCACACAAGTGCATCAGGATTTTACCTCTGGGCTCAGGCATCTCGCCTGCCAAACATCCTAACCAAAGACATGCTCCTTCTTCCACCTCCCAAGACCCCCCCTCAGCTGTCTTTACAATGTGTATAAAGGCTCAAAAAACCAGCCTCCAGGAACTCGGTTCAAGCAATTACAGACTCCAAAGCAAAATCCAGATGCTTTCGCCAATATGTTTGCTGTCTTACAGTGAGCTGTGTGCTTTGGCTGTAGGAATGAAAACGAGGTGAGACGGTGCTGGAATGGTGTCAAGCACTGTGGTTAGCTGCCCCAACCATAGAGAGAACATTGTGGTTTGAGCAACTTTCACAAACCATGTCTGAGATTTTCAAGGTTTTACTCTTTCCTGTTTGCTATTTTAATTGTTTTCAGACAAAACCATTGTGTACTGTTGGTTTTTGCTCAACATCTTTGTTCTTTTTTTTTTTTTTTGCAAGTAACATTTTTAGAAATGGCTTAATTTTAGCACAATCCCCTTTGACACTCACTACATCAGACACCATCAGTAAGTAATGTGGTCTTGTGAGCTATTTTAAACTTCAAATTAAAAGCTGTTGATAATTGGGTTTGATTCGGAGCTTGACTTGTTTTGTGGCCAGTAACGATAATGCTATTTGCTGTTTTTGTGTTGTTAAAGAGTTAGGACAAAGTTATAAACTATGGCAAATATTTTACATTTCAGCTAAAATCTAAACTTAAAAATATACTGCGACAGTAAACAAAATGGTAAATGTTGAAGAGTAAACCTTACTGAAACAGTATTTTACTGTAGCACACATGGACATGCCAGGTGTTGCTTGTGTCTTGATGATACATGTTTATTTGATTTCCTGAGGTAAACCCTGGCGCTGATAATAATAATCTTCCCAGTCTCTCTCTCTTAGTTTCCTCCCTGCACCATCTGAGTGTGGACTCTGTGGGGTGTGTGTCAAGCTGTTTAATCATACAGTAGGGGTAGTTACTCTGCCAGACTCTATAAGTGTATGGGACCTAAGAGATCACATCTGCAATTTCAGATTTGCATTTGCAGTAGGCCACTTCACAGTAGGAGTGTGTGAGCAAGATGAGACATGACCTTCGTGTGTGTGTGTGTGTGTGTGTGTGTGTGTGTGTGCGCGCACACACAGGCTTGTCTTTTGCTAAAGATCTGGTTTCATCTACCTTTGTAAATACATCTAATTCGAAGTAGTGATTTCTAATATTATCTATATATTTTGTAAATGGAGGATTACTTGTGGGCAACATGTGTTCCTGTACGATAGGTGATGTGACACACGTTTCTTTTTCTGTTTTCTGCAGGGTGACATCCAGCAACTTCTGATTGTGGCGGATCCCAAAGCAGCATATGACTACTGTGAACATTACAGCCCCGACTGTCACACCCCCCACAGTGATTCCCTGCAGGCCCAGGAGCCAGAGGAAGAGGTCAGCCAACCAGGGAGGGTGGGGGAGATACAACAGCGAACCAATCAAGGGCCCTGATTAATTTCTATTTTTCTAACAGGAGATATTGGAGAGCTTCACTTTAGCATTACCTAATGGTCATTTCCATGGCCTACTGATGTCTTTGACATGCAAAGGACTCACAGATGTCAGGTTCTATTCGCAAATGAAATGCTTTGACAGTTGCCTGTGTATCTGTTTCCACTTTGGCGAGGTTTTGCCTTGTACTGTTAATGCACTTCACAGATCCACTTCAGTGTGTGGCTAAGCAGGTTTTACACTACGGAAAATATCTTTGTTAAAATAGAATATAATTAAGGAGAATTACCATACAATAGATCAGGTATTGTAGACATGTAAAGTAAATCAGTAGAGTACTGATTAGTCAGGCTGCCTACACTAGTACTGGCAAGACAATCACAGAGATAAGTGTAATATGAATATGAATTTATTCATTTGACATCATTTCAATATGTTCACATATTGGCAGACACACTGTATCGAACCATTGGGGTAAATTTGCACTAAATCAATACTTAAAACTGTGCATGGTGCACATCTTGACACACCCCAATTAGGGATGTCATAGCAGGTGTCTTCCATCAGCTGTCAAAGGTCAAATGCCTGTTGTGATGTCCCTGATTGGAGGTGTGTTTGGCAAGACGTGCACCTTGCTTGAAGATTTTAACGCATGGTAAGCAGCGCAGCAGCAGCTGGTGTCTGACCTGTGATATTTAGTGTATATTTACCATTTAAAGTACCCACAATGACTAACTTAATGACCACAGTGCAAATGCTGGGGAGTTTAATCAGCGCTGATCAACATGCAATGTGAAATGTTAATTTTGAAGTTATAATGAAAGCAGCTGGTAGGGCTACCTATTCTATCCCTCTGATCTTTTTCTGCAATTTATAACAGCCTATTAACCCCAACTGTTTACTTATAAGTCTTATTCCTGTGAGTAAGAGTTGACCAAGCAGCAGCCAATGACACAGTGGAATACATGGCTCTCTTTGTTATTCCATAGATGTATTAGCGATTTTAACTACTCACATACTTAAAACTGCCTTACTGTCTTAAGTACAACAAGTTAACCCTTATTTTATATTAGCCCATTAATCATTAAGATGATTATAAGGGGCATGGGGGAAACAATCATGGACACTGACCAGCTATAAAATTGCAATGTGGAGCCTGGACCTAAGTCAGTGCCAGAGTCCCCAGAGATCCATCTAGGCTTCATTAATTTGATAATTGGAAATGCACATGCTGCCAAATACCATAACCCATCATTTTGAATCAGTTTAGCATAGTATTATCTTCAGACTTCACTTTGAAGTTGCAGCATGAAGTGATAAACCTTCATGACTAGAAGTCATTTATCAGAGTATTATTATATTGTACTGTATAGTTTCATTTTCCCGCCCTTGATAAGAAACTGCAAGAGAACTACTTAACTAAAAGAGGATGCACTTTCTTTAAATTAGACCCCTTTAATTTAGCTGAACTTAAAAGTACTGAAGTGTACAATTTATATGCTTGCAGTAAGAAAGTTCCATTACGATAACCCTGAAATGCAGCTGGTATTTTTGTCTTTGTGGTTTCCTTGTTGTTTTATGAGTTTTTAAACATCCCATCTGCTTACGTTTGTGGGCTAAGAAGCACATGGCTAGTTTCCAAGTAACACTTGGCTTTGATTATTTAAAGGTCATTATGATTTGTTAATTATTAGAAGACCTGCATCTGAATATGTTATAAATGATACATTATAATGCATTATAACATTAACCCTTTGGCTTTACCTGTTTGAACATGTAGCATGCCCAGGATGATATGTACCATATGTATCATCTTCTTGCTGAAAGAGCACTAATGCTAACGCTAAGAATTCTCTTCATTCCACTCTCTCTCCTCTCTCTCTATCCCAACCTCCCTAGTACACTACTGATTTAGATTATTCTCAGTTCTATGATTACTCTGAGGGAGCCACAGACACCATTCCAACCGATGAGTATTCTGAACCACAGGTAAATGAAAAAAGGAAAAGAAAAGAAAAAAAAAGTTTGTAATGTCTCTTTTTGTCAGTCATCCATCCCATCCCTCAGTTCGTCTCGTGTTGTCTGTGTGATGTCTCAATGTTATGTTTAAGTGCACACCAATACTCCAGTAACTGGGAGTAATCTGCTTTATTATCATGTTATGATTAGAATGTTTCAGCCCAAAGGGTTGATTTGCCCCACTACATTGAAAGATGAGCAATAATCTAGTTGTCCTGACCTGGTTATGCCTACTCTGATTATGACCTTACAGTAAGGCAGCGGAGGTAGAACTTTGAGTGTGCATGTAAACATACTCAGTGTGTCAGTCCTCCTTGTGTCTGTTTTATGAGGCTGCTGCCTTCTCTTACTGGGAAAATGCCATCTGCTTTGAGTGTTTTTTTTGCATTCCAGCATGTCTTTAAAACTATTGTATACATATGGATATCGGCAAAGTTTTACTTTCACTATTTTATTACTGCAATAGCTCTAAAGAGTTGCTGAAAGGCAAATCCTGTTTATTTTGTTTGTGCATCTTTCCCAGATACGTAGATCCTTATATGTGCCCAAAAATTCTCCTGTATGTCACATGAAAGGCCCAGTCCTCAACTGTTGTGCAGCATCCTTTTTACCCAACTGTTACATAATCTAAAGTTAACCTTAACATGGTCAGCATTCCAATTGCAGCTCTTGTAGTTGATGTACATGGTCAATATTTTAAAGAACGCCATGCAGGCCAACTACTGTACATGGGCTGCTACTGGAAAGTGGATCACATGGGGTCTGACAGCTTGGTTGGAATGGACTCTGTACAACGGTCGCGTATTGTGTCTTTAAATCATTTCCACTTTTGAATGTTCCATGTTTGTCTTGGTGTTCTTTGTCGCCGCAACCTCTTCCAGAGAAAGAAACGTAGTGTCTCCATGAAAAAGAAGAGGACCAGAAAGTCCCTCAGTAAAACTAAGGCCAAGCCCTTAAACTTCTTTGCTGCCAAAAAATCAACAGCTAAAAAGTTTGCCACTAAGAAGAAGCGACAGATGCCTGGCTACCAGGCCACAGCGCCAGCTCGACCAAGAGGCAATTTTAGGGTAAACGTTCATGTTAAGACAAGAACAAATCCCATCAAGATCTTCCAACCTTGAAGGGAAAATCTATGATGGCAGACTGAGAGCTCCCTAACCTCTTTTGTGTAGAAGTAGCCAGCTTGAAAGGACCCTTAGCAAATAACCTCTGGTTTGAGCCTTTGGGTTAACCTTCGCTTTATATTTCTTTCCTTTTTTCAACATGATTCAGCCAAACAATGTAGGAGATTACAATACAGACTTTGACTACGGAACTGTAGATGGTACTCAAACTCAGGCTCCTTTTCCCACGAGCGGACCCAGTGAGGTAATTTTCATCCTTATTCTCATCTACTTCTAAAAAATGGTGTTGGGTGTTTTGGGTAATGTGAGCCAGGAAGATTTTACCCAAGGAAGTATCTGGTATGAAATGACACAACCATTCTAATGAATGGTTGTGTCTTCTGACTTAAGATTTTGATGTGTGGCAGAACTGATGGACAGGGAAAATTTGTTAATGTTTAAAAGCTACAACCCACTTGTTCCACTACATACACTGTGTGGATTCTAGGGATGCATTGCATGCTTAGAAAATAATGCGGTGGACATTGTGGAGGTTTTTATAGCGTTATGTCATGTCATACATTTCTGGCTAAGGCTGCAGATTTTGTTGGTTCAAAGCAAGTGAACACATTAGACCTATTCAGACACTACAAGTTAAATTAGTTGTTTACAAATGTGTGGCATATGGAAGTAATTGTTACTTGAACAAGCAAATGACATACTTACTGTACCGTATCTTCATATTATGATTACAAAAGGGTGTTTGTTCTGGAAACACGTGGCCCTCTTTTTAATAGAAACCACTCAGACTTTATGTGAAGTAACATGTGCGCCTTTACCAAGAGCCAACTATATGTTTTCTGATATTTAGAGATGTTTGCTCAGAATTGTTGCCTCAGCCACTATGCTTTTATTACCCACAGAAAGAGGAGTTGACAAGATTTGCAGCCTTATCTAGAATTACAAGAAGTTTATGATGACAGAGCCTCTCTCATCCAGTGTCACTTACAATAC
Source organism: Sander lucioperca (assembly GCF_008315115.2). Lineage (NCBI taxonomy): Eukaryota > Metazoa > Chordata > Actinopteri > Perciformes > Percidae > Sander > Sander lucioperca. The sequence goes on along the minus strand of NC_050173.1, from coordinate 16,027,171 downwards.
ATGTGGAGAATAGTGGGTTATCTGTTTAACAAAATATGCCCTGTCCATCACATCTTAAGCTTGGTTTTGATCACTAGTTCTGCTAATTACCTCTAAAAGAACTATGATTACCAAGGCTAAAATCTCCTCACAGCCAGCTATGAATGTGCATTATCTACTGCAGAGTTTGACAAAGTGGATGTGATTCTCCAGGCAATTTTAAATGTATCACTTGGCAAGATGGAGTACTGCCAATAATAACTGTAATTGCATCCACTTTGTTGTTATCTGAAGCTAAAGCTAAACAGTGATCAGTTTGGAATGAAAGAAAACTTTGTGCCAGGTGATTGTGTTTGTAGTAATTGTGCCAAATACAGAGTGTATTTATATATACACAGCCGGCTCAAAACATATTCTGTCAAAATGGATTTGTTGACTAACAAAAGTACATTTTATTTGTATGCATCTTGATGCACTCTGTATATGTGCACAGCTAATACAATCTGATGATTGATTAGATGTCCATGCAAATAGCTGCTAGTGTCATTTCAGCCTTTCTTTACTGTCTCTATCAGTATATCATGTATGGTTGTATGATGAGAGAGAAAAGAAGGCTGAGATAACAAAGTCTGTATGACATTTATGGTTAACAAACTTTTGATCCTCAGAGTTGATGATTTTATTCAGCCACTATGGTAACACTTTATTTATTCCTTTGTATTATAACATGTCTATTTACTGAACTTAGGTATGCTGTAGGGATTACTGCACAACTGTATTTCATGAATGTGTAATTTGACAGAGCATACATCATTTGTAACATATCCATCTTGGAAGAGTTTAACACCAATTTTTTTTCTAGGATTGTAAATGCAGTAACTTAATCACCATATAATTAGTAACATGGTTCAGTACTAACAGTGTATAGTTTAGCCCATTTTTGTTGTTGTTGGACATATTCAAATTACAATCACACAACACTGCCAGGCCAGTAACTGTCCGATATTTTCTTCCTCCATGATAACTTAAGATTTGTATTATTGGAATAAATACGGTGTTACCACAGCTATTTCAAATTTAGTTTTCTCCATATCATGCTGAATTTATTTTCAATTTGCTTTAATAACATCTACAAGTAGACCATTTGCCTCAATTGCTTAACTAACATGCTTATTTCCTTGGTTGCTCACCATTATGCCCCCATTCTTCGCTTGGGTGACACCTGGAAGGCTGTGGAGGAGGATGTTGTCGGTGCATATGTCACCGAGGCCACTCCCATTGCTCCGGAGTCCATTGTCCCAGAAACGGTGGACAACTTGGACACTGGCGCTGAAGCATATGACCTTAAGGAATATACCCTAAAGGAGTATGACTTGGGCGAGATTGACAACAGGTTGTATGATTACGGAGCATATGATGAGTATGGCACGGCCCTGTCCAAGCCCACGAGAACCTATGATGATGAGGTGGGGCCTGGGGTTGCTGCTGAAACTGACGTTTCTGAGAGCACCGTAAGTACCACACCCTGGCCTGGTGACTGAGGGGTGTGAGCATGAACGGCACGTGTTAGGGACTCTGTTTGTGTTATGGACTCACTCTGTCTTCCAGTGCACGCTTTCCTAGTTGGTTGCTTGGTAATGTGTCATTGACAAGTTGAGTGTGGAGTCTTGCTGCTGTCTCACTGGTGTGTGATTGGCGATTTAATGATTGACAGCTATGATAGGGACAATGCATGCACCTGTGTTTTCTAAGAAAGGGTATGACTGATTACTTCTTAATTTATTAAATCACATTCTGACATACTATACAGTGTGTGTGCACAAGCACCTAAAGTATACACACACACATTTTGTTCTTCTTTCTTTAAACTTCATCTCTCCTCACACAGCCTTCAGTCAATGTTGGCCCAACCTACACACCACCCATACATACCCAACGAGCAATATCGCCCCTTCCCCACCCACGTCGGATTGGATCCCTCCCTCTCCTCCTCCTCTGACATTTTAACAAGCAGCCTGTCTGTGTCATATCCCTCCCTATATGCACAGCAATTAGCCCATAAATCATAGGCAGCTGTCTGCACAGTACACACACACACACACACACACACACACACACACACACACACACACACACACACACACACACACACACACACACACACACACACACACACACACACACAAACACACACAATCGTAATCAAGATGTTGTGGATTCCTTTTACTTCCCTAACCAACTTTTGAACTCTGTCTTTGCCAGTCAACAGTCATAGCTTGTCACAGTTTGTCATCTGCTTAAAGTATAAATATTTAACATACATCCTTCTCTCCACTTTGTCTTTATGTTTATACATTTTGGCCCCAGTGCTGTTACAATTTACCCACTTTTAGAACATCAGCAAACACAAATTTGTTTCTGTGTGCCTGTGGGTATTGTCAGCATGTGAGGGCAAGGACTTTAATGGTCTTTTTAGTACCCTTCTACACACACACACCACCCAACCTCCCACTCTTAGACAAGCACCTTCTAATCCTTCCCATCTCATCACACCTTCTCCACTTTCACCCCCAAAACACATATAAACACACAATGCAGCTGAACTAATCCCCTACCACTAATGAAATACAGTTGTGTTCAGCTATGTATTTAGATTTTGTCATTTGCAATGGTGCACAAAGATTAGAAAAGAAGACGCTTTACTTTACTTAAATGTGAAACTGTACATTGTAAGGCAGTGTCTCTTATTGGGGGGGGGGGTTAAACAGAGTCCGGCACAGTGCTCATTCCACATAAAACGCTACATTACATCACTTCCAGCAAACTTCACAGAGAACAATGACAGCATCACCGATCTGTTTTATCCTAATATTATCTGGTCCAGCTCAGCTAAAAACCCAGAATCCGTCAGCATGTTAGTGTGTCGTTCGCTACCTAGCCTGCTGTTACAGTTGTGAACAAACCACAGACTGTTGCCTCGTTCATGGAATCACGACAGTGCAGAATGAATATAGGGGAAACATAATGGATATTTGGCGTTATTTTTGGCATTAAAAAAAGGCCCGTCAGGCCTGTACAATAATAAGGGAAACACTGTATATATGTATCCAATGTATTATTTTGTTAGGTTCACATGACAACAATAACCTGTTGGTGTTAAGCAACATTTTATTTGGTCATTATTAGCCACACTGCACAATGGCAATGCAATGACAGCATTGCTCCATTTACAGCACATAGAGGTCCATTCTTGCTCAGTACAACTAACATTTTTCCTGTTTGGTCCCATAATGTCATCTCACTTTGGGTCATTCTTGATTCACTCTCTGCCTCTGACATAGCTACAGTAGTTGCACCTAAGTATGTGATATTGATAGATTGTTCCAACACTAACAAACATCCTCCTTGTTCATCATTGCTATCCATTCACCTGTGGACTATAGCTGCTGTGTGAAGAATGTCACCTCTGTGCTTGCTTTGGGACTACAGGTTGCTGGGGCTGAAGGAGCCTTCGGCCAGAAGGGAGAAAAGGGCGAGCCGGCTGTCATTGAGCCTGTAAGTGATATCACATAGCTATAATCATGTCATTATAGTTCAAATTATTATGTTTACTGAGTGAGCTGTCAAAACTTTCTCTCACTTTTATCACATAAGTTGCAAATGATCTAAAACCAAGGAAAATGAAGTCAACTCTTGAACTGCAGTTTGTTAAGATCCTTTATAAAGCCCTGGTCAAACAACCAAAACTTGCAGCAAAATTTCCCCCCAAATTTGTTGACTTATCCTAAACCTGCTCTTGCACAATGTTTGTGGTGAAACAATGTGTTTGTTTATTTAAGGGCATGCTGATTGAAGGACCACCAGGCCCCCCCGGCCCAGCTGTGAGTATATTGTTGAAAAAGAAATAAGTCAGTGTGTTGCACCTGGGCACAATTATGCACCATTGTTGTCAAAATTGAATGAGCTCTCCTGCTGGTGGTCTGCTGACTGAGCTTTGTCTTTTTAGGGTCTTCCAGGTCCCTCAGGCCTACAAGGACCCCCAGGCCCTGCTGGAGATTCTGGTGACAGGGTAAGTTGTCAATTATGTCCCCAAACCAGCCACATATTTTTTACACTGTAAATATAATGTGTTTAAACTATCAGTGTACCTGTTAAGACACCAAAAATCAAATCAAATAACAAATGGAAGATCTTTGACTCGCTATACCATGCAAAGCCTCTTATGTTGAGTCATATTTATGTAAGTTACATGTAAAAGCTTACCAATCTTCTACACAAAACTCCCTTACTTAGCTACATATTGAGATTATGCTAGTAGCTTACTATTAAGTGTTAGCATGCAACACTACAGCCAATGATCTAATAGGCACCACTAAATGGTTGAGTGTTTATGACTTTATCACTTGATTGGTAAGGTGACCTGTAAGAATATTTTGATAACCAAAAGATTGTTATTTGTGTACTCTATGTGCCACATTAAATCATATTATGCTGCTGTATATAACCATTTTGGAAAGCTTTTTACCATGGCCACATAAGATATTATTTTTGTTTGGCAGGTGGATAAAATTGTATACTGGGACTCTTCAAATATTGCTCAACATCTCAGCCATCATTATACATCAGTGTAGAAATAATAGCAGTAACCTTAGCAACAGTATTTATGAAGTAACCTCGACTTAAATTGATTACAAACAAACTCTTGGAAGTAGATGTCAATTTTTACACAGTCAAGCTGCGACAACCTGCCTTAGGCACTATAACGCACCCCAAGGTGTCTAAGTATACGTAGAACACAATAGAGTCAGTGGAGGGATGCTGGAGCTCCACCTTGTCTATTATTTTCACTATTTTTACTGCTTATGCATACTTGGCATAGTTATAATTCCTAAATACAGTAAGACATGATACAGTACAGTATCATGGTCTCTTGAAGATTAGAAGATGAGGAATGATATTTGACCTGGCTTTCCTTGGTAAGAGGTAACCATATTTAACGCTTTGCTCTTTAGACTCTCTCTGTTCCACAGACATGCAACACACACACTCATACACACAAACATGCACACCAGAATTAATGGAAAAGGATTTTGGCTTTGGACCGTAGCCAGTAGTGTGGTTTACAGATAGACAGGCTAGTATATGTGTGCTGGAGGAGGAGGAGCACATGTTAATCAAACTTACAAACGACACTCCTCCAGCATGTGCCGCTCCGTGTGTGTGTGTGTGTGTGTGTGTGTGTGTGTGTGTGTGTGTGTGTGTGCGTGCAATATCACAGCAAATGTATGTATACATATGTTTCTGCATTTTGTCATTTTGTCTTGGTATAGCATTCAAGAGCAATTTTCATTTATCTACAATGTAATGTGATTTAATTCAAACCACATAGTTTAGCTATTTAGATATGATAACATATACTGTACATTGCATACATACAAGCAGCTATGTGATTTGTATTTTTAATAATCACTGAGGAGCCACCAGAGGAAGAAGAAATCAAAATCTCATCACGTTGTCGTTTAAAAAAAAAAAATTCTTACAAATGTTACAGTTTTTATAAAGTTGATACATTTTATAAATCTGGTGGCATGTCTCCTGTATTGCAGGGTCCTCCTGGTCGTGCTGGTCTGCCTGGTGCTGATGGTTTGGCAGGGCCCCCTGGTACCATGCTGATGCTGCCAGTAAGTGCTCAGAATGATGCAACAGCAGTACATACCAGCGACCTTTTTCTCATATAATTCCATAAATAGGCTAATTTCTAAATTATTGAATAGTGCAGACAAAACAGATTGAGCAACTTTTTTAATGCCTGTGTGTTTTCAACAGTTCCGTTTTGGTGGCGATGGTGAGAAGGGTCCAGTGGTGTCGGCCCAAGAAGCCCAAGCCCAGGCCATCCTGTCCCAGGCCAGAGTAAGTAGAAATGGACATTTAAAAAAGCCAAAGAGAAGCCAAAAGGCTGTGGCCAACCCCCCACACCCACCCTGCTCCCTACTCACAGCTGTAGGGGGAAATGAGGGGAAGGATGAAGGAGACAGTACTTGGTGGGGAAGGAAGGGGAGTAAACTGCATTTTGTTTGCCTTGCAAGGCTAAAAGGAGACATGCCGAGCAGGCTGAAGAGCAACAACATAAAAAGACCACTTTGAACAGATGGACAGACAGGAGTGACTGTTAAAAATACTTTAGGGGCTCTCGACTTGCGGGTGGGCTAAACCAACAGGTGTAGAAAATGTCTTTGTGTTTATGTAGAAGAGGAGGTGGGCGGTTAGAGGAAAGGAGAAACTCTGGACTTCTGTAGACGATATCCCACATTAATTGCACAGTCAGAGACCACAGCGAACAAAGAGATTAGGTATGGAAATACATTTTCGAGTTCGCTGTTCCATAAGACAACACAATAAGAAAGCAATTAGTGAATGACCCACAGAGTGTACAGTATAGAAATGGACCCAAAGGCATTGTATACATTATAATGAGATGTGATGAAATAATAAAATTATTGTCTTTCATGCTTTGCTGTGAAGGATTCGTTGTATAGTATGTAATCAGAATGAGCAAGATACGCACAGAAATTTAGAATTAAGAATGCAAACTAGATATAGTGATAACAGATATGCATTAGCTCTATACTGTATACAGAATGTAGATTTTCTTCCTCAAAACATGGATATGCAGTAGATTTTTGAATGGATTTTTATGAAAGTGGAATTTGACCTTGTTCTTGTCTGTGCCTGTGCCCTGCAGCTGGCTATGAGGGGACCCTCAGGGCCAATGGGTTTGACAGGAAGATCTGGACCAGTGGTGAGTCTGCTTTTTTTGTGCGTGTGGTGGTTTGTACGAATTTGGCTACTTACTTTTTTTGTTCATATTTCCAGGGCTTGTTTACTATTCATCCTATCGTACGTGCATATGATAATTAAAGTTGTCATAAGCACACAGGATATCTATTCGGATCAATATTATGACTATGACTATTAAAGTTACAATTCCCCAAAGCTTGATGATATATGCTTCTCACCAATATTTCAGAAATAGCTTTGGAATTCAATGCTGTAGACAGTTCTGGATTGTCTCAGAAAAGCCATCTTAGTGTTTTCAGGACAAATGTATTTGAAGAGACCTGAAACCAGGTTGTTTGTTTAGAAATATTGTTTTGTTGCATCAGTGGTAGGTGGCTCAGTGCCACACTGCCTGTCTGTTTGGTGCTACCAGCTGCCAAGAAAATTTCATTCTGTTGTTGGTCCCCCCCCCCCCTTTCTCTTGGGCTTGTTGATACACGATCCACTATTTATCTGCAGGAAAAGGCCCTACAAAAGACACAAAGAATTACCCTCTGTTAAATCTGCTCTTCTCGGGCTAAAGGCCATGCATAATGATCTGAGATGATATGGCAATACGTAGATACAAAGAACAGTGGCTGAGATAAGGAATGTGTGGATTTTATCGGCTGCAAATGTACCTCTCCAAAATGTTTCCCTTCTTGATTGATTACACCAGCTTTTCAGACATTCAAGCTATTTTATGATTCTAAAATGTCTGTCTGTAATCGCCAAATCACCATCTTTGAATCCATACTTGTCTGCAGACAGATTACAGTATATGCCCCAAATGTCAGCTGAGACCAACAATTTAGCATCATATTTTTAGACTTAAGTACAGTATATGGCAAAAGACACCCGGTTGTGGCAGTGTGCCTGAAAGTGTTTTAACATTTAACGCGATCAGGATAATCTCACATTCTAATCATTTACATGCTAAAAACAACCCATTACCATCCAACTGAACAGCAATGTTTGTACCTGCTGCACATTATCCATTATTGAAGAAAAATTGTCAGAGAGTCAAAGTAGAGTGATAGAATGTATGAGAATTTAAAGGATCTTATTGTCTTTGACTGTCTTCACTTTAGTTCCCAGGTAGTTCATGCATCTGTAGTAACAGGAATGTGTGGATTCATTTTTCTTCAGATGAACACACAAAAAGAATGTACATATTTAGCTAAACATCGCCATCTGCTGTTTACTTTACACTATTTTTTACTCCTCTGTCCTGTAGCAAACTGCATGTGTCACAGTTTGAACGAAAATTATTTATATTTGGTTTTGTGTTTTCTGTCTTCAGGGTCTGCCTGGTGCTCCTGGACTGAAAGGTGAATATGGAGACCCTGGTCCTCAGGTGAGTAGGAAGTGATGATCCTAATAATGCAGATAAAATATTTCTCATCCGTGATTGTAGGCCACTTCCCAGGTTATTAGTCCTTTGTCACTAAGTGGTCCCCATGTGTCTTTACAGGGTCCCCGGGGCATCCAAGGGCCTGCAGGACAACCTGGCAAACCTGGCAAGAGGGTGAGTGAACTCAATGACCTGGTCCACTCTCACTGTGCTGTGTGTGTGCTCACATGTCTCTGTATTTGTTGCTGTGTGGTTGTTTGTACTTTTGGTCACTGCTTAAACGCTGAGAGGCTTATTTCCAGTCCAACAAACATTTGCTTGATATGTGCTTAAAGGCCTGCGCTGCCTCCAATCCTCGGATCAATGGCCAGGCAGTAAATCTGTCTAAAAATGCCAAAATGGGAAAACTAGCTATGGATGTGGGAGGCAATTAGTGTCACAGTGCCGTCACTCTGCAGGGCCAAACATCTTGAACTAATTGATTACTATTAATAAACATTAACCAGTCATAGGCAAATTAGTCATGCAAGCTTGATGCATGGGTCATCTGTGAGCCATTGGCTGATTTTAATCTAACAAAATGTAATAAAAGAACTGCAAAAATGGCACAATCCAACAAGCTACCTGGACAAGACAAAAAAGACTACGATAACACAATAAAACAACTTCTAATTATCTTAAACATACAAGGCTTTTCTAGAATATCAAGAGTGTTTTTGCCCTAAACTCATCTTACAAACTATTGCAATATGTCGGTCTTTATCTCTATGTGTAATTTTTCTGCTAATGTTTCTAAGGGTCGTGCCGGAGCTGACGGGTCCCGTGGAATGCCTGGAGAGTCAGGCTCCAAGGTATGCCATCACCCAACTTTCCATGTTCATGTGACTAAGTATAGATGAGAAATAGTGCATTATTTTCATAAAGCATTGCTACGGGCATACTGCAACCCATGATGATATTTTATGTGTGGTGATGTTGCATGGTCTGGTGACATCCTCTGCTGTGTTTCTGTACAGGGTGACAGAGGCTTCGATGGACTGCCAGGACTGCCTGGTGAAAAGGGACACAGGGTGAGTACAGTATGGTGGTTGTCACCAGTTCAGTTCGTCAAAAACAGGTGTCAAATATACAATTTAGGATGTTCTCAAAAACTGCTTTTTAGTCCTTTTACTGTTGTAGATCCCACTGAAGTTGAATGCATGTGAGACTTGTCCATTGAGAGTAATAATAAACCAGATTTTTTGCCTGAGAAACAACTCCTGTAAGATGTTTTTAAGCTTATGAGCAAAATACTGTTTCTTCACTTGATAAGTCACAGAACTAGCCTTTAAACCAAATACCTTAGTTATTGGAGATGTGTATGATTTACTGAAGGGTTGGATGTCTTCTACTGTAGATGGCAAACATTTAGGCTAGAATCAAATATATTTGGCTGCATTCACCACTCACCGGTCAGAGATCACGTTGAGTAACTTGCTTTAATTTCAGTGTGATGAGTAAATAACTGCAATGTCATGCGGGCAATAATTGAATAAGAAGTCATAATTTGTTTCATTCCACTAATGTGCCTGCATCATTAGGTCTGACATGGAAAAAATGTAATGACAAGATTGCACTGAAACCAGAAAGTCATATTTGATGTTTGCCAGATTTGTAGAATGAACCAACATTTTATAAAGTAGACTTGGAAGCAGAAATCACTTCGTTGTGGAGGGCAAGAAAATGAAAAGGGCAAATCTGTCTTATAATTTCAATTTTGTCTCTAACCCCAATTTAATAAACCGCTCTGCAGTAGGCCCATACATTTTAAATGCGATATGATTATATAGCAAACAGAATGATGCAGAATATGTCCAGTATGAGAATACATTTTTTTAAAAAGCTGAAAGAGAAAGTATCACACATGTAACAAGCCTAGAGCTGATTCCAGTGTTTTTGGAACCCAGATTGGGCATGATCAGTTCATAAAATGATGAATGAACTGAAATCTGTCTCTCATTTTCTTTCTCTCTTTCTCTATCTCAGGGGGAGCCAGGGCCACTGGGACCCCCAGGTGCCTCTGGAGAGGATGGACAGAGAGTAAGTACTTCCTCTCTGAGTGAATTTTAACAGAAATTGCACTTAAACTGAGGTGAACCAGTTACATCAGATGTGGTCCACCAGCTCAGCCCTCAGGCAGCGGCAGCTGGGCGGAGACTATTAACAGGGAGGGTGGAGGGTTTGTGTTTAACCTTTCCTCCCACTGAAACTAACTACCCCACTCTACCCTCCACCTCCACCCCTAGACGGATACTACTTCAACAATATTTGGTTATGTTGAGATTAAGCCCTGGCTAATACAGGCTTTCCAGAGTTTAGGATTGTAGGTGGTGATATAATTGCAATGTTTCAATACAAAATGTCAGTATTTACTTACAGACTGTATTTGTGAAGACCAATGCAATACATTTACTCTCCCTTCTGTCTTTTTCTTCCCTTAGGGCGAGGATGGAGAGATCGGGCCCCGAGGATTAGCTGGCGAGAGTGTAAGGCTTGTCTGCTGTTGGCTTTATTTCATCATGCTATCCCAAACATATGGGATTCCAACATGTTACAACAAGATTCCCTTAAAGCTTGCTTTACAAGTGATCTCTGATATCTAATTTCTCTTTGACAAAAGTATCCACCAGAGGACACGATTGCCCAACTGAAAAGTATTCAGCAGTGTTTTTGAGTATAGAATATAAGTCGGTGCTTCTCATTCTTCATAGGGTCCTAGAGGTTTGCTTGGACCTCGTGGTCCTCCAGGACCCCCTGGATCTCCTGTACGTACCATCATCTTTACCATCCTTATCCTTACAGTAAACTATCATTTAAACTTAACTTAAACTTGATATAAGGTATACATGAGTCTTTTCTGACTTGTCCTTCGCAGGGTGTTGCTGGAGTTGACGGGCCTCCAGGTCCCAAAGGAAACATGGTATGAACACAACATACTCTTACTAAACTGACTAAAAGTGACTAAGCTGTACATAGAGCTGGGTGATATGGAGAAAATCAAATATTACAATGTTTTTGACCAGATACATTGATATCGATATTGTGGCGATATTGTAGGGTTGACAATTGGTGCTTTTACAAAAATGTACACAACAAGATTTTTTTTGGATAAATAATCATCAGTAATGTGGATATGATGACTAAGTGGGTAGAGGCAAATAATCGAACAGCTAGAACAGTCTGGTAAGTTCAGAAAATGACATCACTTTACTGTAATGTAGCCTTTAAAACCAGGAAAAGTCAACACTTGTGTCATATTACAATATTCAAAATTTAAGACGATATCTAGTCTCATGTCGATATGGATATAATATCGATATATTGCCCAGCCCTACCAGGACATGACTGTTTCTATATGTTTGCACTGTCTAGTTTAGGCTGTTAAATCCCTTTAGGATGCACATTAGGAGGTTAAAGGTCATTCCAATGGCTCAGAGGGCCTGAGAAGGAGAGTAGTCTCTCAAAAGGCAGCTCAGGATCAAATTATAAATTGTGGTGCTGCCTTTCTGGATATTACAAGATAAGTAGTGTATAATGAAGTTTGAAATGTGCAACAGCTATTTCGGGTCAAACGTACCCTCAAGTCCTTGAATGCAGTTACAGTTTAACAGTGTTTTTCATGTATGTGTTGTATATTTTGTTATCACATCATGACACAATAGAATAAGGTCCCAGTTAGTTAAGATCTGAGAGGCATTCATATCACAGTAGATAAGGCAGGGTAGTGGGAGTAGGTACACCAAAACACTTCCTCAAACTATAACTATTTACTCAAATAACTTGTGGAATGAGTTAAACCTCAAACAGCTTAATGACGCTAAATATAGTAGAGAATAGGAGTGTGCATTGCTGAATTTTATCTTGAAATTTGGTTGTTGCTTGTACAGTAAACAATACATTGTCACCCTTTCTACATTATGTATACATGACCATATACAATATTAAACATAAATGTTGCCATTTAATTTATTATTTTTAATTCAGTTATTTACTCAGAACAGTATGTGACTTATCTTCTGCAAAAGCAGTTGAAATAAAGCATGTTTACGCGCCAGAGTAATTTTACTGTTGATAGGCAGAAGGTTGGACGGAACCCACCTGATTGTTGACAATAAGAATAATGTTTATAATATTATAATTCAAGTGGCAGTATTTAACACAGAGGATTACTCTGGGACTAGTGTTCAATTTTGACATCCTCCATCTCATTTCAGGGACCGCAAGGAGAACCAGGCCCACCCGGGCAGCAGGGAATCCCCGGAACACAGGTGAACGAATCAATCATACACCCGTGACGCCTATGACAAAGACAAAGTGCAGTGTCGATGCATGCATCATCATGTGTTAATACAGTGAAGAGGTCCCATACACACTTGTTTTAGGCCTCATTGCTGTCTGTATCTTCCACCATAAACTCTGCACGCAGAGAAAAGCAGATTTACTTATGATTCACTGTTGACAGCTTGCAAACTTAGAGATGCATTTTAATAATTCAATGCACAGTTGAACAGCTGCCTCCTCACAGCATGGTGTGATGTTGTTTATCCTTCCAGGTGTACCTTTTTAGTTAAATTTGAGGCATAAAATCAGAAGTTGACCTGTCAAAAGTAATGATTATCTTCATTTCGACTTTTTGAATTTGTTCCTCTCTCTTCTGCCCACCCTTCCTCTATTCCTCCCACCCCTCCCTGGAGACATAAAAAGAACACACACACACACAAACACACACACACACACACACACACACACACACACACACACACACACACACACACACACACACACACACACACACACACACCACACACATACTCACACCCCCGTACACATTTTTCTCAAGTAGTTTTCTTGGGTTTATATTTCGGAAGGAGAATGTTTTGGGGTTGATCCAGTTGAAAGCATCTTATTCATGTTGGTGGAATTCCTGCAAAGCTGCCACACCTGTTGGAGCAAGCTTCAGTGCCTCAAATTACCCCTGCCACACACACACACACACACACACACACACACACACACACACACACACACACACACACACACACACACACACACACACACACACACACACACACACACACACTCTCTCTCGCTCTCTCTCTCTCTCTTTCTCTCTCTCTCTCTCTCACACACACACTCACTCACTCACTCTCTCTCTCACACACACACACACACACACACACACACACACAAACACACACACACACACACACACAGAAGCTGGATAAGCTGAAGAGTTTGTTGAAGTTGTAAATAGTTGAGCTAGTTAAGGATTGTTTAGCTTGTGTGTGTGTGTGTGTGTGTGTGTGTGTGTGTGTATGTGTGTGTGTGTGTGTGTGTGTGGGCTTGTTTAACTATATTCGTGGGGTCCAAAAACGGGATCCAGTTCGTGGGGTCCCAACAGCTTTATGGGGCCAAAATGCTGGACCCCACAAGTTTAAAGGGCTGTTTGAGGGTTAAGACTTGGTTGTAGGATTAGGGATGGAATTAGGTTATGGTTAGGGTGAGGGTAAGGGTTAAGGTTAGGCATTTAGTTGTGATGGTTAAGGTTAGGGTAAGGGGCTAGGGAATGCATTATGTCAATGACGGGTCCCCACAAAGATAGTGCCACAAACCTGTGTGTGTGTGTGTGTGTGTGCGTGTGTGTTTAAGCATGCTTGTTGTTGCTATAGCAACAGACTTATTTCTTTGTGTCTCTGTCTCACAGGGTCTTCCTGGTCCTCAAGGCCCTATCGGACCACCTGGTGAAAAAGTATGTAACCCTGTTATTTTTCTGTGAAAAAGAATAAAAAAATAACACAATACGGATAACATTAAATAATCAGTAATTTATATTTTATATTATATATATTTATATAGTTATTTCAGGTTTAGGGTGGAAAAATGTTTGAGATGTTGCTTTTCGATTAGGCTGACTTTAGCCTTTTCTCATTTGGTATCAACAGTCTAACTATATAATTGCAAAGGTTTAAACGACATGTAGATGTTTAGTTGGATATGTTACACATTCTTAGCAAGTCAAGTCATAGTTATTCATAAAGCCCCAAGTCACTCATTTAAATCCTATCTATTCTACCAAAAACAACTGGTCATTTTGTCTTTTAACATTACTGTAAATGTCCTGCTTTTTAGCTTAAACTGAACATGCGTTGATTAGCCATGTTGAGTCAGGGACAGTCTGCTCTCTTAAATCCAACTCCAGGTAACAAAGGAAAGGTCATGAAATGTTTTATGTTCAGCTTTTTGGAACCTGCAGATACTCTGAGTGAACTCTGCACTGCTGCCTGAGTAATAGAGAATTCTGAAACTAGTTTGTATCGTCAGAGCTTTGACCTTACATGTCTTTTTCTTTTCCCCATACAGGGACCGCAGGGCAGGTCGGGGTTGCCTGGACTACCTGGAGCTGATGGGCCTCCTGTGCGTGCTCTTATCACCTATATACGTACATACAGTATATCAGTATTATACACACACACACAAACAGAAATATGAAGAAAAAGAATTGCACTTAAAGACATATGTTTGATAGTACATACACATGGACATTCCTGCAACTGTATAGTACATGATATAAATGTATAATATTTGTTTTGAAGCAAAGCAGGGTTGTTGAGGTGATTAGATTTTAAGCGGAAGGTTTTCTCAACACCAAGTTCAACCCACGATTTCCATCACAAAACTGACTTGTGTAGGAGCCTTTTTAAACCAGATCTGATGATCTCTGATAAACTAATCAAACTGTTACACAATATATGGGCATGGGATGCAGATCAGGTAGTACATGGCATTATGCCTCATACCATTTTCAGCCAGTCGCTGCACACCCTGGCTTATAGATGTAGAGCTTTGTGTATAATTTGTTATTAGTGGCCATCGTAAAGAGAACAGCTAACTATAAAGCTAACTATAAATCAATATACATCATATCATATCAACATGCATGTTTATAAACAAAACTTACATGATGTATATTGATTTATAGTTTTTATTTAGTTTAAAGACCATGACATAACTACAAGCTCTCATCTAAAACTGAACCAGATGTATAATAATGCATTTTAAACTGTAAAGAATTGTGTCTTTTAAAAAAATTAAGCAAACATTCTGCAACAAAATATGTATAGACTGGATGGACTATTTTGATGGGTTTACCCTATTGGTGTATGACACACACAGAGCATTCCTGTGAAATACTGCAGAAGTGTGCCTCAGAAATCTCTCAAGACAAAGAAATATAAGAAATGTGCCTTTGAGTTTTGTTATTCTAGACCTGTAGTATCTCATGTCATTCCTCCCTGTCTGCCCTTGCTAAGAGAGGTGTGTAAGTTCAAGAGGTAGGCAGCCGTTAGTTGCCCTCAGGCCCCAGAGCCTAGTGATTTACAGCCTTCTGCCTCAACCTCGCACCTCAAATTGGAAGTGCCAGGTGTTCACAGCTAAAGGTTTCCATGTGTATGTGTGTCGAGCCGTTTGTATAGGCATGTCTACCTGCCCCGTCACTCAGACTCTACCAGTAACCATCACACTAGTGGTCATTAACACACACAACTGAATTTGTGCAGCACAAAAAAACCCATAGAGTGCACACTGATCTAAAAAACCTGTGTTGTTGGCGTGAATCAGACAAAATGCAGTTTTGACCATGTTTTATATGGATTCAACATGGCTCAGCTTTGGTTTGAAAAGGCTTATCAGGTTACTCTGTGGGCAAGGAGCCTTTGGCCAGTTAGATCATCCCTTCGCTCTCATTCTCAGAATTGTATGTTTCTTGCTTTGCCATGCCAACTAGAGCAGCTATATAAAGGACAACACAAAGGCCTTTCCCCCTATAGATAATAATGGTACCACCAATTCACATATAGTGCACTTCTTGTTTGAAAAGATGCTTCAACATCATAAATTGTTGCATCAACTAGCTGCATAACATACATCTGTTCACACCATTCACTGCGTTGAGTTTTTAGTTTAAAAACAACATTGTAACAACCCCTTTTAACCACTTTGTGACTGGTTATTTTACAGGGTCATCCTGGTAAGGAGGGTCCACCTGGAGAGAAAGGAGCCCTGGTAGGTGTATTTAAGAAGAGTCATTTGGGTCATTTGGGTAAGATATTTATTTGCATGTGTGTTTGCTGCAGTGGAAAGATGACCAAAATGTCTTAACTGCAGTTAAAGTACTACAGGTAGTGTTTTAAACTAATTTTAAATGTACTCCTTAAGGACAATTGGATAACTTATGTTTGTCTACCTTGATAGATGAAATTATCGTTTATTTAAATTACTCACATTCAGAAGCATTGCACCGTTTCTTTTAGTTCTACTTAACCAGCTAGGTTGTTAATTTAACTAACTAACTCGGCAACAACCAGCTGATAATTGTGTGGTTAGCTGCCAATGGAAAAATAACACTTTTTTGACAACTAAAACAAATTCTATATATATGTGTTAGTATATATGTTTTTATATATAAGTAAATGTTGAATTCTACAAGAAAAGTATGCGCTTTTGTGTCGGCTGATTGTATTTTAAACAAACCTTTCATAGTGACAGAACACTGTAATTTAGAGTCAGTTATTAGGATTAGTTTATATTGGTTCAAAAAAATATGTCTTCCGACCTCTGTCATGGATGAACGATAATAAATCAGTTTTTTGTGCATTTTCTTTACATACGTGGATAAAATGTTTACAGTTGGCAAGTTTCTTATGCAAATATAATAGAGCTTTTGTAATTAGTCAATATATTGGAAAATATAGTTAGTGACCTCAGAATAATTGAAAACCTACAGTTATATCATACATCTACACCTTCCATATTCTTTTCCAACCACACTGTAAAGCATTTACTATCGTAACCATGCATTGTTTTCTATTCTCTAGGGTCCATCAGGTCCACAGGGTCCTATTGGTTATCCTGGCCCTCGTGGTGTCAAGGTACGGTTTCAGTATTTACTATTCTTCACTGGATAAAAAAAGTCCTCCCTTTTATAATAGTGTACATATTGGTAATGTATTGTATTCTGATGCTTATTTATCTCTCTTTCCTGTCCAATAGGGTGCCGATGGTGTTCGTGGTCTCAAGGGGGGAAAGGGAGAGAAGGTATAAACTTCTTAAAATGCTAAATAGTTTCCACATCATTTCTCAGTTTACCATGCAGGTGATAGCCACTGAGCAGCCAAAACTGGTTTTGAATACTAAGGTGTATGTTAATGTTATTACAAAATAAATTGTTGAGAAAGATTGCCTCTGTTTCGTCAACAAACTAAGTAAATATTCTGACCCATGATGACACTGGATACTATTTATTTTAAATGCTGTACTAAACTTTGCTCTTCCCAATCTACAATATCATAGTGATCCGATTAAGATATCGATCTTGTGTTTGGAGTGCTGTTTAAAAGTACATTGACTAAAGTTTAAGCATGCTGTCCAAAATGCCGTAGGTCAAAGTGTTTGTCTAAACTTCACTCATTTTGGGATGAAGGCGAAGACAGCAACATAAAGTTTGGGAACAGCCTGCAAATATATTCATGTCACAGATATTCTCTCTGTAACTATGGCTGTCTACTTGCCTGCCCAACTTTGTTTTGGCTCTTTTGAGCTGGTGTGGAAGGCTGCTGCAGCCTGAAAGTTCCATGCACAGGTCCGTCAATAGCCATCTTCAGTGGAGACATAGACTTTCTCGGAGTGACCCTCAATCAGTTGTTGAATGTAAAGCTGTCATGCTCTAGGCTTTTGGTTTCAAAGAACACTGCAATCCATCTCAAGCACTTTTGAAGTGAGTGACTGTGTGTGTGTGTGTCACGATGTAGAATTTAAATTATGCTGCTGCATAAAATCTATTATCTGACTGAGGAGATTTGTTCTCACTACAATGACAGGTATTCATATCAGTTTTTAGAATTATTTTTTGAATCAATGAATTATTTATTCTGTTGCAAGATATTCAAAATCCAAACCTTGAGGAGAAAGGGTTTGTTATGAATAAAGAATGTGCCAGTTGCTGGCAACAGACATGCTCAGTGCTGAATTATGCATCAGATAAGGTTGAAAACACAGACAGGTGACGGACTAGAAAGAGTCAAAGGAAAGAGACAAAGGTCTGGCTGAAGTGAATAGTGTCCTCCAGCATCCATTGGATTGTGTTTACCTGAGACAATTATTGTTAAATTACAAAATTCACTAAATTGTTATGTGATTTCAATGTATGAAATCCCATTCCATGTATGGCTGACAAATAAATACCTAATCAATTGTCCCAAAATCCCAAATGCCTAAAATCAGTTGGTGCAGGTGCCAAACGCAGCGCATGCAGTATGTAAATAAAGCATAGCTCAGCAGCTAAACACAGTTCTTTGCATTTGCTGTTCGACTATCTGGCCAGCAGATGGCATCATCAATCCTGCGACCCACAGAGTGAACAAGAGCAGGCTGAATTTTTAACAGGACGTGTCAGGAGACAAAAATAAGTCCCCAGTGAAATGAAAAAAAATTGTCCTTGACAAAGGCTCTTAGTGGGATATAAACAAAAGCCTTAAAAAACAATATAATGAAATAACTGAACAATTAATAGCAAATGCAATAACTTGTTTATGTCTCATTTTAGGGTGAGGATGGTTTCCCAGGTTTCAAAGGAGACATGGGACTCAAAGGAGACCGGGTGAGAAGCATCATCTGTCATACAAATAACTTCCTACATGTCCAGTCAGATCCTTATTCTTCACATGGAGGCAATTACCGTACATTGGGATATTCTCGGTGTGTGTTTGTGTTCTAGGGTGAACTTGGCATAGTTGGATCCCGTGGAGAGGATGGTCCTGAGGGTCCCAAAGGCCGAGCTGGTCCCAACGGAGAGTCAGGTCCCATTGGTCCTGCTGGAGAGAAGGTACGAGGGCTCAATGATTAAGGGTGTTGGAAAGCCAATACAATAATCATATGTTTTCATCTCAGTTTTTGTTTTTTTTTGTTTTTTGCTCTCTTTGTGCTAAAGTTGTATTGATGTGCTGTTAATGTCTCTCAGGGTAAACTGGGCGTTCCAGGACTGCCAGGTTATCCAGGAAGACAAGGACCTAAGGTAATTTAGCGTCACTCTCACCACAATAAGGGATGTTTCATTGACTGAATATGCACCTGTCTGCTCTGCTATCAGAACTATGAAGGCATCACAGTTATCAGAGTACACTGACATAACACAACAGACCAAAACGTCCGCACTGGACAGCCTGATGATTTCATCAAAAAATGGATTTACCATCAAAATAATTATTAGAAAATATTAATTGTAAAAACACACCATTTTAGTGCAGAACCAATAGGAGAGATAAGTGTTACTTGCATTCCTTTGAAACAGGAGGGCTTTAGTGCTCATCAATATTAGGCATGCTTCATACTTCTTTTTAAGGATATTACCTGTAAAAAAGGCACCATTCACAAAGAGTTTGTAAAAAGTAGCTTTATTACACTTGGGTTAGGGTTAGGACATTACAAAGAACAACCTTTGAGTTGCCAGGTTGAAAAAAAACAAATAACTTTTGACTCATGATAGCCTCCTCCAGCGTAACCCTTTTTTGTCTTTCGGCTCTTCAATTAATCAGAAAGACTCTTTACCTTCTGGGAAGGTGCTGCAGAGCATTTTGATCAACATACATGTATTAACAGCATATTAACATTTTATAATTGCAGACTTAATGGCTTATTAGCAAGTAAGAAACCAATAAGCATTACCAATATTTATTGTTATCATTATTACCAAATATAAAGGAAAACAACACTGGCAACCCAGAAACTTAATCAGAGTAATCCCTTATAACTGATCCATCAATAATTAATGAATCATTTATTTACCATTTTTAAAGTCATGAGTTATGACTTATGAATAAAAAAGGTATCTTATTAGAATATTTTAATATAAATAATTGTTCATTAATTTTTGCACAATTACAATGGCACAATTCTTGTAACTAATACAATTATCAATGCAGCAGTTTGCTCTTGTGTTTCTTGAACTTAAGACATACCACATCAACAGATCACTATGTCTGCCCTCCCCGAACCCACCAACTCTGCAGGCTTTATCTGGGATTGTGCTGAAAGAACAGTCCCTCTTGTGCTTTTTGCTATAAAGCAATGCAGCAGATCTCCTGCCAAGTCTAACATGGTGGCACACTGAATTTTTGTCTCATTTGGAAATCATGGGAATCATACCAATGTCTTCAGTTTATGCTGAAGTGATTCACTGATGTTGAAAATAGGGCTTGGTATCGCCACTGATTTCCCAAATCGATTCAGTTCTGATCCACAAAGTCTTAATTTGTTTTAGTTTACGATTTGTTTTGATTTGATTAGAGATATTTCAGTTACAATACCAACTTTGCTTGGATATGAAAGAGATTCTCAGAGAACTAATGCTGTACATGCTGTAATGCTGTACAAGGTTTACATTAAGAGTTGACCCCAAAGCAGTAATGTATTTTTTATTTAACATGTACACACAATAGTCAACACAATAAATTGCAACTCTACAGACTTTACAGTCAGTGAGTGTTGAGTGACCAGAAACAATTCTGCTTTCTTTGGTGCAGAAGGTGTAGTGCACAGACGGTATATACCTAAAGCCAATCATCCTAAAATAGCCATTTACCTTACCCAAATTTAACCTACTTATATTTAGCCCCATTCCCGACATTCTATTCATTGGTTGGTACCAATGAATGCCTTAGGTTGTCTAAATTCATATCTTCACTCTAGTTTTAAAACAGAGCCCGCTACAACCTCCTAAAGACAGTAATGTCGGCCGAGATCACCAGCGGCCCTGCCGGTCTGTGTAGGTTAAAAGATCGATCTCAGCATTTTTTGAATCGATATCAGATCATTTAAAAGATGATCGATTTGAATGATCCGAATGCATTTATTACAGGCCCAGTATCATAAACGATTTTTTGCAGGCAAGTGTGAACATGAGTTGACGTTGAGACGCGCTGCCAGCTTGTATTCTGATGAAGCAGTGCCACAGGCATGTTTAAGGACTGCCCATGGGATAAAACATGATGGACTAAATTAATAAGTAAATCAAAATTTGACAGTGTAAGATTTTTACAGAGGCATGGGGTATTAGAGATAATCAAGCTGTAGTGATTTGTGGAACTCTTACATTTGGAGGAAGTCAAAGTTTGTCATTGATTGAATTTTTATTGAATGTCCCTAATGCAATGTGTGGCGAGGTGCTGCAGAATGGGTAAGCTGCTTTTTAATCCCCTGTTCACAGAGTTTGACTAAAGAAAAACGTCATGTCACCATGTCTTATGTTAACAGGGGTCTTGTGCTAAGCCTTTTGTTTTAAAGTCTTCTCTCTTTGCATGGGTTTGTGTGCTTCCCACATAATCATATAAGTTTAGAGATTTCACCTGAGAAACTTCCTCTATTCTGTCAGCCTGATAAACATTGTGGAGACACCAGAGTGGGGGAAAGTTTCTGAATTTGATATATTCTCTTGGGTATGTGGGAAGGGAAATGTTTTTGTAAAACTTTCACTGCACAGGAACATTGAGAATTAAATAGTGGTGTTCAACCCAACTGAAGTAAAGCCTTTTTGTTTTCTTGAAAACAACATTAACAAATTTAGAAAGGAACAAAGTGTTAAGGTCATGGAAGTAATCAGTTTTCATTTTCCAAACTCATGCTAAATTCATGGAATTTTATATTATAAGGGCCATGGTATGAACTGTGTGAAACTACAGTGTGTAGCTGAAGATGATATCTAACAATAGTGCAGATAAATACAGGATGAGCCCTCATTAGCATTCATGCCCTGACCCATCCAGCATCTGTCTTGTTTCCTTTCCATGATATCTCCCTCTCCTATTGACAGGGCTCGAGTGGTTTCCCTGGGTTCCCTGGAGCCAACGGCGAGAAAGGAGCTAGGGTAAGAAAACACACACATATATATGGATATTCAGAGGCTAACAATGAGTCACTCAAGAGTGATGGGTTCCTACACACACACACACACACACACACACACACACACACACACACACACACACACACACACACACACACACACACACACTAAGTACACACACTGTGCCTGTTTGTGTATGAAAATCACCATGCCATGATATCCTAGCACAAAAGGAAATTTATTCCTATTATAAAGGCATCTCTATGGTGACTTGGCACAAAAAATAGCAGCAGCAAAATCAATGTTGGGGAGAGAACAAAAGACGTGGAAACAATTCTGCTTTTATTGAGCCCCTCTCCTCATGTCATGTCATGCCTTGGAAACAAAATAAGTTGCTCACACAATTTCCTTTAGAAAGAATTCACGGTGCAGGTTTTACTTTCAACAGTTAACTATGAAATAGCCAACATATTTCTGGCTCATCTTGATTCACCTTAATAAAAAAGAAAAAATATCCATTTTAAATAAATGTATAAAGTGGTGGTAAAAAATAAGCTTTTCTTTGTTGAGTAAATCAGAATCATTTAATGGACACTTTGAAGTACATTGTCTCACTTAAGCCAAGGCTACCTGCCAAAATTAAACAGTCAATACTGTTTTCATAAAAATCATCAAATTTTGGCCAGAAAGCCATTTGCAGCTATTGTAGAAATATGATCTCTGCATTTTTTGGCAGGCTGTTTCTGCTGCTTAAGTCAGCCAACCATTGGAAATAATATTACTTAGCCAATTCTTTGTTGTCACTTAAGAAGTGCATATTGTAGCTATAAACACACAACTCCAGTATAACTTTTTGTTGTCATTGAGATATGACCGGTTGTGTCCCTGTTTCCTAATATCTAACAAAGATATTAGTGGCCAAAGCCCAAACTCACTTTTTTTTAAAGATTTTATTCATAGACTCATGTAGGTAAGATGTGTCTCAATGCACTGAAACATCAGGAAAATGTTATTTAACACAACTATTGTTTCATTTATCGAAGCTAATAATTTAGAAAAGGAAACAAATTGTTCTGTGACTGTTTGGCATTGTCGAAAGGACAGATGTTGATGCTGTCAGAAGTGGATTAATGTTGAATAATGACAACCAGACAGTATGTGTGAGTGCCTAAATGTTCTGCCTTTGGTTATCTAACAGGGCATTGCAGGCAAACCTGGGCCAAGAGGGCAAAGAGGTCCAACGGTATGTATTTTTCTCTCCATGATTTCCATAATAAATTAAACTAATTAAATCATCTTGTATTCAACTGAATTATATGCATTCTAACAGTTTCATTACATTCTCGTAACTCGTACATAGTGATACCAGGCTTCTATATAACTCTTGAGTTTTTCTCTCTCTGTAGGGTCCTCGTGGGGGTCGAGGAGCCAGAGGTCCAACAGGAAAACCTGGTCCCAAGGTACAACAGCTATGCTAATCACAACAAAACTCTTACACTGAATTTAGGCTTTTTTCCTGGGTAGCACTCCATCAAGCAGAAATAAAATCCAATAAAATCATGACAGATTGTGAACAATGCCTCCTTCTACTGCTCCCACCGAGCCCCATGCGTAGTGTAAAAATATACCTTTATATTAACTGATGATGATTTGTTGTTGTGTGTTGCAGGGCACAGCAGGCAACGACGGCCCTCCTGGCGGGCCTGGTGAGAGAGTAAGTCTATTATATTGTCTTAAACCATTCAGTGTCATCCACCTACAATATGATGATGATATTTAGACTTTAACATGTTATTGTAATTTTTAAGGCCTTAATGTGAATTGATTCTAATTGTTTAATCCAAGATATAGTCAGTATTGACCTTCAAATCTTGTGATCTGTTTATACCCTCCAGGGTTCGAAGCATAATCATGAGATAAGGATTTGAATAAATGAATCTAGTAGGGCATACTTTGTATGCTTTTTTTATTCCCACTAGGTGCTCACATGACAGTGTTTTACTTACTGAAACAATTTTCCTAGAAAGACAATAAGATCAGTAAGGGTTAACTGTAAATAATTAAGAAGTAATAGATTCAGAGTTATTCAAAATCAATGAAGCTTTTAATTTAATTAACTTTAATTTAATGCGTGTTTGTGTCTTCCATTAAGTGATTCTTTGTTCTATGAAGTCTTCCTTGCCCCAAAAGAAATGAATAGGTTTACTGGTTAGGGCTTAGGTGACACACTGTACACATAGTGCCATGTAGAGAAGTTGCTAGGAGCAGTTGGGGTTTTGCTTTAATGTTCCTGTTGCTACCTTCATCTAAGAGACAGCAGTATTTCAGTTTTTTATCCATTTCGTTGTAATAAAGTATATTTCTCATTTGCAATGTTTTAAACTGATGCTCCAGCAAAAAAAGTTAAGTTAGCTGTAGGTGGCTAACTCAGTGGCAAAGATAACAATCTCTGCAGTCGCTTCACAATAAAAACCTTCCAGCAGTGCCACCTTATTAAATACCTTTTATTAGATTTTGATAGATTTCCTGTGGTGTTTTAGTGCAATTTGATTTTGCTGTGTAACAAAGAAAATGTGAAACATTGATTGG
This sequence comes from Sander lucioperca, assembly GCF_008315115.2. Lineage (NCBI taxonomy): Eukaryota > Metazoa > Chordata > Actinopteri > Perciformes > Percidae > Sander > Sander lucioperca. The sequence goes on along the minus strand of NC_050173.1, from coordinate 16,002,500 downwards.
AATCCAGTGAAATCCAAAGAAGGCACGGAATAAAAAAAAAAAAAAGCAGCTGCAGCAAGCGCTCAGTTGGCATTGACATTTTCCTAACACTACAGGAGAAGAAATAGAATTTATTACAACTCTGACAAAGCATGATGAGGGCAAGTTCATCAGAAAACAGAGCCTGCCCTCTGTTAGATGAAGGCAAAAACAAGAATGTAGGAGTGTAACCAAACTGAGTAAAGGCAGCTCTTGCTTTCCACATTTACTACACAGCTAAGTATAGTAACTTACTCATCATGACTTATTAAAATAGTCACATTTAGTATTTTCAAAGTCACACTGGATTGTGAATCATAAGCATTATTTAATAAAGTTTAAGCATCCTTGAAGTTTCCTTTTACAAATACTCAACTGTGAAGCTGTAGGTTAGTGCTTTGGTTGGTTACAATCAACTGCAATCAACTGGATTTTCGTATTGGATTTGCATATCAGGGTTTAAATGGACAAGTCAAATGACTCAATGTTCTCTACTGTATGTTGAGTATGCATGTGGCTAAAATGGCTGCCCTCAGTCCCACAGAGTGCAGTTTCACAGAACACTGTTGAAGCAGATGTTAATAGGCAGCTTTTGACTTTCAAAATACATGGTTCTATGTTGGTGGACTCTATTCTGAGAGATTCAAAGTTGTGAAATTCCAGCTGGGCAAACTATGTCGTAAACTCTGTCTGTACTGCTTAAGAGTTCTGCAGTTCATGTTTCTTCAAATTAAAATTATTTAAAAAAAATCTTTAATCAGTCCCAAAACAGCACATGTGAGTTAAAGTAAACTCAAACCAAATGGATGAATATGATTTAAAGATAAAATTAAATTACCAAGTCAGCTTTGAGTCATGTTTATATTAGAATGCAATGGATTTAATCAATTTGCACTGAATATTTATATGTCAATTATATTTATTGTCCCTAAATCCCAAGCCCTTATATTACCTCAACAACTTACTGTAAAGTAGCTTTCTGTGATACCACACAAACTGTAAAAGATTATAATGAAGCTGAATACAACTGTGATAGCTAAAGGTTTTGTGAACAGTTTAAAGTTTGAATGATTTCTGTAGGTGAAAGTATGTTAAGAGGAGTAGCATTTCAAACGGGAAGAAGCCTGAAGAGGATTTGAAGATTGCGCCATTGCCTTCAATGTAAAATAAAAAATGTAAAAAGCTTAATATTTTAAAAAGTTTAAATAGCAGAAAAAAGTTGAAGTCCCATCATGTGCTTAAAGAGCTGACTATTTTGATATTTTTTTGTAGCTGAAAGTATGCAGAAGTAAGAGGCGATCAAATAAAGTTGAAGAATAAAGAATCGGATAACAATACTGTGAATGCTGCTGAATCAGCATTCACACAATTAAATATGAATTAAACATCCAATTGGCTGTCTCAAAACTCATGTCACAACAAGTTTTGTTAGCTGATCAACATACTTCACTTTGTACAGGGAAACAATATGTCAGGATGCAATATGATAATTCTGGGTCATCTAATGGCTTCAGCTAAAGCCTTTAGTGGAATACAAACAGCCATTTAAATAAATAAAATGATTATTACCTTTCCTCTGCAGTATCACAGTTTGACATTTGACTGGGAGGTGACCTTATTTTACTAAGCAGTTTCTCACTCAGAATCTTTTTAAATATTCCACCCCAGAAATGCTCCTTTTATCATATATCATGTAAATCACAACTCATGCATTGCATTACATTCTAAGATTAAGCCTAGTTGGACCATTAATAAAATCATCTCTGCATCTCTAATTGATCTGACTTTTTGTTTGTCTACTGCAGGGGCCTCAAGGACCTCAGGGACCAGTGGGCTTCTCTGGACCAAAGGGCCCCCCTGTAAGTATTTATCCTTCCTGAACACTGCAGGGTTGTGCGACGGTGGGAGTGTCACTTAAATGGCCCATTTGTGTGACGTCCTGTTGTGTTATTTAATTCAATTCAATTCAATTCAATTTTATTTATAGTATCAAATCATAACAAGCGTTATCTCGAGACACTTTACAGATAGAGTAGGTCTAGACCAAACTCTGTAGTTTACGAAGCCCCAACTATTACAGTGGTTGCCTCAAGAGCAAGCATTAGCAGTAGCTATTGCGACAGTGGCAAGGAAAAACTCCCTTTTTTGTTAGGAAGAAACCTCGGACAGACCCAGACTCTTGGTAGGCGGTGTCTGACGGCACCAGTTGGGGGAGTGGTGAATGGTGGCAATAATAGTCATAATAAAGATAGTGAAACAGTGATCACAATGGTAGTCGTAGTAGTTCATGTCATAGTAGGGTACAGCAGGGCGTTACGGGGTGTAGTGTGGCACAGCAGCCTGGGTGGACGCGGTTGGACGCGGCAGGACGCAGTCGGACACTGCGGGGAATCGCAGAGCGTAGCAGGGTGTAGTAAGTTAGCTAGGTTAGTAACAGGCATTTCTGGGACTAAGATGCACACAAAAGGAGACAAGTGAAAAGAGAGAAGAGGGAGCAGCTCATTGTGTCCTTGGAAGGAGCTTCCGACAGCAGTCTAGAGTTATAATAGCATAACTAAGAGAGGCAGGCTAAAGTTTAACAACCCAGTGTAGCACAAGTAGACTTTATATTTCACAATTATTGTTTTCCGATCGGTTTTTACCCTCATAGTTTTAAAACTTTCTTGTGGCAGCGATAGAGACAGGGATGTTTACCGTTTACTGTCCGGGAGTCTCACACCACCTCAAAACGGACTGCAAGTTGGCCAGTGCAGGATGAGGTTGGGTTGCATTTCTCCAAAAGTTGAGTCGGTCTCAACTTTTCGCTGCAGGCCGCCGCATTATTTTCCGGCTCTAAACGCACTACCACTATTCAAAATGAATGGGAAGACCTGAGTTTTTGCCAGACCGCCTGAGTACCGCCACACGCTAAAGGTGTATGGTTTTCCGCTAGTTCCTGATGTTCAGTGTCGACTCATACTTACTTTCCTCTTCCTACTGTCTCAGTGGCAAATTAGCCCACTTTGCAAACATTATAAGTCAGAATTGATTCGATTTGAGGAGTTCATGGAGTGCAGTAATACATAGCAATATCCCTAATTCTGTGCAGGGATCATTAGTCTAACTTTTACTGAAGCAGAACCCATTTTCTCACTCCTCAGTCTAGGCAGCAGACAAGTGATAATTTTCACCTATCGATTCAGGACCTGTTATTTTTTCATTCGTGTTCCAGTAGTCTAAGACTTTGCCACTCTGGAAGTTATGACTGTACTGTATATTGTGGCCACAAAGCATTTGCACAATACTGCAATAATAAAATCTTATTACTTAGAAAAATAAACTTTTATTCCAGCAATAGGGCCAATTCCATAGTGCCATTATCCAGAGTCAAGTTCCTTGTTTGTATACACACTTACTTGGCCAATAAAAATGATTCTGAATGTACTTGGTTATCTGCTATGTGTGAATCTTGCTTTCTACCTAACAGGGACCAGCTGGAAAGGACGGGCTGCCCGGGCACCCTGGTCAGCGTGGTGAGACGGTGAGTCCTGAAGATGCAATATCTTATTTGAGCTTTCAGTCACCTGTGTGGCTCCGGTTAGGCTCGGCTTCTAACTTTCTGCTGAGTGTAGGAATAGAAGACACATTGAGCTGGAAACTCAATAAAACATAATTTCTCACACTTGGACAGTACGATACAACACAAGAGTGTGACACCTTATACCTTTTTCAGAAATGTTTAATCAGGAATCTCCTCTCAGTGCTCATCCTAATCTTGTTTTAATCCTGCAAAAATGAGTTTTGTTGTGTTAATGGCTGGTACTCTGTTACTCACTGCCATGTAGGTTAAAGTTGCCAACGAGACCTTTTTAGCTCGCATTCTTCAAATTGCCTTTCGATTGCAGGACAGATCTGATCCTCCCAATCAGTGAGCTGCACTTCAATTGAATCTCCCCATTCTTCCTCCTCCACTTCTTATCTCTATTGCTATTTTATGCAGGGGATTACAATCAGTGAGACAACATCTCAGTGGGATGCCAAAGGGGCAGACATCTTAAAGCAACATTTTAAAGACAAAGCCCTTGTGAACATTGTCTATCTGCTTGTCTAGTCTTAATTCACACACACACACACACACACACACACACACACACACACACACACACACTGCATTCTGACTGAGAAAATCCAGATGGCTCAGACTCCTATCTCATAGAGATGGACACCAGGGAGCTGGGGAAGCATACTTTTCTGATGCACCTTCTATCTTGTTATAAGTTTACAAATATGCACCTGAAGGATGCTGAACTTGGATTGTCCAGTTGTAACAAGGTGTCCTTGTGTAGCATTGCCTGCTCTAAAATAATTATATTTATAATAAGACTGTAACTGAGGTATAACAAAAGCAGCAGACATAACATGTGTTGCAGCAGCATGGAACAGTGGTTCGCATATTTATTTTCAGATGTGCAGTTATGAGCTTAATGAGGAATGGCTGTACTAAATCTGTACTGACGATGCATTGATGCATAGATGGCTTATCCCATCGGACATAAGATTTAACTGACAATAAACACAAACAAGGCAAAGTTTGACTTGATCACATCTCGTTGCAATCCCCTGCCCTCTATTCGATTCCTCCGTACTTGGTATGCATCAGTGCACCTCAGTTTGACGAGGCTCAGAAGGCAATAAATTCTACTAAAAGCTTGACAGATCATCGCCTCTATCATTAAAGCTTTCCCTTTTGCCTGCTTCTTTCCTATAGAAAACATTACACATGAGTGCTTCTCTGCCTTTGCTTCTATTCAAGCGATGGCAATAGAGTCTTCATTAAGGTGTTTATGGCCATAGATTTATGGACAGATGAACATGCTCCACAAGCATCTCATATGAGAATAGATCACCGCAGTAAAGATCCTCAGGCACCCATTCCCATAAGTTGCATTTGAGGAAGTGCAAATAAAGATTTGAGTCTGGGCCGATGCTGTAACAGCATGGCCTGAGGGTTTCCATTGAATAATACATCACCATACATCACAACACAGTGATCAATAGGCCTGGAGTCATAAGTCAGGCAGAATCGGCGTTATAAAAGCTAAGTTTTGAAAACTTTGTTTGGTTGTAGGATAAAAAGCAGCAGAGCTGACTTTTAAGCATCACACTGGGTTAATATTTGGGGAATATTGAGTACTTCGAAGAGGACTCAAGCCAATGCAGATCGGATTGTTCCTCTCCTGGAAGACAGAAGTTCATCTGACCTGTGCTGCAGTGTTGGAGTCGATGCTTGAGATGTTGAACTTCTATCTCTTTTGGCTTGTCCTGTCCTGCTGTTTGAATCTGCTTAAGCATATCCATAGGGAATACAGCAATGCAAATCAACCATGTGCTGTGAATGTAAACTTGTGCAACAAACAAAATGCATAGCACAGTTGTGCAGGCTGTTGTGCAGGCAACAGCAAAATTGAGCAATGGCAAATGTATATACAGTAGCTTCATCGGGAAAAGTAGATTTCTTTCTTACATATAGATTAACATAAATGTGTAAATTTAAAGCTGCATGCTGTTGTTGACAATCATGAAGCAGGAAAACTCTGGCAGAATGATAATACCATCGGCTTATGTGGCTAATGTGATAGCTAGCAGATGCCTAATTACACTTTCAGCAGACTCAGAGCAACATTATTATCCCATTTGAGTCGGGTGTCTTGCTAACAGACTAAAGTAATCTCAATATTCACTTGTCTTAGCTCTGGTTTGGCTCATCATCTCTCTTAAAGGGGTTTTTGTTGTTAGATGCTCTATGTTATTACGTAACCACCTACTTATTCACTTTGGCTCTTTATTGGTAGGTGCTGCTCAGGTAGCGTACACTTAGTGTGACCTTCTTTAATGGAAACGACTGCTTGCAGTTTATTGTGAATTGTTTGAAACCCAACCACCAATTTCCTTATTTGCAAGCCAGAAAGTAAACAAATGACTCTGAAGTAGAAGGTAAAATGAGCTTAGAGTTTCAGAGTTGGGGTCCAAATTGTCAGTGGCACTATGGATGGCCATTACATAATATCACATAATAATCATATCATACATGATTGCTTAACGATAATTGAAAGCCTATCATCAAATCAGGTAGCTTCAAGTATTTTAATGCAACATTACATATTAATGACAAAACTATCAACAGTCGAAGAGTTTAATGCTTGCTGTTGCTTTTTCAGGCCCTTGTGGATTAGGTTTGATCAGATTTGATTGACAGTGACGTGGCAAACAACTCAATAATTGTCATCACATTTTGAACTAATATTGATAAACTCTTTATTGGTGTACGGACATTTCTGACATCGCCTTATTCAACTGATCCCCACCCACCTCAAACCAGTGAGAAAAGCAAGGACATAAACAGAAATCTCGTATTCTAAATTAACCAAAACTGTGTGTTTGTTTGTGTGTGTGTGTGTGTGTGTGTGTGTGTGTGTGTGTGTGTGTGTAGGAACCCAGCACTCTTGAGTGACTCATTGTTAGCCTATGGATATCCATATATCCCTTCTACCTGGTGTACTCCTTATAGAGTAATCTGCTTCCTGTCATTGTCAGTGACATGTCAGATGTCCTTCGTCTGCATTGTTGCCTGTCTGCTTCATAAATGTTGCACCGGCCAAACTCTGAGGTCACGTAGAACTTCATTTATGTGATTAAAAAAAGGTTGAAGAGATAGATACCATATTAATGGATCTGGCATTCTGATATTAGTATTACAATTTAAAATGTAAAGTTCATTATAATGTTTTCCCAAAATACTTGGGTCTAAGGTAAAGCACTTAAGTTAGACATCCTATTCTACCGTAGGGATAAGGGAAATGCACTATTCAAAAACAGGTGCTGCAAATACATCACCGTGATCATGAACAACCTACCAGAGGGGAAATGTGTTGAAATTTACATTCACATGTAAACATGTATTGCTCCTGTCAGTTTTTCCCGGCATATGTTCATAGTAATGGATCCAGTATGCAAATGATCCATTAGAGTAAAATATTGCACTATTGTCTCTGGTCGGGTACAATACATATACTTCATGAATGGGCGTCCTGATAGCCAGAGACATTGGTTGCATGTCATCTCCCGCTCTCTGTTTCCTGTTTGTGTCTACTGTTTACTGTCAGTTAAGGCTAAAAGCATCATGTAATCTTAATATCTACTTAATGAAGAGATCAATGTATACAATATACCTGAAGACTTGAATATATGAAAAGACTACATTTGCCTACAGTTATTTACTAGCCAGCATTGTGATGTAATATAATCCGCCAAGGTAATACCAAGCCAAAACCTAAATCCCTGCTTATCAACTGAAACAAATTCAAGTGGAATCCCTTTGGTTTCTTTAGTTGTGTTTTTAATAGATAAGCTATCTTTCCAGTGTTATCATAAACCATATAAATAAGGCTTTGTAATATTTTCTTCAGGGTTTCCAAGGAAAAACTGGCCCACCAGGCCCAGGAGGTGTTGTCGGGCCCCAGGTAAGAGAAATGTATTATTTGAAGAATAATTTTAGTATTAAAGATTACATTTTTGAATGTGACATCTTGAAGTCATTGTAATTCCCATACACAAATGAGTATTGTTTGAAAGAAAAAAAAGCAACTGTAACACCTATTCAAGGCAATTTAAAATGAAAATATATGTAAGCAAGCACTGTGTTGTGGATCACCATCACCATCACCATCCCTGAATTTGTTCACAACAGCTCTCATTTTGGAAGTAAATTGCCATATTGTATCATTGCTATTTTGAACTGAAAATAATAATAATAATAATAATAATAATAATAATAATAATAATAATAATAATAATAATAATAATAATAACAACAACAACTGTGGGATGGCATCTTAGGGACCAACTGGAGAGACTGGCCCTGTTGGTGAGAGAGGCCACCCTGGACCCCCTGGCCCACCGGGAGAACAGGGTCTTCCAGGTGCTGCTGGCAAGGAGGGAGCTAAGGTATGTGTCCAGTATACTGTACTTAAGGGGAGAGAAATATTCTTCCATATTGTTCCTCTCAAATAAATGCTCATTTGTTTTTCCATAGTAGCATAACATGCTAGAAATGGCCCCATTGCCCCCCCTTTTCTTCTATGGTGGGTAACAGATATCCATAGACATTTGTTTAAAAGTGTGGGTTTCGATTTTCTTATGGGCTGTTTTAGATTTGTGTTAATTATGCCGAAGAGAGGAAGCCAGGGAGGTTGATAGAGAGATCTGCACTATAGATGTGGGCTGCAAATTGAACTTAGGCAGTTGCAATGATCGTACATGATTTGATTTTGCAGATTGAGCCAGCTGCATTCACAAGCAGTTATATTTCTGGAGGGCATGCAAAGCTCAATAGACTGCTGGATTGCTTTAATAAAATTGTGAGAAAGCAGAAATAAATCCATAGCAATAAATTTCCCCAGAAACACACCCCAGCAAACACCAACATCTCACCATTACTCTCTGTGCTATACTAGACTCTGCCAAGAGACTTCTGGAGATACAGTAGCTGAGATTTTGGGCTACATTCCCTCCCTGGCCTGCAATTGAGTGCTCATTAGGAGCAGACAGAAGCCATTTTGTAGAAGTATGGGGTGCTCCAAACCAAACCCCTGACTCCCAGGACCACTCAGCATCCCCTGCACACCATCCCCTCCCTCAAACACCCATGTCTTCTGCTTTCATTTTCTTCCTGTCTTCGCCAAGCATACAGTTTATTCAAGTCCGCCGGCTAACTCCAAACCCTCTGCCATTCACAGCCCCACTTTCCTCCCCACTCCACTCAGGCCTGTGCATCTGTATGCCAGGGACACTTTGTGGAGGTCTTGGCAGCAGAGCCCAAATCCTCTTATACCTCTCAAGCCCACTCTTCTGTGCCTCCATGTTTGCAGATAAAGTCAGCCTGCCATTACAAAAGAAAAGTGAACAAAGCCACAAGTAACTTTTTCTGGAGTCAAATGTCATTGTTTTAGATATGTGGTTTACAAAATCAAACAGAAGTAAACAAGATTGCCCTGCAGTTATTTACACAAACTCTAAAAGTGAGTTCATGCAAGTGAGCATGCAAACATTTGCAGAAGCTGAACACATTTTTTCTTTCACATTCTTGTCCTTACTTGCAAGCACTCTGTCATTTCTGTCATTTCACTCTGTCACATTTCAGTCAACAAAGTTCTGTCTATATGTAATTGGTGGTATGTGGAGTTCCCCCTGATTTTTTTTTTACTTTTGATTTGAGTTGTTTAGCCTCTAAGAAGCACACATTGATTTTTTATTTTGTATATATACAGTACATATATGAGACTTATGTATTAACTGTGTGGTGCCCTAGTTAATGATTCTAAATGAAAAAAATACATACTTCAAACTAATTGTGGCTAATGGCCCATTAGGGTGACTGCAAGCTGCAAAACAAATATACCTCTGTTCCTGGGAATGTACAAAGCCATTAGAAAATACTATATTTACTTGTCATATGCTTTTCAATAAATATGGACTTTTTTAGAACTCTATTGCTCAGCTGCAAGCTGTAAAGTTAAATAATTTTTATTAATTCATAAATGCAGAAACATACTTGCAAGCACAGGGCTCAGAGGAGGAGGATGTTTCTGTTAGGAGGATGGACATTTCTTAAGTTCAGATTTTCAAGGTTCTGTCCGAGTCACAGAGCAGTTCTCAAATATAAGATTTAGCTTGTCATGTGCATTGCATCTCCAAACCGATATAGACACAATGCAAACACCAATTTAAAACTTCACAGGCAATAAAGTTGCATTAGAAGTTGTGTATGTGGATAAATACATTTTAAATAAAATAATAAGAAAGTCATTTAAAATAGTAAAGTTCCAAACTCTCAGACAGAGTCCCTATTGCTGCTACAGCAATGACGGAAGACTAAAGGCTCTTTCAGACTGACACAGTATGACGTGAGGGGCTCAACTGAAACTTACATTTATTCTGTACTTTTCTATATAAAGTAATTCAGTGTAATTTTAACAGCGACATACATGGAACAACTATTGCAGTCTTGATCCACTGTCAATGTTTCCCAGTGATTCATCTGTGACAGCAGTCAGATATGAAAGGGTCAAAGGTTAAACACTTGTTCAGTAAAGCTCATCATACACCAGTTTCCTGTATAAAAATGGTATAGCGCTGATTGTCATGTGGACACTTAAGCTGTGTACCGACCTGCCTAATGAACCCGGCTATGATTTTGATTTAAAAATCCTACTTTTATTTTGGTAGTCTGGCATTATCTACGATCATTGTCTGAAAAGGCTCAGTTGGCATTTTGCTTGGATGGGCATCATTTCAGGTCGGTAGCACAATAGAGGACAGTTCTCTGCTTCACCCAGACATCCGTCTTCAATACATAAGCCCTTTTGTATTTATGTTTATGTTTTGTATTTATTAACCATGCTGTATTGGTGCAACATTTATGAAGTGCACTAATTCTGACACAAACATGTGTTCTTGTGTGTGTATAGGGAGACCCTGGACCTCAGGGATCCTCTGGTAAAGACGGTCCCCCCGGCCTTCGAGGCTTCCCTGGAGAAAGAGGTCTACCTGGCGCCACGGTAAGAGCTACACTCCACCTGCACCTATTCATCATGACTTGCCTTTACATGTGTTTGCTGGTAGAAAGTGACAGAACATTGCTACATAACAAATGAACCAGCGTCAATCTACAGCCATTCACTTCATTAGAGACACCAGCCCTGGAATTCACTCCTCGCAATCAGTCCGGTGCAGAGGAAATCCAAAGCGACATCTTACAAATGAACAGGCGTGCCTCTGCATCGCTCCACCGCCACTGACACCACTGTTTTAACCGCCGTAAAGCATCATGGGCCTCTATTATAGAAGTAGGGAATTGTTGGTTAGGCAAACATTTGCAAAATCTTTCCCTGCTTTAACTCAAGGACTTTTTTTTTTATATTCCAGCGCCAGCATTTTTTGGGGGGCAGCAAAGTTATTTGTTTATCTCTTTTTGCATTATTTACTTAATAAATTATTAAGTGGGAAATGTTGGCAATTAGACTGCCGTGGCTAGGAATGGATATACTGTGGGGAGAGGAAGTAATGTGCTGCCTGCATTCTCAAGGTCAGTCAGACTCTGCAGGCCAGCAGCACCGCTGATTGTTTTCTGCCATTGTAATTTACTCCAGCACCCAGCCACAGCCAACAGAGACTCATTACCTACACTGCCATGTGCTCTTTTGTGGCCCACTAGGGAGCTACACACACACTTTTTGTGCATTGACAAACATACAAGAATGCACACGTGTACTTATGTTATGTATCCATATCCCCCCCCCCCACACTTTCTTGCTACAATATTCACAAGAGAACATTTATGAGGGAATGCTATCTTTTTTAGACGTGCCATAAATAACCTTACCTAGATACCTATTATGGATGTTGGATTTTTTTACACATACTGTATTTTTCATGCTTGTGCTCTGTCAGGATGAAGATGTTTATAGCAGTGATATTTCTCAGAATAGGGTTCTGAGGTAAATTGCACTCAAAGCACATTTCTAGTGGTGTCTAGCTGAAGTGACAAACCAGTAAACGAAGGTAGACAGTCCAGTCTGGATTGGCATCTGATGATGTTAAAAAATGCAGGGCTGTAGAGGAAATGCATAGGCTGATGTAAAGTTTTTTCTTCTTTTCCCCAGGGCCCAGCAGGTCTGAAGGGAGGAGAGGGGCCCCAGGGTCCACCTGGTCCTGTTGTAAGTATACTGTTCCTGAGATCAAAGTATTGTACCTTTCTTTCCTCTCTGTATTGAATTATTTTTTATATTAAATTTGTGTTATTGCTTAGCGTGAAGGGTGTTACAGTATATTTAATGTTTTAGTGAGGCATGCATATGCCAAGCACCCGATAGGGCAGTTAACATCATTTGGACAAAGCTTTAAAAGTGGCTTTAATTTACCACTTATGAGGCAAACTTATGAGAAAAAGTTACATTTATGTATTTGTTTGTTTGAAGTTTTATTGTCCCAGGACAGGTTTGCTGAGCAGTGTGTTCTCTTTTTAGCTGGGCAGTGCTGCACATTCATGAATTTATTAGACACACATTCTAGGAATGTCCTGTGTGTAAATCCACTGTAGCAGGTCGGTTAGGTGCCTTGCTCAAGTACATCACAACTGTAGCTACATTATATAAAGGAGAGCCTAGGTTTTCTCAAATACAGCAGGAATTACAAGTGCTGAAGGTAAATAAAAACTGTTGAACTGCAGCCACAGTGACATTAAGGCAGACATGAGAGAAAATCAAACAGTAAATTATTTCAGTTGCACAAAGTGACTAAGTACATGTGTAATACACAACTCATTAAGCCATCAGAGTCACGTAATCATTTTTAAAAACATTTATTTTATTAATTTTCCAATGAAAGCATCACCAAATTTCATCTCATCCCACTGCACACAGCGATTTGTCTTTAGAGCGATCATGAGTAGCTGGGTATCAAGACTGTTGCTCCATTGCCTCCTGGCACACAGAAACCGACCCAAACAAACATATACACACACACACACACACACACACACACACACAAATTACCACACAGCCAGGAGAGCATCCATATGGTGAGTCAGTGTCTAGTCTTTCCAACGTTGCTCCTACACATGCCTCATCAGTCCCAAAGGCTGCATCCTGGCACTTTATGCCTGCTGTGTTCATTCGTCTCAAATTGCCACAAAGGCTCTAGAGCTTCTTCACAAAATTCAGTGGTAAGGTTAGCACGACGTAAGAAGCTGCTGATGTTACAATAGTTATTTTCTTATTCCTAATCATGATCTGTTTTTTTCTTTTTAATTAGCACCCACTTATGTATTTGTATTAAAGCAATACAATCACAAAATACATAGCTGCTAAAAACACAAGACATTTTGAGCAAAAACGTGTGAAATAATTATCGAATAGGCTGTTATTATTGTCTCTTGATATTTGACATATGTACATTGTTGAAGTGGCGAATGTTATTGATTGCCGTATAAAGTCAGGTTTCCACATAATGTGATTATGTTGATTAAACATTTTTAGAATAATCTAGCAGCAATGTAGCCACAGTAATTACTGTACAGCCCTGGGAAACTACTACTACTACTCAAGGACACACATTTAACACACTAAAGTAACCTAACTTCAGTTACCTATTTGTACATTAATATGCATACACATTGTAGACTGTACTGTACACTGTTTAGAATTGAAGGTTAAGTGTTACTTACTTCACACTGTAGAGTAGAAAACAGTATTCCACCAGTATATAGTTTTGAGGGTTGTTTTTCATGTGCTCCAGGGTTTTTATTCTTAGATCATGGGACACTAAAACTTGTTTTAGGGATAGCAGTGCTGTAAAATAAATAAATAAAAAAGATCAATTAAATAAACTCAAACAATTTAGAATGTTTGCAAAGAAAATAAAAATGATATATTATCAATTTATATAAATGTGGTCAGAGAATAATCTCCATCATCTAAGAGGTGACAAAAACATGTCCATGATTTTACAAAACATAGAACAGTCTTAATTTGCAGTTTGGTTCCATATTGAGTTTTCTGGTAGGGCCATGTATTCCTAGGAACATATGGTTAATGTGAATGCAGGTACACATTGAGTTAATTCTTTATTATAACTTAAAAGCCACCTGCTGTGTGTGTAACTCCTGCTGCTTTGTCACTTTTCCTCCTAAAAGGGGTGTGTGTGTGTGTGTGTGTGTGTGTGTGTGTGTGTGTGTGTGTGTGTGTGTGTGTGTGTGTGTGTGTGTGTGTGTGTGTGTGTGTGTGTGTGTGTGTGTGTTGATCCATTAGCAGTGTGACTCAGATGGGTCTTGCTTTGTAGATGTCTTAATGGCAGTGGTTGTTGTTGAGCATGCTCAGGTTATATTTAGGTTCAAGCTACGTAACATGAACTATACAATGCTTGTCCTTCTTTCCACAACAAACATAACACAGTTTTGCCTCTAATTCTCATCATATCTATCTGTTTCTCACGCTCACAGGGTTCTCCTGGTGAAAGAGGTCCTGCTGGTTCAGCCGGTCCGATTGGCCTGTCTGGTAGACCTGGCCCTCAGGGTCCCCCTGGTCCTGCTGGAGAGAAGGGAGCACCTGTAAGAATATTTTTCTCTGCTACAGTACAGTGGCCGACACAAACATTTTTCTGTTACCTATATAGTTTTTTATTCTTTTCCTCCCTTTGACCTTCAATTCAGCTGTTTTTAGTTTTCAAAATCTAATTAAAAGGAATGTCTTTGCTCTTCTAGGGTGAGAAAGGACCTCAAGGTCCTGCTGGTCGTGATGGTGTCCAGGGTCCTGTTGGTCTGCCCGGGCCTGCAGGACCTCAGGGTCCACCTGGAGAGGATGGTGACAAGGTCAGTCAACCACACTCCCCACCACCCCAGTCACCACCTCTAATCCCGTCCTGTTGGCCCAGTTACAACTCCTTTTCCATTCCCGAACTGCGATATGTTGTGGGATTGAACCAGATTGCCAATTAATCTTCATCCCCATGTTTGCACTCAGGCCATCTGCACAGAAAATATGTCTCTCTCTTTCCCTCACTGTTGCCTATCCATCTTCATAACCAAATGCGCCAGTAAACACAATTAGAGGAGATGTAAAAGTGTAATACTGTTGCTTGTTTTATCTTCTGCAATCATTATGTCCCTTAAGGTTACTATCAGGCATTGTATTGAGCTGCCAAACTTATGTCACTGCAGAGGTTTACAATGCAACAAAGTCGACAGTAGAAAACTTACATCTCCATATTTGTGCATCCATACAGTTATAGCTGCAGATAATGTCTGTTTGTGTTCAGTCGAGGGTTTTCAATGATCTTTTCATAAGCGGTTGACATTTCGAGAAGAAGCGAGGCTGAGACAGTTGATTGTTTGTGCGTGTGTGTTTCTCTTTCCCAGGGAGAGGTTGGAGAGCCCGGTCAGAAGGGAAGCAAAGCCGACAAGGGAGAACAGGTGTGTTACAGGAATCAGAGTCCATTCATTTCTTACTTGCACACACATTTACACGAGTTGGGAAGGAGTCCCTACTTACAGAACTACACACTAACACCATTATCACAATGAGTGTTTTTTTTTTATTTACAAATCACAAAGTGATACATCAGTGCTTTTACATTTTGTTTTCAGGGTCCTCCTGGCCCAGCTGGTCTCCAAGGTCCCATAGGTGCCCCAGGTCCTGCTGTAAGTACAACTGTCCTAAAAAACTGATGAAACTGATGTAATGGACCATGTGTGTGATGTCTAAAGAAGACTGTAAAACGCTTAATATTCAACTAGCCAGAGGATTCTTCCTGATAAAGACACTAGGTGTTTAAAATCATCAAGTTGAAAAGCTTTTTCAGAATCAGCTTTAATGGCCAAGTACGTTTAAACACATACATGGCATTTTACTCTTTGTTGCTCTCAAAGTACATACATGGAAATAGACATACGGCTAAAATCAAGGACAACAAAGCTGAACAAGGTAAATATAAGCACGACACCAAGGCCGCCGTACACAGCACCATCTTGAGATTGGATTTTTTTCTTTCTGCCTTTAATTGGACCCTCTTCTGTGTAATATTATTAAATAATACACACATACGAGTGAATGATCATAGATTAGATTAGATTAGATTCAACTTTACCATACCATTGTATGCAACACCATCTTTGCCAACAATGCCTTACGAGCTTGTCAAAGAATAAACATAGTCTTAAACAACAGATGAACATGCATTAAATGTTAAAGTTGAGAGGAAATGTCACAGTGAAAGTGGGTGTGTTTTTCAGGGAGCTGATGGAGAGTCTGGTCCCAGAGGTCAGCAGGGTATGTTTGGACAGAAGGGAGATGAAGGTTCCAGAGGTTTCCCTGGACCCCCTGGTCCCATCGGTCTGCAGGTTAGTACCAGTCACACTTGTACACGTGCAAACACATTCTACAAATACATATAGTCATTAAGGTAATCCTACACAATGAGCCATAGGGTGCCGTCATTTTACAGTAATCTAGTGTGTCACGTAAACAGCTGTCTAGGATAACTCTCACTATTGCAAGTTAGCATTTTACATAGCAAGCTATGATTACAAACGGTAAGAGTCATTATAGAGGTAATACTTTGTACATGCATTTCTTTTGCATGCATTTTTGTCAATGCTATGGTTACATTGAGGCCCTTGCTCAATGAACATTGTGTAAATAATGAATTTACTGTAGCAATTTGAACATTTTCAGGTAAGCATTAAATGCATATTACGCTAAGACAGACTTATGTACAGCCAGGCAGCGCCGTTTATATTTGCAAAAATGAATGACAAATGAAAACCAGAACAAAGGCCAATCCTGCCTCCAAAACCTCGTCCCCCCAGACTCAGCTCTGTACTGTTCCACACACTGCAAAAAACAGTCGTCTTCATAAAGCTTTCAGTACCATATTCAGTTTTTAAAAGGGCTGTACTCGAAATACTGGGAAAAAAAATGCGGGCTGCCTCCAGATGCCTCTCACAGACCGAAATATGTGAAATATCAATTTTTTCACATGCACTAACATGCACGTGCGGCCGGACCGACTATCAAAACAAAGAACAGAGAAGCTTAGATTACATAAAACAAGACCGAAGGAGACCATGAGATTTGATAATGGATATTGCATTTTCTTGTGAAGAGATTGAAATTGAAAATTGAAATTGGCCAACCTTTTTTTTTTATACATTTAGTTTGTACTTGTCATAATTAGTACAACTTATTGTATATCAGTAGTACAGTATATGACAACATCAAAACAGCCACCTTGATTATTTTCCATATAAAGACACACAAAGGTGGTGGAGAGGTACACATTGGGCCGGGTGGACGTCCTACTGCTGTGACTCAGACCTGTTTCCACTGTACCTCAACTGGTTCACTTGTTAGATGAGAGCATTTCTTCATCTGTGGTCTCTAGCTGTCACAATGGATGAGGAGAAACTCACAATTGTGGTATGAAAATATCCAGTCCTTTATGAGCCACAGCCCTGGCTTCATAAAGATAATGTTAAAGAAAAGCCATTTCCTGTTTAGCCATGTGTGGCCGGAGAGATTGGCTCCTCAGGTGAGGAATCACCTGAAATAGCACAGAGCAGAACCCTGATTGCAGGCCATCACTTCATATTCATTTTATATGTTTTATATTGTGGGTCATATTCGACATGCCATGCTTTAGGTTTGTGCTATGGGGGACACAGAACATGTGTCATAAGAGTCTTGTGGAATCTTTTTTTAAGTAACAGACGGGCTGGTTTGAGTATTTTCCAGTCTGCTCAGTTACTGGGATTTTCATGCACAACCATTTCTAGGGTTTACAAAGAATGGTCTGAAAAAGGAAAAACATCCAGTATGCGGCAGTCCTGTGGGCGAAAACGCCTTGTTGATGCTAGAGGTCAGAGGAGAATGGGCCGACTAATTCCAGCTGATAGAAGATCAACTTTGACTCAAATAACCACTCGTTACAACCGAGGTATGCAGCCAAGCATTTGTGAAGCCACAACACACACAACGTTGAGGCGGATGGGCTACACCAGCAGAAGACCCCACCGGGTACCACTCATCTCCACTAAAAATAGGAAAATGAGGCTACAATTTGCACAAGCTCACCAAAATTGGACCTTTCAAGACTGGAAAAATGTTGCCTGGTCTGATGAGTCTCGATTTCTGTTGAGACATTCAGATGGTAGAGTCAGAATTTGGCGTAAACAGAATGAGAACATGGATCCGTCATGCCTTGTTACCACTGGGCAGGCTGGTGGTGGTGGTGTAATGGTGTGGGGGATGTTTTCTTGGCACACTTTAGGCCCCTTAGTACCAATTGGGCATCGTTTAAATGCCACAGCCTACCTGAGCATTGTTTCTGACCATGTCCATCCCTTTATGACCACCATGTACCCATCCTCTGATGGCTACTTCCAGCAGGATAATGCACCATGTCACAAAGCTCAAATCATTTCAAATTGGTTTCTTGAACATGACAATGAGTTCACCGTACTAAAATGGCCCCCACAGTCACCAGATATCAACCCAATAGAACATCTTTGGGATGTGGTGGAACGGGAGCTTCGTGCCCTTGATGTGCATCCCACAAGTCTCCATCAACTGCAAGATGCTATCCTATCAATATGGGCCAACATTTCTAGAGAATGCTTCCAGCACCTTGTTGAATCAATGCCACAAAGAATTAAGGCAGTTCTGAAGGCGAAAGGGGGTCAAACACGCTATTAGTAGGGTGTTCCTAATAATCTTCAAGGTGAGTGTACATATGAATCAGGATCGCTCAAATTAGCTATCTATCTATTAGGTGGGGCTGCCACACTGTGACATTCATCCCACACCATGCTACAGTGCAAACAAAGGCACACACGCACACGCACACGCACACACACACACACACACACACACACACACACACACACCCAGACACCTATGCTTTAATTGGATCTGTGGTGTATAATGTATGGTGACCGAGCTTTGACCTGCAATGATTACACCTCTCACCTTCATTCACTGGCAACATCCATCCTCCATCGCCACTTTAGAAAAAGGCATTATCATCAGTGCTACAATTTGCTTTTTGATATGCAACATTTTATTTTATTCATAGGTATGTGGTAAAGTAGACTCCACCCATCCAAGGACATCATTTAAGCCAGATGGGAAACATTAGAATCAGAATCTGATTTATTTCCAAGCAAGTTTGCACGTAAAAGGAATTTGCCTTGGTGTATTAGGTGCATACAGTAAACAATAAACATATTAAAAATTGAAAACACAATAAAGCAAAGTACTGCTACTGTCAAAAACATAAATACAGAGTAGATATATTACAATAAAAAGTATGTAAAAAGACACTGTAACAAATATGTGCAATATAACTGTTTTAGAGTAATATTATCAGCTGTATACAAAAAAATGCACACATAATCTACACAACAACTAGGCTTAATGATGTTTTGCATCACCATGATAGTAACGTAACGAGATAGGACGTTCTCCTCCGTAGTAGCCTATTTGTTAGTAATGATCTGTTTTATTAGTAATCAACTCCTTAGGCTAAACGTGTTAAGAGTTTACTGCAGAGATTGGGGCCATTGTCTTGATGAAATTACGTAGACTACTGCTCATTGTTCCAATGTACTATCCTATCTCTGCAGGATTGTATTCAATGGACTTTTAATTGGGAGTAATTTACTTCCCATCGTGATTCCAATAATTGCGTGGACTGACCTGCTCCGATAGTTCCTCATCGAGCCCATTTACCATGCTGCATAATTAGAAGCACCGCTAATGATCTCCGACTAGAGGAGACCTTTACACAGATGAGATTTCTCAGCACGGCAGGGATCAACATGCAGCAACACACACTTTTTAGCACCCATGGAAAATACTTGGAAACAGGGGCATGAACACACATAAGCTCAGATGTAGAGCAATACACATATACACAAACAGTCAGCAAAGAGTCAGCTTATGGTGTAAGCAGATGTAGAGGAATGCATTCTTTGATCTCCCTTGCAACCTTACCCTGATGACAAACTGCCTCTGAATTAAGAACACACACACACACACACACACACACACACACACACACACACACACACACACACACACACACACACACATAAGGGTACAGCAATTTAATCACAGCAATTACCGTTAGAAATGTCAGGGATCAAACACACATGTGAGGTCTTGACCACGCTGCTCATTTAACATGCATGAGTGAGCCGGATCTATGTCTGTACCTTTGAGTGAAGATGAAACTGTCACTGACTACAAATGGGAAAGCAAAAGAGTGCGCTGGCGCCAGGGTTGCCTTGGCGGAGCGGACGTCATGCTGACTGCCAAGTGAATACTGTGGTGCATACATTCAAAGTTGTATGTGGAAGTGGGAGAAGTCATTGTTCCTGCTGAACTGCACAATCTGGCACAGTTTAATGCTCTTATAGTGTAATTGGTACCACGTGTTGTCCAAAACAGTTTATTAAATGGAACTTTGTGACTGGCATCAGTTTATTTAGTAAAAATCACATGTATATGGTGGATAGAAAGCATTTAGTCATTGTTCTCGCAGTAACACAACTTCCTGAAGGCAACATGACTGAGGAGAGTCTTCTGCCTTCTTTGTTAGGCTGTCACTCATAATTCCACGCCCCTCTGAGTTGAAGCCACGCCCCCTATGCAAAATCAGGGCCAAAAGTCTGAAACTGAAAAAAACAGATCTGAAACTGAAAAACAGATCTGAAACTGAAAAAAAAGATTTGAAGCTGTAAAAAAAAAAAGTTTTGAATCTGAAAACATGAAATGTGGAACTGAAAACAAATACAAAAGTAAAAAATGAAAATTAATAATTTATTCAAAATAATTCCAAAATCTAATCTAAATTTTATTCAAACTGAAAGAAAAATTGGTACACTTGTTTTTAGTTTGAATACATGGTTTTATTTTTCAAGTTTTAAACCATTTTTTTTTAATATATTTAATATTTCAGTGCATCACCACAATGTATTCCAGCAGGCAAATCAAGTTTAAAAATGAAATATCAAGCAAGAACAGTTGTTGTAAACGCATTTATTCATCATTGTGAACACCATTGCTTATTCATGCAATGGCACCTTGTGCTTGTAACATGATTATTTTCTTTTCTGATAATATAATTCATTTTTGCTGTCCTCAGGGGCTTCCTGGACCTCCTGGTGAGAAGGGAGAGAATGGTGATGTTGGCCCCATGGTAAGAAACACATCTGCTTCTTGTACGCGCTCTTATAATAATAGTTTCATGCACTTTAACAACACTGTGTTTTGTCTTTTCTGCAGGGCCCTCCTGGTCCCCCTGGTCCCAGAGGTCCTCAGGGTCCTAGTGGAGCTGATGTACGTATAGTTAATGATAACAATGTGTTTTTCACCAAATTATACAAACTGCATATTTTAAAAAGGACCTGTTCCAAGTAAGACTGCGACATTAAGTTACCTACATCTTTATTGGCCTTACCTCACCTGACTTACATTGCAATGCCTGGATATCATCAAGAGTCCTCTCCTAAGGTTGATGAATGATGACTCATCTCTTCCTTTATTTCCTGCTGCAGGGTCCACAAGGCCCTCCAGGTGGTGTGGGCCCCATGGGATCCGTGGGTGAGAAGGTAAGACTCACAACTTGGCACCCCAGGCTGTTCTGCCTGCCCACCATGATGTTGGGCACTAGGACTTAAATACTGCTGGCCCACCCCTTCCAGACCGTCCAGCTGTCCCCTTTGTTACCACCTTCAGTCTGTTCATTTTGTTTGCCCAGGCCTTTTGTCTGAGTTAGTGCCTTGACACTATTAATGTCTCTTTTACAATGCTTCCAACAAGATTCGTCCCATTTTACTGCCATTTGGCAGACGGCTGCTCCATAAATGCTTAATGCTGTACCACTGCAGTTAAAATGACTCTGGAATTTGAAAAATGAAGTGCTACCAACTCTTTAAGGGGGCACTTGAAATACAGTAACCCTTGTATCTGCTACAGTTATAGACTTAAGTTAAGTTAAATCTCTGGCTTCTGCTCATACTGATAACATCATGAAGTGTTAGTACGTAAGTAACTGTTTGTGGTAGAGTAGGTGTGCCTTTTTTTAATCGCTGCATCTGAATTTGCAAGCTCTCCATGTGTGAGGGTGAAGGTTTATCCATCCAGACACTGACATTTCTCTAACCACAGGGTGAACAAGGTGAGGCCGGAAACCCAGGACCACCCGGAGAGGCTGGAACTGGGGTAAGTGAGCTCTGTTTTTGTTTTGCTAGTTTGTCAAACTGAATATGAGTTGCAGGTATGTCTTATGTTTGTATGTCTTTTAGTATGTATGTGCCACTTTGTGTGTGTTTCTGTGTACAGAGCATCATAACAATGATGAATATTTGTAGGGCTCTACTTGAAAACATTTTTTAGAATGTAGCTTCACCTCACTTTACATTACTTTAATGTACACACCACCAAGGTTTGTCAAAATTGTTTTTTTTTGCTACAGCAAGGTAGGTAACAGTATCAGTAACATCAGCAACTTATATTTGTAGGTTATTGCCAGGAAAACACTTGCTTAATGGATAGCTTTAGGCAAATATAGAGCAAAATCCAATCTAACAGGAAGTTCTTTTTTTCTGTGACAATGTGTATTCATTACACTGAAAGTAATTGCTCCTCACATTGAGGCTGGTAGTTCATCTCAGCATGGCTCTTTGCTTTGCACCCCATGTCCCCATGGCCTGCCAAATTGAGTCTCTTCCCAGACTCTTAAGACATAACTACCAGGAGGATACGCCTGGTGCTTCTGTCCTAAGGAACAATGGTTGGAGCCACCATGAAGCACGTTGGCATCAAAACACCAGGCACCTACTTTGCTGAGTTCAGTTTTGATAGCTACAATGGAGCAGAAGAAAGGACTATAAAGTTTTCTAAGTCCTCTTCAATACCATGTCTTTACATTAGATTGTTCTAATTGTAGTATAGTGTTTGTAGCAAATGTAGTAATACATTGAATTTTAAAAGATTCTGAAAGATAGCATGTTAATTTACCATATCCATATGTTTGCCCGTGTTATTGCCAGACAGAGATTTATCACAATTTGATTAGCTTTTTTAACTTTTACCAAACACCCATCATTGATGGCTCTATTAGCTCTGCTGCCTCATTTATCATTATTGAGGTACAACAGCAGATTGAAAAGATGGCCTATCTCCAGTGGGAGTGGCAGAGGAGCATGATTAAAAGCATTCATAATGTCCCCTGCTAGTTCCCCATCAAACTGCTGGTGTCATTGACATTTCCAAAGTCAGTGTGCAGCTTAAGTCCCCATTATAAGCCCAGCCCGACCCAATGACTTTCAGTTCTTCTTTTGTCTTTTTACATTGAAGTGTTTCATTTAGTACTGATGGCACTGGGACAATAATAACTCAATAATAACTAATTACCATAATAATTAATAATTGAGTTGAATATCCTTTAATTTAATTGAGAAACAGTCAATTATTTGACTGTTCTGTAAGGCACCATGTACAATATTCAACACAATTGTTTCAATTAGATTTTTAATATTTTAATATGGCTAAAAGCTCATTTTTATCCTCATACATCATCCATTTGAAAACGGCTCACAATGAAGATATACATTAAACAAACTGACATGAAACATGCACTGCATTTAGCCACATGCACTTTAAATTTACAATTCCTGATAAACTTAAGATGTGGATGCCCCCAAACTTTAAAGAAGAGAGTCTCATTTCACATCAGCAGTGTTGACCATCCAGAGTAGTTGTCCTCTGCCACACACACTGAGATCAGCTTTGGATCCCATTTCTTTCAGCAGCCTTTGTCCACACATCCGTCTTCATCCCCCGTTCAGTTCATTGTAGACTTAAAACAATGCTGTCCCCTGCGGAACTGTACTGGTGTAATGAATGTCCTCCCCAACTCCCCCAATTATAGGGACCTAAAGGCGAAAGAGGAGAGAAAGGAGAGGCTGGACCCCCTGGAGCTGCTGGACCTGCTGGTGCCAAAGGACCCCCTGGAGATGACGGTCCAAAGGGCAACCCTGTAAGTCCCCCAAACACTCTCAAAATCGCAGTGGCAAGAGTGTTTTCTGGCACTCAGTCTAACAGACTCAAATGTACTGCTTTAAAGGAAATGTCCCCCACCAGCCCTGAGGCAGGCATTTCATCCTAGAACATATTAAAAACTAAAAAGCCTTTTCATTGAGGGAGATTATATTTTATGCCTGCATGGTAATGAAATGCAGTGAGGCTTTTTGTCATGGATTTGCAGCATCATCCTTAAGTCCATCAAATTGTCTTTGATGGTTGTTACCAGGTACAACAGGACTAAATCACTATCTAAATTACTAACCATGTCCTTTATACCTGTATCCAGGGAAATGATATCTCAGCAGCAGCGCCTTTTTCTACACTGATGCATGTCATTTCTCTCCCTTAAAGGGTCCTGTTGGATTCCCTGGAGACCCTGGTCCTCCTGGTGAGCCAGGTGTTGCTGTAAGTATGAAATCTTTCAGCAATATTTACACTATATAGGCCCATATATAATAGATAGTGTAGATCTTTGTATTGTGAATCATGTTAAATCCATAAATGGAACAGTATGATAGTTAAAGTATAGATCAATATTTTCAGTGGCAGACATGACCTAACCAGCACATCTCTCTTTTGCAGGGCACTGATGGAGAATCAGGAGAGAAGGGAGAGGATGGTGAGGCTGGTCAGCCGGTAAGTTGTTGTCATTCCACAGTCTTTGGCCAAAACAAATGAGTATGTATCATTCACTGTATATGTTTCACTCGAGGGACACTTTAAAAGCACATAATATAATATAATTATCTTAAAGATCAGTTACTTTGCAACAGTGTATGAATAAGAATCAATATGTATTGTTTACACTTACCTTATATTCTATTGTAGTTGTCCATCACAAGTTTGCCTGCAGTAAAAGCTGTAATTACATCTAGTTTACATCATCATCTAATACATACATACATACATCTAACTAACATTTTAATTCATTATATTTACTCCATACTCTTTGGTGTAGGGTAAATGGGCGTATTTGCCATGCAGATTCATTACTTCTGATTAGAAATAAAAGCCAAACAGTACATGTGCTGGCCCTGTGTAAAGCGCAACGAATCTCAACTCTTATTAACATGTATAAATGTAAATGAGCCTTTATCATTGCCAAAGAAAAATACATAAACTATTTTTAGGTACTCCATGAATGTTACATATTTGAATTTTGAATAAATACATGTTTATGAACTCTGATTGCATGCTGAAATGCTACAGTGGAAAAGATAGAAGGTATATTAAAATCTGATACATTTTGTGTAGTGGCTCAGTGCTCTTTGAGAGGAAAACATATATATCCTTCTGTTATACGTCTTTACATGTAACTGTGTACTCAACCGATAAAAGAGCTCAATAACTAAAAATATTTACCAATGCAAATTATGAAAAAAATGGTTTGATTGCTTGCAATTAACTACGAGATAATTGGATGAGATGGATGAGTGTGTCAGGAAGCATAGTACGTGTCATTTCAGGCAGTGCAGTGCCTCATCCAACTTTGGGTTTTGGCACAACTCTTGTGGACTTTCCTGGGGTTGAATATTCCCTAAATGTCAATATGATCTCTGTGTTGTTGTCCTTTGGCAAACATAACAAGATATTTAGTGAAGCATGCTGATCTCTCATTGAAATTCATATCAGCACTGACTCATTTGTTAATACAACTTGTTTTATTGTCTGTAATAGCATCCTGCATCTCCAATCTCTTTGCTTGTTCTCAGGGACCTCCAGGTCCATCAGGAGAAGCTGGCCCACCTGGACCACCTGGCAAAAGAGTAAGTCTGTGGCCATTAACTCTAAAATGACTTCAGTATTTTATTCATGCATGTTTGGTGGTCCCCTTTTTTGGCATTTCATCTTTGCAAGAGTGAGTTGTTTTGATATGAAATCTCTTGGTGACCAAAGTTTTAGTCAGTGTTAAAACCATGACTCAACAAACCCATGTAAAATGTTATAGCCCTATTTAAAAATAGATGAAATGAGTGTGTATCTGTTGGCATTGTAATCTCACTCCTGAGCCAACAGACCAGTATCCCGCCTCGCTTCGCAACAACAACTCCCCCTCGACAACTCAATCTTGGCAGTCAAGCAGAAGAGATTCACATTCATTAAAAGTAGAGTTGGGAAAACAAAGTGGGAGATTTAAAGGGTCAAGGTGTTGCGCTGTCTGTGAAGAAATCCTCCTCAAAGCCTATTGAGAAATGAATGGTAGGATGTGAAAATCATGAATCATTTTTTTTTTTCGTAGCAAGAAATTGAAAAGGCTTACCAAAAAAAAGCTGGAAAAAAGACCTGTGGGTTTCAAACTAATTTATGTTGTTTTGGCAGTGGGAAGAAAGCGAGAGAGTTATAGCAAGTCTGACACATTATTGATCTATGGCTGCTTGACTGACAGTCAGAGCAAAAAAAAAAAAGGCATACCATGGACGTGGTAAAGTTCTTAAGAAGTTATGAGAAGAGAAGGGTTGGCCATAGGAGTGCCAACCAACAAAACAATGAAATAAAATAAAACCTCTCATCTGTGTTGATTGTGATGCGATCATCTTCATGAGATTTTTGTCTGCCTTTACTAGATGAACTGGGTCTCTACTTTGAGAAAACAAATCTGAGTAAATGTAAAACACAATTAAAGTTTCTGCTTCTATGATGTCCGTTATCACTCTAACCAATAAGGAGATCCTCTCCATGCATCCTACAGTATGAGGTTGAGATAACAGAGTGAAATATCAAAGCCAGTAAGCTACTTTTTGAATGCACAAATCTGAGGTGGAACATTAATATATTTTCAATATGATGTGAAGCTCAAAGTCCACATGAATATGAGCAGCTATTCTCCTGAATTTGAAAGAAAAGTCACAATCTCAAGTGACTGACTGCATTTCAAAGAAAGACTCCAAGGCTCAGTCCAATGGGAGAAAAAAATATGTCATGCATTTTTAAACATGCTGGGCTGATTGCTTTTCTAATGTGCCCAATGAAATTTACATTCTGAGCATTTAGCATGGTATCAGCATATGCTGCACCTAAATGGCCTGGGGATTATGGTAAGGAAAAGGGCTATTTTATCACTCACAGGTCTTTAATCGCTCAGGTGGGGAAAGGAGGGACAGAAGATGATCCCTGCTGCTCCCCGACAGGTTGCTCCTTTGCATACATAAGTCCACAGCAAGCCTTCGGTGTCTTCTCAGCGTTTTGCCTGTATAAAATGGCAACAATCCTTAAATCTTTTATCGAGCACAGCCTCCGATTCTGAAAAGTCAATTTACTGTAGCATAGCAGAAAATGTAGTTTCATCTGATTTGCTAATGCCTTAATACTGGGAATGTATTCAACTTTGCTTCTTGAAAAGAGAAATATGGAAAAGTTATTAGCTTCATCTGGCTTTAATTTTTTTTTTTGGGTGCAGGTCACTATTTAATTTTGTACCTTTTTATCCTTTCTCAGTAGCAATTTCATAAGATTAAGGGCAGTAATAAACTTTGTCTCATACACCTGATGCTGCAGAGCCATCAAAAAGGTGCCCTGGCGATCTTGACAAAAAGATCACACCTACACATTGATTCTAGCTGCTGTATATCGTGCTACAATTGAAATGGCTCTTTGTGCTCAAGAGCCTGCCTCTTCCTCAACAGTAAGAGGTAGAAGAGTAGAAGATGAAAGCACCAAGACGAGAGGCGAGCTCACATTATAGGCTCTCAGTCAATAGCCTCCAGGCTTCAGGCGGCCAGATGAGAGTGGAATTTGGATGGAGAGGGGTTTTGAAGAGGGACCACTGCAGTTGAAAGAAATCATTGTGTGCCTGAGAGCTCCTGACAGAAACATGGCCGTAGCCAGCTATGAGGTCACCGAGGTCTGGACCTCTGTAAAAAAATGTACTGTATCTCTGCATCTGAATGACATTAAACTGCTTAAAACTGGCAGCTGTCTGTGCGGGAGAGCTATCTGAGCAGCGTGTGTGCACCACGGACATCTTGCTTTTCATTTCGCCACCCGTGTTAACGAGTTAGAGCAGCCACATGAGCAGATACAGCAGGAGCCGCGCTGCAGCCGTGCATCCTGCCTATTTTCTGTGTAAGGCGTGATTCTCAGCAAAAATAGACAGTGACAATGATCTGGTGATAGTCATATTGACTTCATACCAGCAACATTAGATAATTTACACATATCACTACAGTTTCAATGTCTAAAGCCATCTGTAGAATATGTCACAGGCATGAATACAATATGTATAAAAGTAAACTGAAATGCCAAGAGGCTGGCAAGATGTACTGAAGAAAAACTGGTGGTGAGGATCATTCCTGGTTTAAGACTAAAGCATGTATGCAGCATACATGACACAACAGTGTACATCATGTAAAAAAGATTAGCCAGCATACAAACAGATGCATAACTGAGTTATTTTTGCTTAATGATGTTAGCTTCTGTTGTTGTACAGTTAGTGTGTGCTGATGCTGTGTTGAAATGCTAAAACTAAACTGTCATCCTCCTCAGGGACCTCCAGGGGCTGCTGGTGCAGAGGGCAGACAAGGAGAGAAGGGCGCTAAGGTAACAAAATCAATTCATCCTTCACACAGTAGAGTCGTCTCAGCAAGTCCCTGTACTGCCTCCCCGTTACCCGTACCCACATTGTTCCCCCTCTTAAATTAAAAGCACAAAAACGCAAAAAGTAATTTCCATCCTAGATTAAATGGAAATGTATGGATGCAGCCTATTTGAGTCAAACTAAGATGCACTTGTTTCTTGCATTGTGCTGTGGCTTAATTTCAAGACAGACAAAAGGAGTCTAGCCCTCAGGTATTCAGAGTAATTATATTTTTCCCTTTTTAGTCAGAATCAGAGCCCAAATGAAGCGTCTCTGAGTTTGCACTTGTTTCACACCAAGCTCCTGGTTTCATCAGTCTAAAGCTATACATATGATCTGCTACCTGATCTGTTACCACCAGCTGGTGCACACTTCATATAAATCACATTTACGACAAACACATACCTCTCTACTCAGCTAATCTGGTTACATGAGTATGGATGTAAAACTTCATTTCCTAGTACACTATACTATAGTAGTATTATGAACTATCTACATACGAATGTATTTTTTTTTTAATTGCCTTGAAGAATGACCTTTAAGGAAGCACGTGTTTTATCTTGTTCTTAAAGGTGGAAATCAGCCTTGAAGGTGTGCTTGCCAAAAGATAGCCAAAATAAACAATAGTTTTATTAAAGTAGTTCTGCCCACTTTGCTTATAATAAGCCTATAATCTGTAAATACCTTGCAGCTCAAACTTGATATCTTATTTCCATGAGCTCTGTCCAGTCTCTGTGCGTATTGATGTATTTCAGATTACAGTCGGTCCTCCGTGGCACACTTTGAACTTGAAGCTAATTTTCTCATGGACCTCAAATGAAAACATAGCAGGATGTAGCACCATATATGGCTGTGCCTGTTCTGAACCTCAGTTGGAGGAGCCGGAGCACTCTGGCTCATCCGATAACTCAGACTCTTGTTTACTTGTCCCCATTTACCCGATCTACACACTGCATACTGTCTGAGCATAATTTAAAGCTAAAAGCAGCCCACAGCTGAATTCTGATAAAATTACTCTGAGATACCGAGAGGCTCCAAAGAAAACAACACATCAAGTGTTCTTTATGTGCTGCAGATTTTAGAAGTTGATGCACATGTAGACTTTTTTATTATTTAGATTTACCTGTAGAGTGTCCCCCCTGGCTACAGTTACAACAGACATTCATTTTGTTTTGTATTTTTTTTATTTGACTGATGTTTTGTTCCTCAGTAACATTACAGTAAGCTTAAATTCCTAAATTATGTAACATTGCTTCTTCACAACACTTGCATATTCACATACAGGGTGAGGCAGGTGCCGAGGGTCCAGCAGGAAAAACGGGACCGGTTGGACCCCAGGGACCTTCAGGAAAGCCCGGTCCAGAGGGTCTGCGTGGAATCCCTGGCCCTGTCGTAAGTCTGAGATACCACAGTGATTTTTCCATGTGATACATTCAGCTCCACTCTCATACAGACATGCATGCTTGAACACAGACACCCACCCACAGTGGGTGCACATAAAAAGGTACTGCTAAGGCATGATGAAAGACTTAATGGAATAATCAATACATCCATTTGGCTTATACTTTAGTTTCGCTTGTTTATTCCAGCACACTTTTTCCCCCTATTTGGGCTATTAATCATTGTGCTGAACACAGCAAATCAATGGCAGGCCAGAGAAAATACAGCAGGCTATAATGCTCACTGCAATCGAATGGCTTTTCACAGGGTGAACAAGGACTGCCCGGCTCCCCAGGACAGGATGGTCCACCTGGCCCCATGGTTAGTATGTGTAATATCTATCTCTCTGCCTCTTTCTCACTATTTATCTAGCTAGAGTTGGAGTAGTTGGGAGGTATATTTTTTCATATTTGACAGAGATAGGAAATACGTTTTCCCTGAGTTCCAGTCTTCCAGGTTCAGTCAGGTGGAACAAAACCAACTGGACTGTCCCTATGAGTCATATCTGTAATACATGGATGGTTTAATGCCTCTTCTTTTGTTCCCTTTTCACGTTTCTTTGTCCCTATTACCTCATTTCCTGCTTCAAGTTTTCTGTCTTGCTAGTTTTCCTCACAAGGTCTTGTCTAACTTTTCTCTGTGAAATTGATTTTTTAACTTGTGCTATTGTTGTTTAGGGTCCTCCTGGTCTTCCTGGTCTGAAAGGTGACCCTGGATCTAAAGGTGAAAAGGTGAGTGTAGCCCCTTTTCTTCTTGCTGATTACATTTCCCAGGTTCCAAATAGGCTGGCAGATAAACAGGAAAACGGTGATCTAGGTTCAGACTTCAGTCAAGGCTGTTCGCCACTTGCACAGAGCTTCCACGACTTTGCAATTGATCAAAAGCAACACATCTTTTAGAAATACAAAGCAGCGTTGATAATAGAGCTTATTGTTAACATTTAGGAAACAATTAGTTTTTGCCATAGCTGCTGTAAGAGAAAAACTCTTAACAGGATTGAATATGCAGCTGAATGTGATGTATCACTCTGATCTCTCTAATCTTGCTCTTTTCTTCGTTGCCACTGTCAAATTTGCCAGTGAAATATAACTGCAAAGGATATTCAGACAGCACACATTACTCTATCTAAATTGCCTCCCACACACTGACATGATGGCTTGAGAGAAAGCAGTTTAAAAGCACACAATAGAGGTACCATGTTGCGTGTTGTGCGTGTTTAATGCTCTCAAATCATTGGGTCTGGTTAAAGCTTGCCTATTTCAAAGTCATCATCTTAGTGTTGTGAATAGTTTTTTTGTGTGTCTGTTCCAGGAGATACATTTATATTATAATGCCTGAGGATCTGTATTGTCATGAAACTTCACAGCCTTCCATGTGCATTTCAGTATTGTGGAAGAAATGCTGTTTGATTTTTGCCCGTGTCAGACATGAATACAATAGCTTTAAAGTTTTAGAGCACAAAGGACATTGCTGTTTCCTCTGACTGTTCTTTGTGTGTGCTCATTTGTTTTCGTCCTACAGGGTCATCCAGGTTTGATTGGCCTGATTGGACCCCCTGGTGAGCAAGGAGAGAAGGGAGACCGAGGTTTGCCCGGGCCCCAAGGTTCTCCCGGTGGCAAGGGCGACAGTGTAAGTAATTGATGACTCCATTCCCACCTTGGTCCCCGGCCCTTTTGCCCTCCACCTCTCGCCCTTCCACCGTGGCCACAGTCACTTGCTGTTGACTGAAACCCAGTGAAAGAGGCACTGACTGCACTGCACTGCACATCTCTTCACTCACCATGAGCAAACTTTCTGTTGGTTCTAGCTTTGACAGATTGGACTACTCATTCATATTGCTCAAAGGATGTAAACAACTGTATTAACATGGCTTTGAGGCATCGTGTTTAAACTTTTGATCTCCCCTTCACTGTTTTTGGAGAGGATCAGTTTCTGTGTATCTAATGCCTACTGTGCATATTTAACTGCATTGTTGAAAACACTGAAACGAGTTTGCTTCTGAACCACAGCATTAAAATGAATATATTCTTTTCAACCACTGAGCCCTCCACTAAAACAGTAAGAAGAACTGAAAAAAGGTTGAAGCTCAGTCTCGATAAAGGACTGATGACAGCCTTCATCCATTTTTAAATAAACATTGCAGGATGACTGCATTCGCGATTCTGTCCTGCTGTGGCCCTTGGACTGCCCTGGCTTGGTCATTTAAAATGATGGGTTAGATTAAGTATCTGGAAGTTAGGCCTACTGAAATCGTAATGTCCCCTTTTGTCAGAGCACAAGGGCTTCAAAAAAGTTTTCACTCAGTTTACCATTTCCATTTTAGGATCTGGAAATAGGCTTCATATTGTTTGGCTTTATTTCCTGACTAAATTGAGCTATACAATTGCGAATTGCTAGGTTCAAAGAAATCAAGTGCAGTGTTGATGGCTAAAATGAAGTATTCTTCTCATCTCAGTTAATAAAAAAACTCCATAAGAAGGCTCATTATGCATTTGTTCCATATCCCTGGTCCTGTGCCATTACATTCTAGCTTTTTCATTTCGCTCATTATTTAAGCCTCCCAATAATACTTTAGTCTACAAGGTTTCTTTAATATATACTGTATCTGACTTCTGCTTTCATCTCATCTTATCACAGGGTATCGGTGGTTCTTCCGGTCCTCTCGGTCCCCCAGGCCCCCCCGGTCTGCCTGTAAGTCTTTTACTGGTTCACTCATTCATTTAGATTCTACACTGACGATAGAATGACTTTGCCAAATTGCTGTGCTTCTGTTCTATATGCAGGGTCCTCAAGGTCCCAAAGGAGCCAAGGGTTCATCTGTGAGTACTATCAGTGTTTAAAAGGAACATTGTCACTGTTTGTATGTTTGATTTATCTTGGTTAACATGTGTCTGTTCACGTGTGTCCCAGGGTCCTGCTGGTGCAAAGGGAGACACTGGTACAATTGGTCCTCCTGGTCCTCCTGTGAGTATTTAAGACCACTACTGTTCCCTCTTTTCCTGCTAAATTAAAATTGCATTGAACACAATCTCAGGTCAGTTTGCTTGTATGAAATCTAAAACCGTTTTCCCACCACACCCTACAGGGCCCACCAGGTGAAGTTATCCAGCCCCTGCCCATCCAGTCACCCAAAAAGACCAAGCGCTCCAGTGGCATGCAGTCAGACGCAGCCGCTGCCATCATGGACTACAGCGAGGGAATGGAGGACATCTTCGGCTCACTCAACAACCTCAAACAGGACATTGAACGCATGAAATACCCCATGGGCACACAAAACAACCCTGCCAGGACATGCAAAGATCTGCAGCTCTGCCACCCAGAGTTCCCTGATGGTAAGCAGGAGTGTTTGACGTAAAAGTAAAGTAATACTGAAAGAGTTTTGTTTGTATAAAAACACACCCCTCTTATTAGTGTAACTCACAAAGTCAGGCTACAGCAGAGAAGAACTTTATAATCCTCGGGAATTGAGACACTAGAGATTCTCCCCATTTTCTCTGCTTTTCTGACAAACTGATACTCAAGTGAAAAAACAAACTTTTTTTAGTTCAAACAGTGATTGAGAACACTGCCCAGAGAAGATTGGGCTAATCAGTGTTGGAACGTTTCCCTTTCTTCCTTATGTGTGCTTACTATTTGCAGTTTAAGTCATTTTCCATCACCTCCTCAGTCTCCATAAGAGCAATAAACAAGAGGCATAATGGGAGTGACAGAAGGTTGTCATTTAGAGCCACATGGATTGGTTTAGGTTGTCCTTACTCATTTTGCTTCTGTTGAGCAAAATTGTCAAAATTGTTGCAGATAAATTATACCCCGCTCCAGGCATAACAATAACATTTTATCTAGCAGTGTATAAGCCATGAAAATCAGCAGTAAACTACTTTAAAGCAGAATTTCACATAGGATCAAGGACTTCTAGCACACTTCATTTCTGAAAAGGAGCTTCAAGCCATTTTCTATGGACAGTAGTAGAACAGGATGTTTAAGTGTGCTTGGTTCTCCTCAGGCGAATACTGGATTGATCCAAACCAAGGCTGCTCCGGGGATTCCTTCAAAGTCTACTGTAACTTCACCGCCGGGGGCGAAACCTGCATCTATCCAGATAAGAAGTCTAATGGAGTAAGTGACTTTGGATTTGTACCCACGAGATTTGTAACTGCCTGTTTCTAATCATCATTTCTCATCAAATCTTAATCCATTATGTTAAACCACCACATCAACCAACAGCGCAGCACTAGGCTGAAGTTGTCAAAGGAAGCCATTTGATTTGCTTCAGGGCTAAGCTTGTACATTTTGATATTCACTTTTGTGCAAACAACACAAGAACCACCAAAAGGCAAATACGATGCAATGTTTTGACTATAAAGTTTGTAAAAAAACGATATTTCAAAGATATTAAAATAACATACAGGTTTATCTTCTGCTCCCAGATGATAGACTTCGATGCTACCCTTCAGGCTGTGTTTTATACAATAGACATTTTTTATATAAAAATATAGATATAATGCCCATGATATTGTCTATTATTAATATGCCCTATCTGGTTTTGTTTTCTACAGGTCAGAATATCTTCATGGCCCAAAGAAGTCCCTGGGACATGGTTCAGTGAATTTAAGCGTGGGAAAATAGTAAGTCTTTTTTTCCTCTTCTTTCATCCACCTCCTTCAGTTTACTGCAAAAAATACCAAAAAATACCAAATACATAAACTCCTTCACTCAGTGCTAAACTGAATGGATTGCTCGATCTCTTTTATTTTCCCTGCATTCTCCCATGCACCTGTGCAGAGATACTGCAAAATGGCAAGCAGCTGCTAATAGACTCAAATAGCAGCACCACCCATAAAATTGTGAGGCAGTGACCCAAAGTTGCTCCCCATAGAGAAATTCCAAACTGCCTTATGGTTTGAATGTGTCTATACTTTAGGCAAAACAAGAGCAGAGAGAATTCAAAGTGCAAGGGGTAGGCTTTCATCATGAAAAAGATTGCTTTTAGGTAAAATAATCTACTTCCTTTTGAACCAGTGCCTCATTTTCAGTTACTGTCATTACAATTCATTACATTTCTAAGACTGTTCTATATAAAGAAGAGAGCATCAATAAAACATTACAGAGGATTCAAGCAGGATGCCTGAGTATTTTAGCATTTCAGTAGTCCTCACTCTGCCCTTGAACAGTTAGAAATGGTCTCGGTAAACATCAGATTCTATTTCTTGTAGTCAAAAATGAAAGAAACAAGTTTGTCTGCTCCATCAGACTGCTGTCATGCTGATGTATTTCCTAAGAGAAAAGACTGTGACAGAACAATACACAGTACATCTCCTGGTTACAAACTGAGGGCTCTGTTAATGCACATATTCAGATAAGGTTCACTGTCGGGGTCTTGTGTGTTCTGTAGACCTCTCGTCTTTTTAGATTCAAGACAGGCAAGGCTCATTAGGTTGACATTTATTAAAGTGAGACAAAAAATATATTGTTACAAACATACATATGCTATTAAACTACCATATATACTGTAAGACAAAGTAAATTCAATGACTCACAAATGTATCTTGCTCTGTGCTTTTCCTGGACATCATCTTTCACAGCCTTTTAGAAACTATATTATCCTACTGTAATTAAATGGAGAACAACTATCTTAACTATAGACTGTTAAGATCTTAACACACAATGGTAATTAGATAACGTTGTCCATGTAGGAATTAAAGTACCATAGGACTAACTGATGCCTACAGTACTGTAAGTGTAGAAATCCTCTGGCTGGCTGTAAAAGTGTTCTCCTGGGATGGAGGACTTTGGCGAGAAGATAGAATCCATCTGAGCAAAAGTCATCTGGCCTGACTGAGCAAATATGTCTTTGTTGAACAGAGGGCTTTTCTGTGATGCAACTCCTGTGAACTAAGCTCCTCTGCAGTTGATTTAGATGAGAGTGCTGTGGCCCCATTCAGTAATGTTTAAAGTTATAGTGACAAAGCAACTAAGGGTAATTTTACCATGCAGCCACTATCCTTGTCAAAGCTGTTTTGGGATTTATTTGGGTTAAGAGGCAGCGACGGTTACTGTATATCAATTGGAAAACATATGACTAATTGTTATAGGTATTTTTTATTTCCCCCCCCATAACTAACTTACTTCAATATTATTTGGGCCAGGACATACTCTTCATATCTTAAGAAACTGTACACCGTACAAAGGGAAATTGTGTGATCAGCTGCCTTTTCTAACAGAAATAAAATGTAAATATTTTCGGTTACACTTTACTTGAGGGTATCTACATAAGAGTGACATGACACTGTCATGAACGTGTCATAAACATTATAAACAAGTCATAAACGTTTATGACATAACGCTTCTGTCATTAAGTATCATTCGGTTTTTGTCATGACAAGTTAGGGTTAGGGTTAGAGTTAGGGTTAGGGTGCATGTGTCATGACAGTGTCATGTGCTCATGACAGTGTCATGTCACTCTTATGTAGATACCCTTCAAGTAAAGTGTTACCATATTTTCATTGCCTTCAACATTAATAAACTACAGACTTAATCTTATTTAGAAAATTATATTTAAACTCTCCCAAAACACTTCAGGTTTTCTTTCTTTTTTTACACTAATTTGTGTTAGTTCGTCACACACTCTAACAGGCAGTCTAAATATCTTTATCTTGTTTTATGTTTCAGTAATGAGGCCGCATGTTCAAGATACAAAGCTGGCTATTGGAGATCTAACATATGCATAATTTCTAAAAACATTTTAAACATCTCTGGTTCAGTTTATTTTATTGTTTTGACTTCTAATTGCTTTATTA
Organism: Sander lucioperca; assembly: GCF_008315115.2. Taxonomy (NCBI): domain Eukaryota; kingdom Metazoa; phylum Chordata; class Actinopteri; order Perciformes; family Percidae; genus Sander; species Sander lucioperca. The sequence continues at coordinate 15,965,991 of NC_050173.1, read as the reverse complement.
TTATGTATGACTACTCCTTCATATTTTTTACACAGTTCTTTCATAATTTCTTTCTCTTCTATTAGTTAGTTTATTTTAGTTGTTTTATAAATCCAGTGAAAATGTAGAAGTGTTTGCTTCTTAACCTTTGACCTCTCTTCCTTTTTGCCCACCAACAGCTTTCCTATGTTGACGCAGATGGAAACTCAATAAACATGGTACAGATGACCTTCCTCAGACTACTGACAGCCTCTGCCAGGCAAAACTTCACCTACAGCTGCCACCAGTCTGTGGCGTGGCACGACGCCACCAGCGACAGCTACGACAAGGCGCTGCGCTTCCTGGGCGCCAACGATGAGGAGATGTCCTATGACAATAACCCTTACATCAAGGCCCTTTCAGACGGCTGTGCGGTAAGCCCTGTCCATGGATCAGTTTGTCTAAATGAGCAGGGACTGTATGGCTGTTACAGGCATCACTCAAAATTACTGTGTTTTAATTCGACTTATTCGAGCAATTCAAACGGCTAATTACAGCATGCACGTTTTGCTGCTCTTTAAAGTTGGATTTTTTCGGATGAGTTACCCTAGCTAGCTAGTGCTATTAAGAAAAAAAGAACAAAAATCGAGCATGACTTCTGACACATTATGTCCTGTGGTGTTTCAAATAGAAGTTTAAGAACTGTCAAGCTTTGAATAGTTGGAATCAGTTACTCATTTATTTGGGACTTACTGAACAGAACTATTATTTCTGTAAGGAAATCACATTAGTAGTGAAACAAGAATGGAAAGCTATGTATTGTAGCTGATGACAGCTAATGATTGTTAAAAGCCCATCTCTCCTCATACACACACATTAGCAACGTTTTCCCAGTAGCTCGGGTCTAAAGGAAATGAATGGACTGACCTAATAATCAGCATGAAGACACAGTGAAAGGTTTTGCCAAAGGTTTTTTTTTTTTTTCTTTTTTTTTTTTGCTTGTCTAATTGTATCTCTGTGTCCGTGTCTCTCTTGTTGCAGACGAGGAAAGGCTATGGAAAGACTGTGATGGAGATTAATACTCCCAAAATCGATCAGGTTCCAATCATCGATGTCATGTTGACTGACTTTGGGGACCCTAACCAGAAGTTTGGGTTTGAAGTTGGGCCCATCTGCTTCCTTGGCTAAATAAAACACGAAAAAGAAAAAAAAAAAAGGACTCGATGGGGCCAGCAAAGAAAGTCAAGTTGAGACGTTTTGGGTACCACCAAACCCCATTTCTAGCCCCCCACCCTTTTCTATGCCACATGCAAGTTTTGAATAAGAGATGGTGTAGCAAAGCATGTCTTTCCATGTATGTACATGTAACCCAGGAAAATACTTGTTGCCCTTGTAGGGCTCGAACCACATGACTTAACCACGTTATGGAGCAAAGGTGAAGGACATTTGAACGCGTGGCAGAGGAGGGTGAATCGGAGGTAACCAAGAGAGGGGGTCAGGCGACATAAGGGGACACAGACCTCCTCTCTGGATACTCCAGGTGCTGTATGAAAACGACTACAATGGTGCTTGTTCAAAACACACACAAAATATAAAGAGGTGCTAAGAAAGAAGGTGTATTTTGATAATTATAAAAAAAAAAATGTAATTATTATTTTGTACAATACTGTTATTTCTGAATCCACTTTCAAAACTTGCATGTGTATCAGATTCTGCTTCCGGCTCTTTAATTTCTATGTTGGTTCAAAGATATACAGTGTAAGTTAAAGATATCATTCAATCAAATAAATTTATAATTCTGATATTTTTTTTGTTCAACACATACTGTGTATTTGTCATGAAGCAAATAAAGTGAGCATTCAAACAATTCTCTATTGCTAAATTAGACTGTATTCCCTTTGTATATATTGACAGTCCAAAGCTTAAGGTTATTTGCTGTTTTGCCCTTGTGACCGTAGGTGAAACAACTGGAAGTATCACACCAGCACGTATACACATCTCCCACTAATGTTGTGATCCTGTGCTAGTAGGAAGAAATCATGGCATTCATTTTTCCTTTATTTAATTCTATTTGTTGTTTTTTTCTGTTTTGTTTCCTGACAGGCTTTTTATTTTGGTTGTATACCTCAAACTTTCTTGATAACCTGTAAGATGCAAGGATGTTATGCCCTGTATATACCTTGGTTAAGCAATTAAGTTTATATATTTTGGGTGGGGATTTTTTTAAAGAGAGAAATACGTTAACTGTTAGACATCCACTGTTCAAATCCTTCTGTGAATGCAATGAGAAGCCCTTTAGGTGACCCATTTTTGTAACTAAAATGAGAAAATGTTTTAATGTGCTTTTTATAGTTCATTTAAATATTAAAAACTGGATTCTAAACAACAGTGAACTGAATGTCTCTATGGTTTGTGTAAAATGACTTTGGAGTAGATCTACCTAACTGTACATGTTAAATGCTTTAAATCAAGGATATGTTAATTCAACTAAGACTCTGGGCTGGTGCAATTCCATCTCTCTTGAAACCAATAAAGTACCATCTTACAATAATTCCCTTTTATTCTGAGTACATGAATGGAAACGTGAATAAAATGTCTCCTTTTGTTTTTCATAGGAAGAATGGCAATTTTTTTTTAAATGTTCCTATATTCGCTGTTTATTTCCACAAGAAGGATTAGCTATGGACATATATTTACTATGAGCTATATTTTTCAATATGTATATGAGCGTAATAAGTGTTGGGGGACGACACACACACACAAAAAAGCCATTTAACTCCACTGGATAGGTTTTTTTTCATTCAGATAGAGTGAAACATCAAGGCCTATATTACACAAAGGATGTAAAGGCTTCAATAGGGTGGGGAGGGTTTTTAGCGCAGTTATCTTAGCATATGTGTGGCAAATGTGAATTCTTTTCTATGACAAAAACCTTTTACCAAGTTGGAATTTCAATTTGTGCTATAGAGCTTTGTGTGATGTCCTTAACATCTTGGAATTACCTGTGAGTGTTGATTGTTTCTACAAAGAAGAACTGTGTGTGCGACTTCTGAGTGAGAAAATAGTGAAATTGTGTCCGACCATTATGTATGGCTTGGTGTTGTCTGCAGCAAAGCACAGAAAGGGAGCCTTGTTCTCACACATGCAATCCATATTGTGGTAATTAGATGTGACACCACTCTCGCATCTGTACAGTAAATATGTTGCCGGAGCCAGCAGTAAGTTTAGCTTAGCATAAAGACTGGAAACGGGAGAATAAACTAGCCTGGCTCCGTCCAAAGGAAACAAAATCAGCCTACCAGCACCTATAAAGCTCACTAATTAACATGTTATCTCATCATCACTTTTAGGATACATTTAATGAAAGGGTAAAGGGGCAGAAATTAAAACTTAAAGCAATAGTTTGACATTTTGGGAAATATGCTTATTTATACCACTCTCATTTGTTTGTGTGGCAGTATGGATCGACAGCCAGCAGCCGGTTAGCTTTCTAACAGCTAGCCTGGCTCTGGCCAAAGGTCACAAAATCTGCTTACCAGCATCTCTAAACATCACCAATTAACACATTTTATCTTGTTTGTTTAAACCATACAAGACCGAAGCGTAAACAACAATTGACCATTTTATCCTGAGTATCCAGAGTATTTCCAATTCTGATTCTATTACAAATGTGTAGATTGTTACAATCAGATCACTGCAACTCTGCAACTCCAGGCCTAATTAGTATTCAGTCATCCTGAGCCTCCTTGAAACAAGTGTTAGTGATGGCCTGTGTCACTTCAAAGGATCGACCACAGCTAAACCTTATTTTCTCCTCCAAGTGTGCAAAAGAAATCCACATAATAACAACTGACAAGTCCTTGCTAAGCAGCAAAAGAAATGGACTTTGTATTTTCTTTTTTATCTTTCTTTCTTTGGAGTGGGGTTCTTTGTAGAGAAGCGACCAAAGAGAATACTCATGTGGAACCGCACACACAAGGAAAACAATCAAGACATTCTTCCAATGGCTTCAGAGGAGAATTCAGCTCTACACTCACGTTACTTTCAACTTGCCTTTTGAGTCCTTTAACAAATACTGTGTTTGTCTCAGGAGATTACTTGCATGCTTAATAAGTATTTAACATATTCAAAACCAATTTATTTAAATGAAGCAATCAAAGTGTTTTGAGTTGTTGTGGAAGATCATAGTAATAATCTCCTACATTATCATATAAATAAGTGTGAGCTCGCAGGAAGTGATGTTTTTTGTTTTTGTTTTCTACCATTCTAGATTTAGAAAAAATAGAGAAAGAAGAAGAAGAAGTAGAAGAGGAAGCCACTGAACAGACAAAGAGTGCCACCTGGAGAAATGCATTCTTTATTAACAGGAAATTGATGGGAGAAATCATCACATCACTGTTTGACTGACGGATAATTGCTGAGAAATGTGGTGCAGAAAATTTCAAAAAACCACGTATGGCTGTCCAAATTGCACCATCCACTGGAACAGAGGATGTGAAAAGATTACGGGTTACGCAGCACCCAAGGGATCACACAGGGTCCTGACAGTCCCAGTGGGCTTCAAATGTAGCCTAGATACTCATCGGAGACAAGAGAGTAGCAATCCTCTATTTGGACCCACCAAGACTATCACACCTCACATCACCCTGAGACATGGTGTGAGACCTTTTTCCACAGAAAGGGTCTCAAATCAAAGTTGATTTTACAAATGCACGTCGGTTAAAATGTGTCTGACATTGTGACACGAGAATGGGGATTCAAACCAGTTTGATCATGTTTTAGATGCTTAGATTTATAGAGAGCTTCACATACTTAACTGAAACAAAGTCACCTCATATGATAAATACAGTAAAAAGATTCAATTGAAAAAATCCTATGTAGAATACAAAGAAACACAACTAAGATTTGAAAAGCCTTGCTAAGATTTGCTAATTAGCATTACACAAAAAGTGCAGCTGAGGTTGACGGGAATGGCATTAGTTTTGCAGGTATTTGGTCAAAAACAAAAGTATTGGTGAAATTTAAACTCTGCCCTGACGATGAAAAGTCACTTTGGTGATTACAATTCATTCTGCGAGACATTTCATGACAACAATTCATCTTGTTGGCAGGCATGTATTGGCCATATCGGCCCATAGAGAAAAGAGAGATCACATGATTGGCCCACTTGTGTGTCTTCATGTGAACAATGTGTAGCGGACTCAGGACACACCACAAAATCACCACGACACCACAGCTCTCTTTGGATCTTTGTTTTACTGAGTGAGTCTGTAATGACACAACATGTGACAGGGACTGCATCAATTCCACACACCCTCTTCTCAGACTACTGTCTCTCTCAGTTTCCAAAACAGACTGAGCATAACAAAACATTTACACAGTCTAAAGATAACAAAACGTTTACACAGTTTAGTAAAACGAAATGATCGTATAGTGGTTATTTTCTTTGACAATCATACCTGTAATGACACAACATGTGACAGGGACTGCATCAATTCCACACACCCTCTTCTCAGACTACTGTGAGGGATACATAAAATAATAAAGTAAAACAAATGCAAAATAAAGTAAACATGCCCTGCCTCATGTGTAATAGATCACAGGTAAACACAGAACCTCATATGTGCACACACACTAGAACAGTACAAATACACATCACATTCATTCTATACAAATCCCACAGGGAAACTACATTTCCCATAATGTCGCGCGTCGTGAGGCGTGAGGAGCATGCAGCGGCAAAGCAGCGGCACTTCAAAAGGGTCACAGTGCAATACAAACTTCCGCAATAACTTTGAAACACATTACAATACAGACTCCAGCCCTACACACCACATCTGTCCCTCATCACTCCTCCAGAACATAGTCATGGCATAGTGCATCAACATTGGAATTACATTTATAAGTGGAATACTCTGTCAACGTACCTGTCTCTCTCAGTTTCCAAAACAGACTGAGAGAGAGACGCTCATGCGCATGTACCACAATACACAGGTGATTCGCTGATCACAATTATCAACATATCTAAACGAAAATAAATGTACATGAAACATTACTGCTTTCTTTTGGGCTGAAAACAATTCAACAACAGTGACAAGGCTAATCTAACACAATCACTGCATTTTAAATGACATTATAAGAAGGTAGTAAAATCCATACTCCCCCCCTGTCATTGTCGACAAATGGAACATCCTGTTTCCCCTTTTGAGACAGTACCACTTAAGAAAATAAAGTTAGCTGGAATATACACAAAACACACTATTACAAATGCACTATTAACATCGTTGTTCTTTGACTTTGACTTCGAACTTTGGCCAATCACATCCTTCTATGGCCCACTTCCATCCTACCATAGAGAGCGCATTTAAGTCCCGCCCCCACCGGTGGCAAAAATAACTCTGCCTGTAGCTAGCTAAAAACACGAGATTCATTTAAGCATGTCAAACGGTTATTTTAGCACCCTTTGTCTACCAGAGAGGACAAGTTAGCTGTTAGTAAGCTAATGTTAGTTATGTATTAACATGCTAAGGCACTTGCAAACACAATACTATAGCTTTCTAATTTATTTACATTTCACTATAACACAAGTTGCATACTATGTGCAAAATGCAGCTTTAGCTTAATTTACAGACTTGTCACTTGTTTACTGTACAAGACATCTTGATGACAGCCATGCTCCACCCTCAACCTTTAGCCATCTTGCCATCATGAACCAGGCAACCTGTTTGACTCAGTGAGTACATTATCATACTCTCTTACTTAGCTAAGTGGCAGTTTTAGGGGTTGGTATGCAGGGTTAAAAAAAAAAAAAAGGTTTGGCTGGTGAGTCAAGCAAATCTACCATCCATTTGCATATTTTACCAGCATTTGGCTGGTGAATGGTGCTAATTTTGAACAGTCTATGGTCTGGACGCAAGTGATGGACTGGACCGACTGGCCCACATGCATATACTGTACCTAAGATCCTGACATAAAGATATTTTATAAGGTTTTCAGCTGTGGGCCCTTTTGAGCACATGTGGGTGCTTTTGGTAGTAAATGACAACATTCACAATCTGCAGCAAGAGGTTTTTCTTGCTTTTAGGGCTTTTTCAGGAATTGTACCTAAAATGGTTGCAACTGTGGCTTATTATGTAGGCAGTGTTGAGATCAATATCTGATTGCTGAAAAATCACCTTCCTAGCATATCCTATCAACTACAGAATGACTCAGACTGTATTTTTTTTTTTTAATGTTATTAGCATTTCAGTATTCTAATGTCACCTTTTCAAGAGATAATTTGGGTTATTTGCAATTAGTGATAAAGAGGGGCTGAAAAAAACCTAAATGTCAGCAGCAAATACACAGAGCCTGGAGCGCTTTTATGTTGGGGCGTTATTGGCTTATTGAGTCACACCAGGAAAGTATATTGCAAAATTAATTAAATGTTTAGTATTAATCTTATCATAATTTTGTTTCCAAGTAAAACAAGAATAATGTTCTTTATGACGTTCCATAAATAAATGCAATCTAGTTAAAAGGGCTTTAATTACATACATTTTGAAGACAAAGAGTCTGAACAGTCACAACAGTGGGCTCTGATCAGCCGTCTGTAGTGGCTCCTCTGGTTCAAATGTAAACCAGCTGAGCGGAGGCTTTCCAGCTTTAATTCAAACTAAATTCTCTGGTGGCAATCAGGACCAATGCTGAATTGTAATGCTGCTGACCAGAGATAAAATGCCTTGAAAAATGTGGGTTTTTGATACAAAACAATGTCTTTCTCCAACATAAGGGACTTTTAACTCCTCAATAGACCCCTAATGTTGCCTAAAACACCCCCAACACCCCACCCCTTTCCCCCATCCTCAAAAAAACAAAAACATAATATAATCCCCTCACACATGCACTGATGTACAATATGGCTCTCCCCGTACCAAATTTAAGATCAACCACATATACTTGATCTCTCTTTACATTTACTGCAGAACATGTACAGCATCTCTACATGACAGATGGGTTATCGCCATGTGTACACTTCATTTTTACTATTCCTATAAGACTCACCAACCCAAAGCAGGGCATTAAACATGCAGGCGGAGTGCTCAGTCAAACAGATAGGTATTGAGTGGCAATCATTTTAAAGCACGATCCCGGCTCTCAGCTCCACGCAGTCCTCAGAAAGCAACTGGGGAAATCTGCTCAATACACTGACTGGCTGGGAAACACCAGGGAGTGATCTTACTCCACTCCAACCACCATGTTACCATCACATCCTTTCTTAGCAAACTGTGTGTATGGATGTAACATGCTCTAAGCTATTGTGATTGAGTTAATTAGCGACCCCAGCGGGCTGATGTTACTGTATTCTCTAAAGGGAGATGAAGGGGCCGATCAACTACTGTAGGGAGCCAGAGAGCTGAAATTACTTTCATAACAATTGACAATTACATTTTTCAGGGATTTGTATCTCTGGAACTGTACATAAATTCTGCCGTTCAGACTCTGTCAAGGGCCTCGGTTCAGACTCATGTATGAGCAAGACTCCAATCAGGCAAATTAATCTCCAGCCAAGAGAAAACTGAAAATTGAGGCAGACGTCAAAAACACTGATATTGACAACTTCAAATTCTCATCACATTCTGGGAGCATAAGTAGCAAAATGGTGGATAAGAGCCAGTCAAACACAAAAGGTATTAAGGATTGTTTAAGTTTAAGTTAATATGCAATTTTGCTAAAACAATACCCTCTCAGTAAATCAGCCACCTGAGCTTTTGTTTTAAATGGAGAAAATACATCTTTAACTGAAACACAGTAAAGCTTCAGCTAAACACAAATTCAATTCAATTAAAAAAATATCAATACAATTCAATTTTATTTATAGTATCAAGTCATAACACGTTATCGCAAGACACTTTACAGATAGAGTAGGTCTAGACCACACTCTATAATTTACAAAGACCCAACAATTCAAAGAGCAAGCATTTAGTGAGACAGTGGTTAGGAAAAACTCCCTTTTAGGCAGAAACCTTGAGTGGTGAGTAAAACTTCCTTTTAGGGAGAAACCTCGGACAGACCCAGGCTCTTGGCCGGTTGGGGGTATGATGAACAGTGGCAATTATAGTCACAATAAAGATAATGGCACTGTGACTACAAATAGTAGTTGTTGTAGTAGTTCATGGCGTAGCAGGGCACTGCAGGGCGTAGCGGGGTGTAACAGGACATAGCATGACGTAGCATGACGTAGCAGGGCATTGCAGGGCGTAGCTGGATGTAGCAGGGCACTGAAGCGTAGCAGGGCACTGCAGGGCATAGCAGGGTGTAGCAGGGCATCTAGCAGGACCACAGTGACAGCTGCAACCATGATTTAGGTGCCACCCTAATCCAGGGAAAACTGCGGGGTGAGAAAACATAAGGGCTCCGGGGAACACGCTCCCCAGAGCTAGGTTAGTAACAAGCATTTGCCCACAGATGAAAAGAGAGAGAAGAGAGGAGCTCAGTGTGTCAAAGGAAGTACCCCGGCAGTCTAAAACTATAACAGCATAGCTAAGAGCTGTTGAGAAGCAGAGATAGGAGGGGGCGTGCCGTGACTGTGGTTACACACCCTCCCCCGCCAGTCTAGGTGAACACTGCAACTCCTCACTCCCTAAATATAAGCTTTCTATGAAGAGAAGCAGAGATAGGGAGGGGGCGCGCCATGACTGTGGCTACACACCCTCCCCCGCAGGTCTAGGCGAATGCTGCAACTCCTCACTCCCTAACTATAAGCTTTATCAAAGAGGAGAGTTTTAAGTTTACTCTTAAATGTAGTGACGGTGTCTGCCCCCCAAACCCAAACTGGGAGCTGGTTCAACAGGAGAGGAGCCTGATAGCTAAAGGCTTTGGCTCCCATTCTACTTTTAGAGACTCTAGGAACCACAAGTAACTCTGCATTCTGGGAGCTCTGGAGTCCAGCCTAGAAGTAACAAATGCATGGACTAGTTTTTCAGCATCGTTTTGAGACAGGATGTGCCTAATTTTGGCAATGTTACGCAGGTGAAAAAAGGCTGTTCTCGAGGTTTGTTTTAAGTGGGTGTTAAAGGATATCCTGATCAAAAATAACTCCTAGATTTTTGACAGTAGTGCTGGAGGCCAGGGCAATGCCATCCAGGGTAGCTATATCTTTAGATAATGAGGTTTGGAGGTCTTTAGGGCCCAGCACAATAACCTTGGTTGTGTCTAAGTTTAACATCAGAAAATTGTAGATCATCCAGGATGTTATATCTTTAATGCATGCTTGAAGTTTAGCTAACTGACTGGTTTCATCTGGCTTGATTGATAGGTATAATTGGGTGTCATCCGCATAACAGTGAAAGTTAATTTTTTTTGTTTCCTAATAATATTGCTTAGAGGAATAAATAATAAATAAACCTTTATCCATGGAGAAGGGAAGAGAGAAATTCAGTTTAACTTTATATCACCGTATATCAATGTTGTGACCATCCAACATCTCTAAAACATAAAACATACAACTCTGAAGTCTGAATAATTTAACTTATACAACTCTATAAAATAGGCCTTCTGCCTGTCATAAAGTAGAACAATTAAACTCTAATTAGTTGGATAACTTTATATCTGTATGTATATGACAGAAATACCAAAGAAAATACAAAATTTGTCAATTCAGGGGTGCAAAATTGTCACCCTGGTTTGTGTGCTCTGTGTCGATACCATGAGTTTATTTATTTTAAGTTCCCTGAACTGATGTCCCCCTTACATTTGTAGCAGCAATTACATTAATTCTAGGGTGAGTTTTCCCCTACATCCTCATGCTAAAATCAACTCTAAATATACGTGTTTTTAATCTTTTTTCTTACTTTGCACCCCTGCATTTAATTGAATATTTTTTTAAATATATATTTTTTTTTATAGTTTGTAGTTTAAGTACAATATGCATTTTTTTAAAGGTGCAATATGTTACACTGACAGCTAGTGTTTAAAATAGTTACTGCAGTACAAATTCAAAATGCTGGAGAGTGTCGTCTCCCCCGCCCTCTCCTCCCCGGACTCTTAAGTTCGCGGAGGTTGCCAGGCTGAGGCCACAGCATCCACAACAATGTTGCTAGACGCTTGTCTCACATAGCCAGACATTACTTCACAGCACAGCGGAGTAGCTAACGTTAGATGCTGGCTAAATTGAAAAGCATAAAAGCCTGTGCTTACCCGGAGCTCTGTACCCAACTGACAGACACACTTTTTCGGCTTAGAATTATGGTAAGAACCGCTAAAAACACAACAACCTCGCCGTACTCTCCACCGGACGGACAGCAGTGTTGGGCAAGTTACTTCCAAAACGTAATACATTATAGATTACTAGTTACTGTCATTTGAGAGTAATTAGTTATATTACAATATTACTGTCTCTGAATTGTAATGCGTTACACTACTTTTGCCTTACTTTTGAGTTACTTTCACCAAAATAACAGGGGAAGTTTGATTTGGCAGATAGCTTGTGAATTTCACCACCGGATCAATAAAGTCTCGTCTTTATCCACTTTAATACATCATAGATTATTCATATTTTGTATAATTAATATAAATATGCAAAGTAACTAAAGCTATACAAAATAGATAAGTAAAACATATAATAGGCAAGTAGGAGAAAATGAAAATACTCAAAAGTATGGCATTGTTGTAAAATGTTTGTTTATAGCACTTCAATAAGAAATTCATGTTGTTTAGGTTAAAACACTCTAAAGGAAATGTTCAATTATAGTGTGATTAAAACTCACTATTAACATTTACAGTACTTGATTTACAGCTGATTTGTGAAAAGGTAGCCTACACAACCTTATTTAACAGTAATTTAGTTTTACTGCAAACCGTCACAGGAAGTGCTTTTATTTTGTAGTAGGCTACACGGAAGTTGTCTGTTGTGTAGCCTACTCTTGCTAGCTTACTGAGAAGCAACATGTCCGTCAGGCTCAAGTTGTTCACTTTCTTGTTTGTAAAACTGCAACATATTGAACAGTAAATGGTCACAGTAAAAGACAAGCGTTTTTGGTCGTCATTCGAAGCCATTCCACTACAGGCATAGTTACTCTCCACGGCTGATAAAAATGCAATGATATTTACGTGTAGCAAGCCTCAACATTAATTCCCGACATGTTTATATCTGTCAGCTGCTGACGTACCGTCACCTGTTGGGACATACATGCTGTCCGTACTGTCTCTGGTTCTGGCTCTGACCACGGGAACAGAAACAGGACAGCTCACTTCAACGCAGCGTAATAACTCCTGAAAATAATATCCATCTCGCAAATGTATTTGTCTCTGCAGTCATCTCAACCATCGAATACAGCGACAGGAAAATAATACGGCTTTTTTTTTTCCTGTGAAGAAATGTGTCGCGGTGTTGGTGAATTCTTAAAAAAACCAATGCACCAATAAATGCTGCGTTAAAATGCGTTGTAACTCGCGTTACTGAGATTGTAACGAGTATAATATTACCGAAATTTAATTAGTAATGCGTTATATTACTGCGTTACAGCAAAAAGGAATACATTACTGTAATTGCGTTACTTTTGTAACGCGTTACTCCCAACACTGACGGACAGACACACTTCCTAGGCTTAGAATTATGATAGGAACCGCTAAACACACAACAACCTCGCCGTCCTCTGCACGCGACGGATAGACACACTTCATCGGCTTAGAATTACGGTAGGAACCACTAAAAATAACACTACCTTGCTGTCCTCTCCACCTGACTGAACACACTTGTTGCCGTTGAATGGCAACAATTGCTAAACCCACTGCAAACTCACGGTCCTCTCTTTCCGATTTACAGCCCCCCTCTCTTGGCTTAAAATAACTCATCATTGTCAGCTACGACCGCTGAACAGGCTACACGCTGTAAACAGCCGTGGCCTGCTTGCCTGGTCCTCCGGTAATGTTAGCAGTTAGCAGGGTTAGCATGGCGGCGTTAGCCAGGACCAGTCAGGATCACTTTACTGGCTGTGTCTCAATTGTTTTTGCGAGTAACCAACTCGGGTACTCTAGCTATATGATTCAGTGTGATTACACAAATGTTGAAATGACATAAAATGCCCATCCCCTGTAGCTGTGATAAATTAGCCTAAAGTTAATGCTTACCTGTTCAGGAGGAAATTAGCCAACTCTGTGTTTGTTTGGGCTCTAAGCTGTCTCCATCTTTCAAATACATCTCCAATATTTACCCGGGGTTTGTTATGTCTCTGGTCACGCAACTGTTACAAACATGCCGTTTTTTTTAGGTCGGGTAGAATCTATCGCCGTTGATCCGGTTCGTTTCTTTGCTGCTTTCATGGCTGTACTAACGTTACAGCTGTAGTGCGCTGGGTTTACAGGTATATCTGGCAACCCGGCCTGGCTGTCAAACTGGGCAGTTGATAACAACACACAGGCCAAAACACAAACAGAAATTCCGTCACGGAACAGAAATTTCAAAAGGAGAAAATACTGGCATTAGCATTGTTGTCAGAAAAGATAGTATTTCAACTTAGCATGTTTCTTTAATATCTGATGACGCATTGGGGTCATTTTTGGATTTATTACAATAAATATATTACATATTGGACCTTTAAAGTTTGCCACTGACTTGCTACTGACACGGGCCCCAGTGCAACCACACTGTCTACACTGTCTATATTTAGGCCCTTGGTGTCGTCATTGGATATTATAGTATGCACATTACAAACTTTATTTCTCATATCCACAGGTGCAGTGTAGCCCTGGGGTTATAAAGTATGATGCTGCATGACTCACAGTCTTCACAGAATGTCAAGATGTGTTTGTCTTTTGGGATAAAAAGATTTTGACAAATTAAATGTGAGTGTGTAACACTAAATGTCTTTCCAGGCATGATGTGTTTAGGCAGTTTGGTATCTATTGAGATTGGGTGATTTTTGTGTGGATAATTTCTGTTCTGATTGGCTCATTTAATTTACTCGGTGGGTGACTTTTATTTTGGGCACTCAGCTTCTTAAAGGGACAAAAGTGTAGCCATTAAAAGAACAGTTTGACATTTTGGGAAACTCACTTATTTACTTTCTGACTGTAAAATGAAAAGATCACGGTTAGCTTATTTTAGCAGAGAGCACAACAGCAGAGAGAAACAGACTTTATTGCGGTTTGGGAGTTTCAGGTGAACTTGTGAAAGTCGTTGCCGTAAATGTAACGTTATGGTCACGCCAGGGGCTGATTGTGGTCGAGCCGTCAGTGTGCACCATGGTGTGTGTGCATGGAGATGAGGGGCTATTCACTGTTATTCCATGCTGGTAGACGTTCTTCTTTGGCATTTATCGGCAGAATAGAACACTTGTAGGGGTATATGCTGTGAAAAGAAAACACAGGCATACTTATCATTATACTCATACAATAATAGTTCTCTGATTGTTAATCACCGCTATCATCTCTTCCTGCAGTAATCATCGAGTAGTAATATTAATATCCCAGTCCCTGCAGGATAATCATGTGATAGTGACCGCCAGAAGAGTTTTGTGAATCCATTGTTGCAGTCAGAGTGGAATCCAGGAATCAGTCACTCTCAGAAAATCCTTGTGGAAAAACCCTCGCACTGTCATTAATGATTGAGTGGAAAAAATGACACTGTTGTGGTATAGCGCTGAACTGGTACCTAGTGTATGCGGTCTTTTTCTATGTTTGCCTTTCAAAATCCTCAAGTGGAATTAAAGGCCATATTTAAAAGGGGAGATAAAAAAGTATAGGGAGTGATCAGAGAAGCACAGCAAGTGATTGTGAACAAGCCCTAAGGCACATGCCAAGGCCCCACTCGTTAGAAAACCTGAGAGACTGTCAACAGCAGATCCACCGGGACCTATAACAAAGCTCACCCCATGAAATGCTTCAAAGACATGCACTCATTTGAATAAGTTCAGATAAGTCCTGCTCTGCACTCTCCCATCCTGTGCATGAGGTATTGTAGTGCATGGCAATGAATCCCAAACAGGACACAACAGGCTCTCTGACCTCCCTGCCAATAAATTCTAGTGCATCTCCTGGGAGCAAGTGAGCCAGTGAGCTCTTAAATAGCAGGTAAGGGACAAGCGTGAAGATTGTATTTACCAGCCAAGGACAAGGGAGGCAAATCTCACTGGGCAGGAAAGACACCGCACAATAGATCTTGGCAGCACCTGTTAAAACATTTAACAGGTAGACTTTTCAAAAGCCATTTCTTTACTCGAAAACATCCCAGGAAAATAAGTAAAGAAGAGAATAAAGCAACATGAGGAAGGGATATCTCTATGTTCATATTTATAAATAATGTTGGATTAACAATTAAGCAAGACAAACCGTATGGAGAATAGCTGCATTCTCTGAAGAATAATGTAATAATACTTATCTGGTTATACTGGCCTAGTGTGGGTATATTATGAAAACATTTGTTATGTGTGCAAGTGCAAGGAGAGACAAAGAATGATATTTAAAAAATACCTTATAAGCTAAAATGTTTCTTCAAACCAAGAAAGTGAGGAAAAAGGCAGCGGAAAATTGTTATAGGCTTGTTGTTATAGACATTAAAGCAGATCTAGTCTGTCTCTATGTGATTGGCTGCATAATTGATTATGTGAATTATTAGTTATTTGAACATGCTGGTGTTAGGTAGTTGGGCAATTACCACTGTGTGTATAATGTGTGTATGCGTGATATGGTCCAAAATTCTATCCAATTTCTTCTCTTGTTGCTCTCTCAGCTTTTGTTTCACAGTGTTAGGCAAGATAAAGCCAGGATTTAATTAGTTTATACTTCATGAGGAGTGGAACTTAAATGTTGGTTGGTTTGGTAACAACACAGGCTTAAATTTAAAGGTCCCATATCGTAAAAATTTAGAATTCAGTGTTTATTTTTATTAAAAAGCGGGTTGAGGTGCTATATAAGTACTGTGAAAGTATGAAAACGCTAAATCCACAGAGAAATGCACACAGCCCGTTTTCAGAATCAATGCCTTTAATACAAGAACCGCCATGGCCCATGCCACTGAACGCTGTGATTAAAAAAATTGAATTATTCTGTCATTGTTTTTGCTGCTCTGACTTTTCCTTATTTCCAATTCTACACATTCCTACATTGTCATTATGATAGAATAACGTTTAAAAAAAGAGGGTTTTTTGGTGTCGTTTTTCATAAAAACACCCTCCTTCAGTCGCCAGGAGCAGCGGCTAACCCTAACCCTCTCCTCTACGGCCGAGTTGACACGTTTCCATGACGGCCGTCAGAACCGTCCCATGGGTTGTGCCAACTGTGCAACTGCACAGGGCCTTGCGCCTCTAGGGGCCTCGCGCCTGCCTGGTTTGCAATCATGCAGTTTTTTTTCTGATTCTTTTTTTTCGTTTTTTACATTCAATATTTTTTATGCATGTTCTTGACTTCATATGCTCTAAAATGAAAATCTGTTTGTCAAAAAAGAAATAAAAATAATCAAATATTCATTTATAATGTTAAGCCGTTACTATGGTTACGTTAGCGTGCGCTGCGAGAGTGCGAGCGAGGAAGAAGGAGATGGGAGAAACAATGTCAGCGAGACCTATTTCGCAAACACTGGACTACAAAGACTTTATTGCTGAGTTTGCGGGCAAGAAGGCAAGGAAAGTGATTTTCACTTTATCAAGCAAATAAAAATAAAAAGAATATAAAGTGACATGCACCTGAGCTGCCATGCCGTAGGTCAGACGGCCTATTATTTTGACAGCTAAATAGTCCGTTATCTCTCTTAACACCCAAATACAAATACAACTCTCTCTGTAGCAATGCCTTTCATCCTATCTATTTTGGCACGTATTTCAGCAACATGGACAGAGGGCGTACGTCCACATTTAACACATGCACCAAGGCACACGAGAACAGGCACGCACGCACGCACGCATGCAGGATATGACTATATAGCTGTCTGAATAACGGCAGTCCCCGTGCAGGTTGACAGTGATTCTTGCCCGCATCACGGTGTATGTCAATGAGCTCTGACGGCCCGCACACACCGCATTCAGACAATGAATGGTAGATAGAAAACTCATTTGCATGCAAACAATCACTCACATGCACTTATAATCACACTAAGGTATGTACAGTATTGATCCTTTGATATGTGTAAAATATGACTCTAGCTATATGCTATAATATCAGGAATGTTATTAATGTGACTCATTTGAACAAAACATTTAGGTTTATGAATTGTTTTATTTTTATAGGTTGGTGTGGATGTGAGTCACACACGACTACACACTCTCATACTGTACTGACATCCGTTTCAACTGTTTTCAAATTGCATCCCTTTTCAGCATGAAGGATTCTTTTATTTGTCCATAAGCATAAGTCCTTACATGATTATGGTACAATTCATTTATCTACTCTACTCTTTTGATTAGAGTATGCACAATAAGTGCGTTTCCATTAGGGGTGTACGATTCAGAAAATGTCACAATTCGATTTGATTCCGATTTTTAGGCTTACGATTCGATTCAATATCGATTTTCGATTCAAAAACGATTCTCGATTAAAAAAACAATTCACAGTATGTAAATGTGGTTACTTTTCCCATGTGATTGCAGTAGACATACAATTTAAAAGAAACTACAAATCCAATGTAGTTTGATATTACTTTATATGTCTTCATACAAAAATAAAAACTTTTGCAACTAAAAACTGCAAAAGTGCCAAGCTTTGAAATACATTTAATTCAAGTATAAAACTGTTAAAGAAAAAGAGCTTTTACATTTAGCTTTAAAGTGCTGTACTCAGATCAAACAAAAAATACTGCTAAATGTAGTTTAAGGAGTACTTCAGCTACCAGGTTGACTGTTGAAATGTGAACTCGACTGGGCACGTTGAACTTCTTAAAATTAGGCCCTTTCTTTTTAGAACTGTGGCAACTCCAGTCCATTCAACAGAACTTTTGTGATGTGTCAGAATCACATAATTAGCGTTGGGCACATAGATATAGAACAATAGATATGACATGACGTCATAACAAATGGCATAACTGTCCGCCATCTTACTAGGGTACTGTTTACAATTGTCACCTATTGCAGCAAGTATGGTTGTCAGCTCTGCAGCACCTAACTGCTTTACCAGAAGGACCGAAGAGACCCAGGAGGCTGGCATCACTTTCCACATGTCAGTGGGAGTAGATAAAGTATTTTTTCTCTTCTTTTTTTAACTATAAATACAGAAAAGTTGGTGAACTAGCTAGCTAGCTAGTTACGTTACCTAGCAACTGTTAACGGACCGGCTGAGATGTCAGTTATTGGTGATTGCTAGCTAGCTCTTAACAGCATTTATGAACAGCAAACATCCTTTTAGTTGATTGATTTTTTTTTTAGTTGATAATTGATTTTTGACCTCAAAAAAAACTGTTATAACGTTAACGTTACTAAATGTCTTACATTTAGTAACGTTAACGTTATAACAGTTTTTTTGAACACGTCGTTAATATTACCCCTACATTGACTGCTGCGGCTGATTTCACTCAATCTGTGTTAAGTTTTCAGTTAAATTAAAGTTAACGACAAGTACTCTTCTCTACTCCTAAATCTCATTTTATAATATCTCAAGACAAATCCGGCAAGCTAACGGTACGTTAAAATGTAACGTTACACATAGAGTAAAGTTACGTTACACAAATCAACATTAGCCACATCCAGCAACACAGAGCCCTAACCGACCAGCCACACTTAACGTTACATTTTCACCAGCTAACGTTAGCTCCCCAAATATTAGCCATGTTGAATCCTGCTGTCACTCATCATATATTAACATCTAGTGTTGTCAGCTTACCTCATGCCTTTACACGATTTTCCTTTCAGTAAAGCAAATTAAAACTTAATAATCCATGTCTTGATGAGGTAAAGTAACTTCAATCCAGAAAGGATTCCTACTTCAGCAGCAAAGTCTCCGCATTACTATCGTAAATGTAATTTCCATAACGTTAGCGCAATGAAAATTGCGACAAGTTGTATTGGTAGAAAAATATAAGGATTATAAAGACAACATGAGCCTCTTTCCCCATTGATTCCAATTGAAGTAATTCTAAAACTTAACCCTGCTAAGATGGCCGCCAAGTGGTTCCATCCTGGAATGGCAAGTATGAATTACATGTCATATCTATTGTTCTATATCTATGGTTGGGCATCGAGAACCGGTTCCAACTTGGAACCATTTAAAAAAAAAACGATGCCATTGGAATTGTTTAGAAAAATTTTTTCGATTCCGATCATCAGTTCCAAACGCGCAAGTTTTGGTTTCCATAGTGGCCACCGGATTTCCGGAAGTGCTTGCCGTGCCCGCTTGTTCTGTTGCAGCCGTGGAGCACGGTAAGCGGCGCTCAAAAGTGTGACTTTATTTCACCTTAAAAAAGCCTGGGTCGGCACAGTGCAACACATGTGACAAACTTATTTCTTGCATGGGAGGATGCACTACAAATATGACTAAACATCTACGCTGCTCTTGTGTTAAGTAAACGCAACGTTTTTCAACTTTCTGCTAAGATATATGTGACTTTTTTGCAATGAAAATCATGCAAGCCCCGCATATTTCAAAAAATGCGCCTGTGGTGTCTTAAATAGTAATGCTGTGATGCTGTATGAAGAGGAATCCGCCGACACTGTTCTTGATTATAAAAAGGTTTATTACAAGCAAAGATTCAGCATCAATTTTACAAACTCCTGAGAGCTTGGAGAACGACCAACCCAAATTCTTCCAAAAGTCGTTCTGACTTTTCTTCGTGTGAGCAACATATATATCCTATGCATTGTATCATCATAGGACGTAATTTTGTAAGTATACCATTGGATGGGTAACTGACCAATCGATGCCTGTTATCTGGCACAACTCCAAAAAAGGTATCTTCTGTCTTGGGGGGACCCCTACTCATGTTAACAATTTCCAGATGTTCTCAGTGAATGTAGAGTAAAGTTCATAGGACTCCCTTATAACAAACCTTTAAGCAAAGTTTATAGAAAGTTATAGAATGGTCATATACTACATATTTCCCCCCTTCGAGACTTAATAAAGTCTCGAAAAACAAGAAGAGTAGGAATAACATTTCTCATTATAACATGTTCCTTATAATATAACTTTCGGAGTGTAAACAAATTTATAGAATGTAACAAAATGAAATCGTTGGAGTGTGAGAGCGAAAAACCCATCTGGCAGCTGTCTTTTCAAATAACCATCAATCAATCAAGATAGGAAAATTCTCTCACGGTCCCTCTGCCTAGGCGACCACCTTAGTACTCCAGATCAATTAGAAAATAAATCTTTATCAATTTATGTAGAAGTATGGTTTAAGCAAATACATGTGAAAACCTCAGAAAATGAAATAAAATCAAAACAATGTCCAAATTCAGGCAGGTCGACCCTTCGGATCTGAAAAAAGGACTTCTATTTCCTAGACCCCATTTCCCTAAGCGTCAAAAAAAAGAGAAACATCTGAGGTCTCCATATATTCACTTCATGACAAAAGCTTCATTATCCAAGCAATTAATACAAAAATATGATACAAAGTATGCTTTACTTATGCAAACATGTATATATCAGACAAACACAGGAATGTAGTCCACTACATTGCAGCTTCTCAGCAATGTTGAATATCAATGCAGTGTTGGTGTGGTGAAATCTGAACAGATCCACACCGTCCTAGTTCAGAAGTCTCCTAGTTCCTTCATATTGTCCATATTTGTATCTGAATCTCCCTCTGCACATTACCCCATATGCTCTGGAAGAAAAGAAAACACTGACCAGTATCGTTTGCAAAACAACACATGAAAATTAAAAACATCAAATAAGAATAAAAATAATAATATCAAAAATAATATATGATAATATGAATCACATTCCATTTCCCCCCTTCGACCAATAAGAAAACACAAAATACCCCTACAAAATCCAAAGAAATGTGAAAAAGCATACAATAAAAAACAAAAAATTAAACCAAACCCTCATTTTAAACAAAATTTAGCCAATCATTTTGTAGCATGTAATTACTTGCTTTTTACAAAGTACCACACAAAAGTCTCTCTTCACTGTTTGGTTACCAGATAGTGGGTGTAATAAATCTCCTCATGTCCAACTCTGTCAACCTCATCTATGTGACATTCCTGTTTAAATTAGACACAAGACAAACCAAGTCTGCTTGCTAATGTAATATGCAGAACAATTGTAAATTGTCCTGCAATCATTTTCTTCTAACCCTACATACTTCAATAACACCACTGCAACGTATGCAGACTAGTGAAATTCAAATCAGATTTCTAAACCGCTATATAAATAACAAAAGATGCTGGTCCATCATTGGGCTATAATAACTGACTTCCATTCGCGAATCTATACTTAGAGAGAAATCATGAACAAATGACTGGTACACTATAAACAACAAATAAACCAATGCAAACAACCTTTCATTTGAGTAGACTATACCTGTGATTGGGAGTTGTCTTATCTTTTCTCACATTATCACTGCTAATGTTTTTATGCATTCTCTATGCATCCCTATTTTACTTATAGTTACACAATTGTTCTAAGCTTACTTTTAACCAAATTCTGAGAACAGCACTCTCAATCTGCTGTTTATAACAACTTTACATCAATCCAATTCAAATTCATACATGAGATTACTTCCCAATAAATTATCTGGGCAACAATCAAATAATAGAAACATCTTCAAAAGTTGCCTATGACATTGGACCACAAAAATAAAACAGTGAAATGTTCTTTTAACATTTCCTGACACACCAACCAAAGTAACATATTTGTCACTAGTCTTGTTAGAAGCTGTCACAGGAAAATCATTACAAATTTAACAGAATAGATTTCACCAGATACTGACAAAATGTAAAGTTTTCATACCAATTTGCTTAATTTAGATGTCTTAACCCTTCACATAGGTGTGTTCACATAGGAGTAACTATTTTAAAAGCAGAAATAATTACTTCTTTAGAGTCATTGTATTTTCAAATTGTGTGTTTGTTGATGCATTACCTCCTTTTTATGTGTTGATGCGTCAATGCGTCGATGCGTCGATGCGTCAGAGCAAATCCGGTCTCTCTCACTCCTCCCTCTTTCTCTGGTCAGTCTGCTGATGTCAACGCTCATCTGTGCAGATCTGTACCAACTTGTGACTGTCCTGATCCTCAATTGTTGGATCTCTTTCTGGTCCTGATGACACCAGCTGACACCCCCTTTCAGATCTTCTGGGCATCTCTAGAATCTTGGTTCCAGACTCCTATAAGGGTTCACCAGTCCTCCTCTGTAATTTCCTCTGGAGTTTCTTCCTGGTCTATTACACTCACGGGCAAAGTGTCCATCCTGTCCACAATTAAAACACGCTTGTGGAGATTGCATAAAGTATGAATCAAATCTTCTTCCTCTACTTAAGCTTCCTCTGCCTAAGCTTCCTCTCCAGTTCTGTATCTGTCCAAAAACTGGCTGTGGGTATAAAACAACTGGAACCACTAGTGGTGGTTGGAGCAATTGCGGTTGGACGTGACACGGCTGAAGTTGTGGCGGTGAATGTTGATTTGGTGGGCATTAATTCTGCCTAACCAAAACCTGCTTCTTCTTCTTCTTCTTATTCTCCACCAGTTGCATTTGATTGAGTGTTCTGGGAGTTTCTTGGTCTTGTTCTTTCTGCTCATTTCTATATAGCTTCACTTGACGGGCTATATGATCTGTATAAGCACCTTTTGCCATGCTTCCAAGTCCAATCACCTCTGCTAGTTTACTCCTTACTGGCAGGGGCAGCACCTCCTGCAGTTTGGTTCGCAAAATTGACTGCTCCAGTTGGCTCAGATCTGGATCATTTCCTGTAATATTTCTCCACACTCGATAAGCTCTTGACACATAAACTCTCGGTTTTTCTTCTTGTCCCAATGGCTCAATCAGGACGTTATCTGGATGTACATTTGTTGGATACTCATCTCTCAGCGCTCTCCACAGACGACCTCCACTTGCAGCCAACAACTCAGGATCATATACAGAAGTCCTCACATAACGATTAAGTCCTGCTCTCTGGAAGATTTCTCCCATAGCTGGAATCCCAACAAGATTAGCCAAAAGTCTCTTGATATCTCCTATGGCAAACTGTCTTCCCGTCGTAATTTCTTCCAACTTTGCAATCCAAGGATGTGCTCCCTCTTGAAGAGTAGGCAATTTATCAAGAATATCTGACATATCAGTGTTCTGCAAGGGCTTATACTCCAAATCTTGAATGATCACTGGAAGCCTCTTCTTCCTTGTGCCCCTTTGTCTTGGGCACAATGTATACTTCTCCACTTTCTGGGATCCTTTTTTCAGCAATTTGTTCCTCTGTATCTTTAGCTTCTCAAAGTGTTCTTCCAATCGCTCCATGTCTCTTTCAATCTCTTCTATGCTAATCGCTGCAGGATGAAATCCTGTAGCTCCTCTGCTCTCCAAATCTTCATCGCTGTCTCCATCTTCACTTTCATCACACTCTTCTGAATCACTCTGATCATCATCATCATCATCATCATCATCATCCTTTGTCTTGCTAAACCTCAGTCTGTCCTTAGTTTCCAGATGTTTCATTTTCTTCTCACTTTTGGAGCTTGGATTCATCTTTATGGTTGTTTCAGCTTGTCCTCTCTCAATTATTAGTTCATCTGTGAATGTTTCACCAAAGTACTTTGTAGGCATGTGTGACGTTACTTCTTTAATGTCAGTCTCTGGTCATGCCCTGAGAGCCATCTGGGTGTCCAATTCAGTCACTTAACCATGGACAGTTGTAAATCTGTCGCCCCTCCTTCTCTGCTGCTCCAGCTCCAGATGCAGTTTCTGGTGCAAGTATGTGGGGGATGGGGCCAAAGTTGACTACCAAATCAGCTTGTAGAGGAGTAAGACAGGTCTGCTCTGACATCCATCGAGGCACACTGAATAAACACAAAACACAACACCTCCAAGAAGCATTACTTATACTTTTAATCATACTCATTTTAGTTTTCTTGCTTCTAACCTATGACATCATTAATTCAAAATGTTGCTACAAAAATATTACCTAAGTAAGAAAAGTATCATAACAATATGTACTCCAAGTATCAAAAGTAACAATGTAGAAAAATATGTTTGTTCTACACAAATCCTAATTCATTTCTTATGATATGTCAGATTACAATAATATCCAAAAGCAATTTGTCTTGGAAATTACCACTAGTCATTCCTGAAAATTACATAATTTATCTCTTTTTCCCTAAGTTTTTGGTGCTTGTGGTATGGCAGTTTTTACTATTCTCATCTAAACATTTACCCTCCTGTAGATTGTAACCCCAATGCTACAGTTGTCTCTGTAACAACAATATTAGTATGAACTCCAGTATCCTAATTCAAAAGTACATTTATCTCTTTCTTTGTCTTTCTGTCACTTTCACAACACTCTCTTTCTGTCTTTAACCACCTTAGTACCTTATTGTACCCTTAACTTTCTCTTAAAGTCATGCCTTTTTTCCATTATCCCATAAAACTTTCTTTTCCCTTTCTACAGCATACACTTAACATCTTCTCTCAGCTTTCCTGACCATCTTTTGTAACAATAGTTACCCATTATTAACTCTAACTGTTTGATTAGGATTGAATTACTCGCTGTTTCTTCACAGGAATCAGATTCATTCATTCTGTTTTCCACCTTCACAAATGTCACTCATTTCCTTGGTGCAATGACATAACCACATGTGACAGTAGAGAACTTTAACAAAATCAAAAACCTTATAGTATTATCAAATTTCGAATTGTTTTATTCAAAGTAAAATCATTTTAGATGCCTCGCCACTCAAAACAAGTGGTCCAACATTTTAAAATGACAGAGGTGACAACCCTGAAGCCCATCAATCAGTCCTCTCATCTCTTACTTTCAATAGAGGTATAGAGGCTGGACTTTCCTTAATCCAGGGTGATCAATCACTGATTTGAGTTCCAGCAAATCACCTATGCCAGCTATTAATCTCTCTTTTTTCCTTTTTCTTTCAGGCCTGAGCCTTATTTATCCTGCTTTTATCCTCAAATCTTTCTCCCAATTTTTCTTTTCATGCTTCAGAAGCAAACATAGTTAAGGCTTCCTAATTAGAAGGACATTTCAAATTCTAATGCCATTTCTCTAGGTGTTTATGACATTTTCTCTCTCTTTTTTTAATCTATCAACATAACTCTCATTTATAAATTTGATGGATCCCAATCAAATAGTTACATAGTCAAGCAACAGCCACTTTAATGTTTTACTGAGCTGCACTCAACTCCCCTTCTCCTTTAGCCGCTCCGTCTCTGCCCTTTAGTGCAGGTAAGGAGTGGCCTAAACTTTCTGTGAAAACTTGAATTCCTAGCATTCTTGGGCATGCGCAGATCAGTCAGCAGTGTGATTTCACAGTGTGAGGAACTCCACAGCACCTAGGCTCACACTCAACCAAAAGAATAACTAAAGAATCACTCAGCTTACTTTAACATAGAATTTCTTAATCTTACTAATTTCAAAGCAGCAGATAACGCAAATAGCAATATGCTATCATAAAGCAGTTTAAACAATCTCAAAGAAATCAGAGAAAACTTAATGATTCTTACAAATTCTCTCAACAGACAGACCTATTGTCTCTCCATTTTTTCCTTCAACAGACCACATTAAAACAACAATGACACAGGACAAAACAAACCAACACAAAACATAAAGCACAAATACTAATTTGAAGCTTCTTATTTTTACTATAGGTTAGCCTAATCTATTTTCACGTCCTCCAAAGGGCTCATAAATTTTTATATGTTTTTGAAAACGTTCTCCTTCGAAGAAGACTCATAAGATTATTAAACAAAAGTCCTCCCAAAGAAGGCTCATACATTTTAACACTTTTGAAAACGTTCTCTTCAAAAAGAGACTCATAATTTTAGCCATAATGAACAGAATATCTTTCCTTACAGATAACTAAAACTCCTGTCCTCAACCAAAACATATATGTATATATCTATCTATCTATCTAATATAGGATCCTTATGACACATGCACAGGCTATCACACACAGCAGAAACACCACTGTTCACACACACCGCTGTTCACACACACACACTCTCTCTCATACACACAAAAGTCGACATCATTCATGCATGTAATTCCTAAAAAGAGTCTGCTTTCTGCCGTATTGTTTTTTTTTTTTTTTTGTTTTTTTTTTGTTATTATTTTGCTACCTAGGTATAGACGTCCAATGGGAGTCTGCTTCGGACATTATTCGTCAACAATGAATCGATCGGCAAACCTACCATTGAACTGTTAGTCTACACCTCAGTTCTCAGAACTGGCTCAAACTTTTCATCTAATAAAAGTTCAAGACTACGGCCCATCCTATGATCGCCTTTTTTCAAAGGGCTTTTTTTTATCAGATTAACGGCGTTATCCTTTATTTTTCTTGTTTCTGTTGGTTTCTCTTTATTGTTCCTGTTCTTTTCTGTGTTCTTTTATTTTCTCTTATTTCCTTTTATCTTCTCCTGATCACTTCTTGTTTTTATTTTCTCTTGTTACCTTTTTCTTTATGTTGTTTAAGCCAAATTGCCCTGGCCAGGGTTAAACTGTTTTCTTTAATCCAATTTGCCTATTCCTTAAAATCTTTTCACATCGTCTATGTGAATATTCCTTAATCCCTTACTTTTTCTCCCTTTTCTCTATTTCTTCACTTCAATTTCCTTTCCTCTGTTCTCTAACTTCCTTAAGCCTTTGCTTCATTTGTCTCATATTCCTTTCCTCTGTTTCTCTAGCTTCCTTAAAGCATTTGCTTTGTTTTCTTCTTATTTCTCATATGTTAACTCACACTTCCCTCTGTCTGCGTTGATTTTAACACAAATAATTTAAAACGGAACCCCATCACACAGCAATCACTACACAAAATACACACAGGTTCGACACGGTGCAATCCCTCAACGCACACACAGAGTCACACACGAACTGACCAGCGCCCAAATCTGTGAGAAAGCTCACCTCATAGTCGACCAATGAAGCGGGAGTCAGTCCCTGAGTGCCCATGATGAAACGATGACCTGGGAGATGCAACCGATCCCATCCTCGTCGCCAAAATTGTGGTGTCTTAAATAGTAATGCTGTGATGCTGTATGAAGAGGAATCCGCCGACACTGTTCTTGATTATAAAAAGGTTTATTGCAAGCAAAGATTCAGCATCAATTTTACAAACTCCTGAGAGCTTGGAGAACGACCAACCCAAATTCTTCCAAAAGTCGTTCTGACTTTTCTTCGTGTGAGCAACATATATATCCTATGCATTGTATCATCATAGGACGTAATTTTGTAATTTGTAATTTTTTATGGGTAACTGACCAATCGATGCCTGTTATCTGGCACAACTCCAAAAAAGGTATCTTCTGTCTTGGGGGGACCCCTACTCATGTTAACAATTTCCAGATGTTCTCAGTGAATGTAGAGTAAAGTTCATAGGACTCCCTTATAACAAACCTTTAAGCAAAGTTTATAGAAAGTTATAGAATGGTCATATACTACACGCCCCCCGCATAAATATGTGGACTTTGGCTGATTATGCATTGAATTATGCGATCGCATAATCGCATTTTTCTGGAGGGACTGACTTGTGACTCTTGGACTAGCATTGCTTAAGACCACTACCTAACTGTCACAGCACACTATTTAGTGGAGGGCAAAATGAAGCAAAAAGTGCTGCAAACCAAAGCTGTCTACACAGCCCAGACCGGACATGCTGTGGCAGAGGAGATCGGCGACATCCTGAAAGAATATGGCATTTTTGACAAAGTAGTGGTTGCTACTGTGGATAATGCAGCAAATACGGACATAGCCATAAAAAGACTAGAGTTTGTGAAACTGGGCTGCTTTGCGCACACACTCAATCTTGCAGCACAGAGTCTCTACTCCCTGACTGCAGTGACTCAGTGGACTGCAAAGATCCGTGCCATCATCGTGTGGATGAAGAGGTCCTCGATGGCAAAGGTTGTTCTGCGAGAGAAGCAAGATCTCCTCAGTAAGAATCACTGAATTTGTTTCATTTGACCACTGTGAATGCTATATAATTAAAATGCCTTTTTTAGTAATATAAATTTTGCATGCATTTATTTTTTTCAAATAGTACAACAATAGCTGATGTCTGAATGTAACTAAATCACATAAATGTGTGATGTTATATAATATAATTTCTCTGTATTTGTGATTTTATTGTTTGTGTCAGAGCTGCCGCAACACTCACTCACACTTGATGTGAGAACTCGATGGAACTCTCTCTACCTTATGATGGAGAGATTCCTACAGCAATACCCTGCAATTCAAGCAGCCAGCTTGGATCAACGGCTGAGAAAGAATATGGAGAGGGACAGGTAGAGCTAGATAGGAGAGAGGAAAATCTGGGTATCCTACTCAACGTATTTATACAGCACAGCACCAATACACAAGATGACTAAAACACTAAGCAGCTCAAGTTTCAGTCAACTTCAAGTGAGAGTCTAATGTTAGATAATTAAATATAAAAAGTGTAAGCAAGAATAACTATTCATTTTATATTATAAAATGTATCCTAATTGTCACACACAGACTTGCCCGGCTGAGTGATGAAGACTTCAGGAAGGCAGAGGACTTCATCAACTTGATGAAAGTTCTTTACACTTCCACGCTTTGCGTTTCAACTGAAAAGAACCCCACATGTGGTCAGATCCTGCCAATTCTCAAAAAGCTTGATATGCACTTTACTGTTGTTGAGGGAGACACAGTATTTGTATCCAATCTCAAGAAGCAAGTTTGAGCAACCTTGTCCAAGCGATATCAGGTAAAAATTAGGTGAACTTTCATTAAAGAACAATACATTAAATAATTATATTCCTGTGACTTAATTGTATATTTAAATAACATTTTTATTTTACAGAACGAGGACATCAGGAACTTTCTTGAAGTGGCAACAGCATTAGACCCATACTTCAAACTAAATATGGATGGTGATGATGACGCTGTTGGTGTCTGGGACCAAATCAAGAGAGACATGATGACAGACTCTAAGCATGAGCAGGTTATATAATGTCATTGAAGCTCAAACATTTAATGTCTCATTCATCATTAAAATGTTTGGTCTATAAATGCCATTCATGTTATTTGCAGTCAACAGGACGATTGTGGAGAAGGTAGTGATGTTAGAACAATGTGGTCAGAGAAAAGGCATGAGAATGATGAAGTGGAGGAGGAAGATGAGAATGTAAGCACAGAAATGCTGAAATTATATTTAGGATCTTAGCCTCTGCCTTTAGTAGATGTTTTTCTTTTAGCGAATAAGTCTATTCTTATTCTTATGCAACCTCCAAGCAAACATCCAAGAAAGTCTCCATTGGAGGACCTTTTTGCCGATGAGGATGCAGAAAAGATGTCATCACAGAGGAGGACCATGTCCTTCCAGGACCATGCAGAGAAGGAGATGCAGATGTATAAGGAGACACCACCAACCTTTACGTCTGATGACCCTGCTGCCTGGTGGTGGAACCAGCGCATGACTTATCCTTTAATGTCAAACATGGCCTTTTCGTATTTGTGTGTTCAGGCCTCCTCTACACCTAGTGAACGGGTGTTCTCAACTGCCGGTGACACAATCTGTGCTGAACGTTCACGGATACTGAGAAGGCAGACATGCTCATATTTCTGAACAAGAACTGTTTTTAATGCATTGAGTTAGTTTATACATGTCCAGAGTCTCCAGACCAGGGTGCAAGTTCTGCATATATAAATCTGTTTTTTGGTCTGGTGCAGAGGCATTCCTAATTTTCTCCCACATGGGCTGCAGCTCCCAAAACTAAAACTCATTATTGAATCAAAATAAAATTTAGCCTGTGACATGTTTTGACTCCACCCCTCAAAGAATCGGAATCGAGAATTGAAAAGAACCGAAATCGAAAGGAAGAATCGGAATCAGAATCGTCGAAATCAAAACGATGCCCAACCCTACACATAATGGATACACATTTAGTCCGGAAAAACTGGAGATGAGACGACACGATGACCTAAATTGAGGACAGCTGCGCTCGTTATTGTAAGTGCAATGATAAGTTAAAGTCCAATAAGTACTTTTTGAAACCGTATGAATGTATGTTCCAGGCCAGGCCAGGATAGGAAATTAATTAACAATGTAAAGATCAACAAGCCACTGACAGTGACAGATATGTTCAAATTTGATTCATTCAATAAATTATTATTTTTTGTTTTAAATCCACCAGCCATTTTCATATTATACTAACATTTGCAGCATCCTGAGCCTTTTTGGTAAGGTTACTAGGGAATCTCAGCCCAGAGTAGTTTTATTCTCCCCAAAACAAGTTACTTTTTTTTTTTTTAAATCGCAACTTTTTTGCAACTTTCACTGTCAACTTTCACTTCATTGCAACAAACATACGAAAGACATTACAACTTTTATCGCAATTTTTTACAAAAGCTCCCGCGAAATCAGGCATTTTGGGCCGCAACAATCTCAAAAAAGGGCCGCCAAATCCTGGGGGGACTGTAAAAGACCTGAGTGGTAAGACTACTTTGTAATTATCCTTACAAGTTTTCCTAAAAGAAAACATAAGATGCATAATAAACTGTAATCCAAGAATAAAGTCGTAGTTGGCTTGTGACAGCTTACATAAAAGCTGAGTCACGAGGCTCCTTGCCACAATTCAGATGTCTATGAGGTTTTAGCCTTTTTACTAAAGATTTTACATTTAGCTGAGGATTGGAACCACTGTAGTAAACTAGTTAAAACCAGCTCCACTTTAAACCAGCTACAACACAAAAGTAAAATGCTATTTTTGCTTCGATGCATTAACAATCTAATAATGTATCTATAATAATGCATCTGTCTGATGGATCATTGCATAATAATCCCTTATACTTTTTATACTTTAACTACATTTTCAACAATATTTAACAATATTTCAGTACTTCTCTTTGAGTAAGGTTTTGAAAGCTTTTACAGTTTGTGCATACAGTGTAGTATTGAGACTTCTACTCAAGTAAAAGATCTGAACACCACTGGGAGGCTGACAAGACTAAGCGAAAGCCATAAAAATCTAAGAAGAATGTATCCCATCCGCTGTTTCCTCCTAAAACGCTCCTCTGTTGTCGGTTTCCGAGACAAGTTAGAAAGAACGCTCTATATACAAGGTCACACCTATCGACCTGCCTCTGATGGATTTGCTATTTAGCCCACATCTCCTCAACAGCCTTATTCACATGATGGCCATTTGAACTCCTGTCACACTCAGAGAGGGAAAATATTCTACCTGGGAGATTGGCATTTTCCTTTGGAAATAAACTATACAATAGCAAAGTGCTGTCGTCATTTTGGAGCTCTTATATTATGTCCGGACCCTCTTTATTTGTCACCACTATCTAAACGATTAACATTTCTGGATCCAATTACTTTTTTTTTATTTATTGAAGTTGTGTTTAACTGCAGAACAGGTAGCATCAAATTCTGAAATAATAACTAATAATAATAGTAAATACTTATGCTCTATTATTCTGCAGTTCCAAAACTAGCTCAAATTTATCTGACTCCCATTACAAATCCATATAAAATTCATAAATTTACACAAAACAGTCGGTACTGGCATCAGACATAGTTAGAGGCAGTTGTTGTGCACTTCCATTTGACCAGTCACTGGAATACTTGATGTGAGCTAAATCCCTTATTTGAGCTGATAATTGATAATGTCACACATCACTGGTCTAATCCTTTGAGTTGAAACAGCCCTCCAAGGCAGCACAGTGTGGTCTGTATGATATCCCATGCTGCCTGACTCTATATTATGCCCTAATGTATATGTCGCCTGATATGTATAGTCTACAGTCTGCTGGAAGTTTAGGTACCTGCTATTGTCCACTATGAGTTGGTTATACTGTCACAGAAACAATTCCTCTGAGACTAAGAGGTTGTTGTTCTGATTAATAATGCAATTAACAATGCTAAATGAAATGACATGGTGTATTCTAATTCAGCCTCACTCGTATATTAGTGGAAAACTATGATGCTATTGTTGAATTACATTTTCATTTGTAAGTTTACATTATTATTTTAATTAAGTCAGTATGGGCTTCCATAAGACCTCGTCACAAAACGTGTAAAAAAGTAATTTATCCAGGACATACAGCACTGCACTTATGTTTATGTGATAAGAAAAAAGGGACATGAATTTTCTGCAATAAGGAACCACTTTTGTTCCTGCCTTCCAGTGTGAGGCAAATCTCTTCACATTGTATATCCATCCAAAGTTCAAAAGTGAAGACATCAAGCTGGCGCAGGTGTGTTTAGGGCATGTACGAATCTACTTTTGCCAGTTTAACGGAGAAAAAAAAGGGTCCGTGCGACAGCGCATGGTTCAAAAGGGTTGTACTTAGTGTCTTAATTAATCATAGGTGTGTTTTGGGCGTAACATGCAATAAACCAATCAGAGTGTCATCTAAAGCCAGGAACGTTTGTATCTTGGCGCATTGCTATTATGATGGCGGATTTGCTAAACAGGAAGGAGAGATTTTCAGTAGAAGAAACTGATCTGCTCATGCGTGAAGTGAAAGCGCGCGAGCAGATCATATAATACTTTTTCACATTGTAATATTTTTATTTTTAATCTTTTCCATGTTTGTGTGCTGCTGCGTGTCCCTGTGTGTGTAACAAGCATAGTGTGTGCGTGCTGTGCACGAGCCTAGGCGCGTTTTACTAATGCGCTGTTAAAATAACAATGAAATGCTGTGTTATTGGCTTTAGACCAGGTTTTTATTGGTCAATGGCGCGATCACTTTCCGCTGCCTCAAGATAGCAATACGCCAATAATGCACCTGAACACACCTCCCTGTAAGCACGCCCATAGCCACAAAGATGGGCGCAGGTGCATTTGCTATTTAAACGACGCGGGCGCTGGACGGGAAATTGACAACTGCGTCGGTCTTAAACTAGCAAAGACACTTAATAATATAATAAGAAATTTAATTTGTGTAGCGCTTTTCAAGGACTCAAAGTCGCTTGCGTCGGGCTTTGCGCTACGCTGCGCTGGGTGCAAGATAGGGCCCTAAGACTGCAGACAGAAGCTGGAAAAAAATTCTGCATTTAAATTTGAAAAACTAGAGAGGCTAAGACTGTAAATTACAATGCTCAGGCACGATGGTGAACAGAAAGCTTCAGCTGCAGAGAGCCAGATTGACTATTACTGAGCATTTGACCATGAGCCAGCCGCGCTGACGTTTTATTGACGCGTTTCAGGGGTCATTTTACATCTGTGTGGCTTGGTCGAAAAATGAGTCCCAGCACTTCTCTGCTCAGGGCTTTGGAGAGAATGAGCTGACCCTTACCTTAATCACACAGAATCAGAAAGCAGACTGATGAAATCGCGTATGTATGACACGCCAATTCGTATGCCATTATTGGCGTGTTATCAAGATGCATACTCGCTTTTTAGCGTGTTTATCAATGCTGTTTGGCCTCCATTGACTTACATTACCTTGCGATTGCGTGTGAATTTACGCTGTAGCGAGTAGTATGAAAGGGCTAAAATCCGCGTAGGGGAGAGGTTGTTCGGGGTGGTGGATGGGTCAAACATAGGACTTTCACCCAGGAGACCGGGGATCGTGTCCCACGTCATGTTTCCTTCGTATCCTGCATGTCACATTTCCTAAAGTCAACTGTCGCTTTCTTCTTTTACTAAACCCAACCCCGTTCTTCTTTTCCTAAACCCAATCGGTTATTCTTTTCCTAAACCCAACCCGTCCGCTGTATACGGTGCTCAAAATGCGTACAGATAACACGCCACTTGGCTTAAGAAAGTGGACGTGTATGTTTACGTGAAATCATGATGTCATGTTGCAGAAAGAAAGTGTGTGCTCCAAGCCTTGAGATAATAAAGAGATGACAGTTACTGCATGCTCTATCTTCCAGAACAAAGTTTGCATTGTATGCATGCCAAGGCAGGCTCAAAGGGAGGAGAGACATGGGGGTAAATACAGGGAAGATGATGAGTCAGTGTCCTGTATTAAGCTGCAGTAACGGGTATGAGGTCAGTGAGGGGACCCTGACTACAAAAACTATCATTAACTATCACTAACATTCTCTGAGAATTTCATTCAACTTTCCCCGTGCTGCATTAGACAGGCAACTGACCGTTCGCTAATCCCCATTCCTATTGGTTACTGTTGCTATGCTTGTCAAGCTTTCCATTCTTACACAGTAGCCTACATATGCGTTTTACCACTCAAATTGATAGAATTTTTTGTAACAATGGGTGGTAGATTTCAGACAGAGGTAGACAGCAGCTGAAATGACAACTGTCTCGAGCAGATTTTACAAGCTATAGCTAATAAAGCTAGTGCAAGCTTTATGAGTTGGTTGAAAAGGCGTTCTTTGGTTGACATGTTAATGTTTCCAGCTACCTAATAAATATGCACTTGATAGCTACATAGCTGTTACATTATATTGTGCCAAGAGACGGAGGCTAAAGGCTACATGTCCAGGCACAAAGTCAGCATCCTTAACAGTTGATAATAAACAATATAATAAAGAAACAGTATTGTTCTTATATTGCAGCATGCCTAGTGTTATAAGAAATGTAAGATTAGCCTCTAACATTTGCTTACACTCTGATATAGCAGCATCCAAGACCAGCTTCCACACAGTAGGAGACTAGTCAGGATTTGGTCCTTTTTTTACACACCAAAACGCAACCATCTGTGGGGTAATAGCATGAATATAACACATAAACTAATGAATATTGTTATTCCTGTTTTACTGCAGTTGTTTTAAGTTTCAGTGCTGTGATCTAATTGCTGTTTCAGTGGCTTTTCATGCAATACTATAAATGGATAAAAAATATTACGCAGTTTCTGTCAAACCACAATACAATAGAGTCACAACAAATATTCAGCAAATCAGCATTAGAGAGTAGAATATTCAACAGAGATGAGAGTTTTGATTACCATAAAGAGTAGCTGTTAATAACAATGTAATCCTTACCTTGTTGACCATATTCTCAACAGTTATGACTTTAATTTGAATATGATGAAGGCACTTTTAATAATTTAAAAATATTAGTCTTAAAGGGATACTTCACCGATTTAGCATTAAGCTTTTTATCAGTAGAAACACGGTAGTATTTTCGAATGACCGTGCTTCCCTCTGTCATGTCCCCCCGAGACGAGAGATCTCTGTATTGTGGGTCTGGAAAAAATCTTCCGATGACGGAATACAACGATTTTTGCGTCATCGGAACATTTTTTTCCCAGAGGCAATAGACTACAGCCAGTAGTAGGAGCTACTTCCGCATGTTTTCAACCCGCCCATAGGGGGTTGGACTGTCGTCTTTACCCGAAGGTTACCGAAGCAAAACGAGTGTCAGCCATCTTGAGTCTTCGCTAACAGGGAGCTCCGTCTTTTTAGCAGAAAACTTTTACTACAATTATGTGCATTCAAACTACCGCACGTGTACCACCGGGATACATTGGTACAGATCGGAGAATATGCAGGACACTTTATTACAGACGGAATACTCTACACACTACGCGAGCTTCGCCTTCTACGGAGACCAGTACCTCAGCCTGCCATGTCACCCAATGCCGCTAGCCGGGGAAAGGGACCTCGACAGCGGTGTGCAGGAGTGGAAAGCAGCTAGGTGGAAAGCTAACGCTAGCCAGACACCTGTTCCATCAATCCTGCTTGCAAGTGTCCGCTCATTAGACAACAAACTGGTCTACATCCAACTTCAACGAAACTCCCAATGCGAGTTCAGAGACTGCTGTGTTTTTGTTGTTGTGGAAACATGGCTGAACAACAGTGTACCGGACTATCCAGCTACCAGGCCTGCTAGCCTTCCGAGCAGATAGAGATGCTGGTAAGACTAGTTGAGGTGGGCTGTGTTAACACGGACTGGTGCAGAAATGGGGTGCTTGTATCCAACTAACTGCTAACTGCTGGTGGAGTTTGTGACTGTTAAATGCCGACCATTCTACATTCCACGCAAATTTACGGCTGTGTTTATACTCAGTGTTTACAGTAAGGTGACCAGATTTCTGAGACAAAATCCGGGGACATTTTCAGCTCAGAAGCGTAAATACCTCCAAAAAAGGTAATTAGTGGGGTAGTTTTTTCTTCATATTTTTGCATTAATGTCACTAGGAAGCATACCAGTATAAATATATATTCATATTTGTAAGTGGGATATATATAAGTAAGTGGGATTGTCTGGAATCTGGCAATATAATAACCATTATGGTGGGATACACTGGCATAAATAATAAATAAATAGTTTAGCCTACATGAGAATACATTATAATTTTGGCCCAAAGTTGGAGACCATGTAAAAATTTTGTTGCAATTTCAAAACCGGATTACCC
The DNA here is from genome assembly GCF_008315115.2 of Sander lucioperca. Classification (NCBI taxonomy): domain Eukaryota; kingdom Metazoa; phylum Chordata; class Actinopteri; order Perciformes; family Percidae; genus Sander; species Sander lucioperca. Next base: position 15,929,672 of record NC_050173.1, on the reverse strand, counting down.
AGGAACCGCTTGTTGTACCGATGCATGTGTTGAGTGAAGAGTTTGTCAGATATTTCACAGAGAGTAATGGATGTGCAGAGATTTATGCAGAATGCAAATATGATAACATGTCATGTAATTTCATTGTTAATTTTCTCGCAAACCATTTGTCACAGCAACTGGCGCTAATATCATTGGAAAGCTTAGATTATGGTTGAGGTGGTTGTGCCAGACTCATGCCTTTGGCTGAGTCTCTATCTGTCAGATCCTAGAATCGCCCCTGCTGCTACTACTCCACTACACCTCAGAGGGAAATGTTGTAATGTTTACTGCACTACATTTATCTGACAGCTGTTATGGTTTCGGTATTTTGCTTTGTATTTTGTTCTATTTCAGTCTGGTATTTTGGTCCTATGTGTTGTCTTATTGTGATTGTGTATTCTGTGGATTTTGTATTATGTTCTGTTTCCTGTTTTATTGTGATAGTCTGGTTTTCTGTGCTGTCATGTCTAGTTTTACTTCCGGTGTTTTCCCGCCCTTGTGATTGCCTGATGTTTCTCACCTGTTTCCCAGCCCTTGTGTCACCTGCCTCTTGTTACCTCGTTATCCTGTTTATTTAGTCTTTGGGTGTTTCTCAATCTCAAGAATGCAAAGAACGGACTTGTCTTCTTGGGGAGAACGTTCTTGCTAGTTGTTCTTGGAAGAATTAACCTGCAAGTTCACAAGCACAGAAAATGCTGTTAACAGTTTGAGACGATGCCTTCTTCCTGTTATTGCTCAACACCCCCAGCACAGAGGCTACCTGTAGTGCTCCAAAATAAAAGCTAGAAATAAAAACCACAACAATATAGCCACTTTATATTAAAACAATCTCCGGACAAGAAAACCTCACAATGCTACAACTATTGCAATAATATTGAAAAATAAAACGTATTGAGCTTTAATTTTATTGTTTATGGTTTAGCTCAAACACCCCTTACTTATTCAAAGGAGTGGAACGCGATCCCTACTGTTATTAGTGTGTTAGTTTAAAGGAGAATTCCGGCCAATTTTTACGTTAATCTTGATCGCTGTAGCTACGCGAGTACTTTCGATAGAAAAGCCCCCGACCCGAATCAGTGCAGGCAACACGGAGTAGCTGCAGCTACGTACTACAAGCGTCCCCTGAGCTAAAACGGCAGTTATCGGGTGCCTTTGTGCCTCTTAACAGACACAAAATGCAATTAATATGTCTGTGCCACATGAACAGGGCCCTTACGTGTCAACAAGATGCTTTTTCAACTCAGACATTGTTTAAATTCACCTACCCTGTCTTGATCCTGCTGGTGGGTAGCTTGGCCTGTTAGCTGCTAGCTGTTAGTTGTTAGCTGCTATCTGCCGTCCGTGATAAATTTGTTCAGCCAGGCTTTTGTAAAAAATCATCACGTAGCAGTTCCGTGTGTATTTGTAGCTCATCCATTTTGTGTGTGATCGATCTGGTGTTGGTGACTAGTTGGCCGTTAACCACAGGTTCCCCTTTAATCCTATGATGTGTTGTGATATTTAAACAAACGATCAGTCAACGGCGAAATAAAAGCCTCTTATTTACGAGACCGGTCTGAGAGACCTCCGGCTTACAGCGGGGTCTCCGAGCGTGACCGTCCGAGTGATGAGCTAGCGGCCCCGGCAGGCGCAAGCTTTACTTTATGGAGCTTCTCAACTCTGAAAACTTTGGAGCAAATTGTCAACTCGGCAAAGATTTTCGCAAGACTCTAAACCGTTCATTTCTCACCTAAAATGTTCTCAGAAGTGAATGTAGTGATGAATAAGATGGCGAAAATTGTTAACATTTTTGGTCTGTCTATGTACCGGAACCCCGACCCTCACTGAATGCCGAAATGAATGTTGGGATACGGGTGATGCCAAGTTCATACAAGTTACCAACCAATGCATCCTCGGTAAAATGGGCGTGTCAAGAACATTTCCGGGAATCTTAACTGTTCCTGGTGAAATGCGAACTTGTGTATTGGGATAGTACTTTGGCAACACCAGATGACGTTTCACAGAGACACAAGAACACAAGTCAAAAGAAGAACACAGATTGAGAAATGCCCCTTGTCTTCCCCCTGTCCTGTGTCAGATCATTTTGTGTTTGTTCCTGCCAGTTTGTTCGTTCCCGTCAGTATTCCCTTTGGTCTCTGTGTTCGGGTTTTGGATTTCCTGCTCTCTGGTGTCTCCACTTTTGGAGTTAGTTTTTTGCCTCCTTTTGTTCTGGACTTTTTTGTATGAACTTTGTTTTTTGTGTTAATAAACCCTCAAGCTCAAACCTTCTCCTGCCTGCCAGCTGTATCTCTGCTTTTGGGTCCTCTAATTTCCTGCGCCTCGTCACAACAGCTTTTGCTTTATTGCTTCAGGCTGGGCTTGTTTCTGCAACAGCTCATTGAGTATCGGATACAATTAAGACTATTGAGGAAATATTTTCCTTTGACATTGGTCCAGTATTAAACGAGATCGCTGCAGTCAGCAACGGCGAAACAAGCTACAATGTAAGTTAATAGGATGTCAATTGTCCAGCTTGTATTTACGTTCATAAAACTGCTCGTTTTTCCACTGACAGGCTCAGATTAATATTCTAAGTGTCTGACAACATTATGGAAAGGATTTCTAAGGAGGTCATTCTTTCTGTTAGAGTAAGTAATTGTAAGTAAGTACAGTAATTTTGGCATCGTAAAATATGGGCATTCTAGATCATCTGAGGTCTGAGCAGCACTTGCTCTGGCTTGAGCTTGCGCGTGTAGGGTGCGCGAGTCAGTGCTACTATACGTTTGGTCAATGTTTTCTTTCTTTCATTCCAATTTCGGGTCTGTCAGTCACAGTGAAAACCGGGGAAATTTCCGGGGACAGCTCCAGCCGGGGACAGGTCACTGAAACCAGGGACTGTCCCCGGAACCCGGGGACGTCTGGTCAGCCTAGTTTACAGCCCACCAAGCGCTAATGCTAGTATGTGTTAGCTTACTTTACGGAGCCTATAATGTGTGTGCACTAAATGTAGCCTGTTTCGTATGTCGTTTTTATGTAATGTCGTTTTTATATATTTTAAATGTGTAACACCACTTGAGCCACAGTGAAACGTTGTTTCGTGTATATGGTTGAAATGACAAACACTTGAGTTGAGTTGACCGTCTTACTGTCTGTCTGTAAACGGTAGGCGTGGCTTGGGAGTGGACTCTAAAGCAGTGAAGCAAGTGCATTCTGGGATTTGGTGTCTTTCATCCACATGAGCCAAAAACACATTTTCTGGCTTTTCTCGGCCTAGAAGCCACCAATTTCTAAAAGAAATTCACATTTCTACTACATAAGTGACCCAATTAAAAGATATATTCATGTTTCCAACGGTGACATATCCCTTTAAAGAAATAGCTCAAGTCTTAATGGGAACATCTATCCTTAAATAACCTAAGGCTTTGAGATTTAATCAGCATGTGATAATCAATATATGCCAGGAGTCATTTTGGGATGTAATGTTGTAATTTACTCTTTGCTGTTGTAGCTGCTTTCTATCTCTTTCTCTTTCGGTTAATGATTTCTTCTGGTCTCCCAGAAGGACTTTCAACAAACCCCACACAATGGCCTAACTTGTTGCCAGCTTTTGATTAAAAGGTGTAGGTGGAGAGAGCAGGAGAGCTGCTGGTGATAGTACAAACAAGTAAATGAGCATTTTTGTGGGTGGGAAGCAGGTATCCTCCTTGCTGCCTTAAGGTTTGCATATAAGGTGAGGATTGGAAGCTCAATATACATTAGTGTTAGACTGATATATGGGGCCAATATTGGACCATTAACTGCTGCCTGTGAGTCAGTTATTCAGAGTCCCCAGTAAGTGTGTTATGAAGGCTAAAATAGCTTCAAAATAAATGAATGATAATAAAAAAGCGGACATTTCCCCAAGTTTCCTCAGTCATGCACGTTGTAGTAAGATTGTTTGTCCACACACCTCTGCAGCATAGCACATCAAACAGAGAAGCAAAGCAGAATCACAGAGAGATAAGTGACCTGAGAAGAGGACATGCCAGCAAAGAGTAAAGATTGAATAAAGACAGCAAGCATTCAGTCTATTATGACTCATACAGCACCACTGTTGAGCCAATCAGTGGGGAAATCACCATCAGTAGTCAGTGCGATTCTCTGTACGGCACCATGCTCGGCCTAAGTGGTTGGTATAAAAGATTGGACAGCAAATTCTCAGGCCAAAATTCTCAGGCAAATTCTCAGGCCCAGTTCTTTTGAACTGCTGGCTGTTAAACTCAGAGGACCCACACCCACCATTATTGTGGTATTGTACAGACCACCTAAACCATCAAATATGTTTATTCCTGAACTTTCAACTGTTCTTACTGCTTTGAATGCAATGTCTCATAATGTCATCCTGATGGGGGATTTTAATATACATATGGACAACTTTTCTAATGCATTCACAAAAGACTTTATGGATATGCTTGACTCCTTTGGCATCACACAATATGTTAACTTTCTAACCCACAACAAAGGACATATTTCAGATCTGGTCTGTTGCTCTGGTATCAAGCCTAGCAATATCAGTACTGCTGAACTACCCATCTCTGATCACAAAGCTGTACTGTTTGACACCCATCTGCCTGTCATGAAGTCCAAAATTCAGCGTGTGATGTCATATCACAACATTAAAAAGGTGGAACCAGAGGAACTTACTTCTCTAATTACCACTTATCCATCCCCTGTTTCTAATACTTCATTGGAGGATTTAGTTGACCACTACAATGACTGCATGTCTACAGCACTTGACAGACTTGCTCATATGAAGACGCATACTGTTTCATTTGTGTACGCCGCTCCTTGGTTTACCTGAATTTTGGCATATATAATATAAAAAAAGACTGGTCTTACTGTACATAAAGACATGTACTCTGAACACCTACTCAGTATAAAAACACCCTCTGTGTTACAAAAACATCATACTATGCAAAGATAATCAGTGAATGACAAGGAAACACCAGGGCTCTCTTTTCCACTGTTAATGGTCTCCCTAAGCCACCTGATAACATCACCCATCAGGAACTCTCTGATGAACGCTGCTCAGTCTTCCTGAACTTTTTTAATACCAAAATTGAGGCAATCCACCAGCAATTAGAATGCTCAATTACTCAGCTGAAACAACCATGCTCACTGAGCACTCAGGGATCATCTTACAACAATGAACTCTGTGAACACTCTCTCTGCTGAAAGTACCATCTGTGGCCTCATCAAAAAGTGCAATTCCTCCACCTGTCAGCTGGACCCTCTTCCAACAAGCCTGGTTAAGAGCTGCCTGTCATCTATTGCTCCGATAATTACATCAATACTTAACACCTCTCTTCTCTCTGGCACTGTACCACCATCCTTTAAAACTGCCATTGTCAGACCAACGCTGCAAAAACCTGGATTGGATTCTGACAACTTCAACAACTACAGGCCTATTTCCAACCTGCCTTTTCTCTCCAAAGTTCTTGAGAAGATAGTGGCAACTCAACTCCAGCATCACCTGAAGGACAATGATCTCTTTGAGCCATTCCAGTATTGACTTCGTCCTATGCACAGTACTGAAACAGCCATGATTAAGATTACTAATGACCTCCTCTGTGCAGCTGATGATGGACTTATTTCCATTCTGATTCTCCTTGATCTCAGTGCAGCCTTTGATACCATCTCTCACCATCTTCTCCTGGAATGTTTAGCCAATATTAGAGTGCGGGGCAGTGTTCACCAGTGGTTCACCTCCTATCTCTCTGGAAGGACACAGTACGTACAAATGCTGAGTTGCAAGTCTGAGAGTAGTGCTGTGACAAGAAGGGTGCCCCAGGGGTCTGTGTTGGGCCCTCTGTTGTTCAATATCTACCAATCTACCAATATCCCACTTGACACTATCCTCAGGCAACATGGTGTTCAATTTCACTGCTATGCGGACGACACCCAGCTCTACTTATCTACAAAACCCACTGCCACTCTTCCGCCAGCTGTTATCACTGCCTGCCTGCCTACCTGAAGCTGAATAACAGTAAGACTGAGCTGCTAGTGGTTGGCTCAAAATCAGCTCTTGCTAAGATGGCACCTTTCACCCTTTCTGTAGATGGCAGCACCATCCCTTGCTCCAACCAGGTCAAGAGCCTTGGTGTCATACTGGACAATACACTCTCATTTAGTGCGCACATAAACAGTATGTCTCGAAGTGCCTTTTTCCATCTAAGGAACATTGCACAGCTTCACCCAGTGCTCACCCAGCAGAGTGCAGAAGTCCTTGTCAATGCATATGTGACATCCCGCCTTGACTACTGTAATTCCATCTTGTCTGGAATCCCTAATAAGCTACTCCACCGGCTCCAACTCATTCAGAATTCTGCAGCGAGGATTATAACATGCTCCAAATCCACTGGCCATGTAACACCATTGCTTATGCAACTGCACTGGCTTCCAGTTGCCTACAGAATACGTTTCAAAGTCCTGCTCCTGGCATACAAGGCCCTACACAATTATACCTCCACCTACCTCACTGACCTCCTGGAAGTTTACACCACTGCCTGCTCACTGAGATCCTCCTCAGCAGGCCTACTGCATGTCCCTAGTGTGAACCTCAGCACCCTGGGAGAGAGGGCTTTCAGCTACACCGCCCCCAAACTGTGGAACTAACTGCCAGACCACATCAGACACTGTGACTCAATTACTGACTTTAAAAACAGACTTAAAACATATCTCTTCAAGATGGCTTATGGACTGACTGACTTTTATTTTTAAATTTTTATTTTATTTTTATGAGATGACTATAATCTTAACGATGTTTGATGATTGTTTGTGAAGTGACCTTGGGTGTCATGAAAGGTGCTTTAAATAAAATGTATTATTATTATTATTATGAGTCCACACCAATATTTTGTGACATGTTATATAGGTTTTAGTGTTTGTCAGCAATGTTCCTTGTTCATTTTCACCTTGAAACCTGCAGTGCTTAACTCCCTGAAAGAAGTAAAAAAGTGTCAAATTGGTGTTGATTCAACTCTTTTAGTATTTTGAAGGCTGTAGTTGGTGGTGCTATTAACCCAGTGTGTATGAAGTCATCCTGCATCCTCATGTCCGGGTCTCCTATCTATGTCAGACAACCCCCCCCCCTCCTCCCAAATCAATAATAAACACGTCAATACTGTTGATGCATGATATTGAGGGGGACTTGAAATAAAGTGTAACCGACATAATTATTGTTTTCATGTCTGTCTAGTTATATGGTATGGTTGGCCATGCAGTAACAGGAATATCCAATTACCAATAGGACTGAGATTTTTCCACAGCAAATGACAAAACTGTAGTAATTCATTAACAGATTCATAATGATTAAAGCATTAACTCCAATTAAATAGTACATATTCACAGTTATCTGTATACTTAGTGCAATGTATATCTATTCTTCTGATGTGATAGCAATTTATGTGCATTTTATTGCGCTAAGGTACTTAGAATCTTTATTTCTAGAAAGTCCACAGGGAGAATCCTGCATTTCCACCCAAACATACACATACATTCATTACAGTAGCTTAAAGTAGAAAGGATTGTTTGGTTTTCAGTTAATTGCTCTGACCCTTTGGCAAAATTAGCATAATCTTGTAAGTATGTGGCAGATGCAAATGCAGGATGCATTACACTCCCAAGTCAGATCACAATTTGGCCAGTACTTTCTTAGACATCAGATGGGACTAACAAGCTAAAGCATATTTTATTGTGTAAGATAACAAAGAGATCTATTTCTGGTTCAAACTAAAGAGGAGTCATACTTCAGAGGCCACTCAACTACCAGCATCCAAAAGGCAATTATATAACAGCTAATTGGTGCACTGTACATTGTAATTAGCTGTGCGCATTGTGATCACTGTGTTGTTGTTGCTGTTGTTGTTGCTGTTGTTGAAAGTTCTTGAGCTTAATTTGAAGAAGCTGTTGTTTTTGTTGCACCTTGGGAGGGAAAGTTACACCTTTATCATTGCCTCCATTTGGCCATGCAAGTGTGCCACTTGTTATGTAGCAACAAGGGTATGAGGTGAATTGCAAGCGTCATATGAGGAAGCAGGTATGATGTTGAATCTGTGGGTAGTAGAGATGTTGTGTAATCTTTTCACAAGTTTCAAGTGTTGATGGAAACAGTACAGTAACGTTTGGGGTCAGCCCTAACAAGCCATGTCAAATATGTATCTATTAATCAGTATTGTTAAAGCTATAGGGCGTAGTTTCTGTCGCCCTATTAGAGTGCGGATCGGGCCGCATTTTTCTGTCTGAGCCTGAGCCCGACACAGTTAAAATCTAATTTTTTTCTCATACTAATGACACATGTACGTTTGTTTGTGTGGAAAGACCGCTTGTATTAAGCAGCTGTAGGAAGGCATTCGGAAATGTCAACAGATGAGCACATCAGCGCACACGGGGCAACAAGCGCACGTTAACACAAGCCACCTACATAATAAGCTGTTTTAAATTTAAAATGTTCAACGCCTTATCGCGCTGATGTGACAGAGCGACCCGAACATCATTTCTAAATATCTGTCCGAACCCGGCCCGGCCTGTCGGTTACCGTCGGGTCCCGTCGGGCTTGGGTCGGGTATCTATCCTCTAGCCCCCATGAGTGATTGGCAATGACAACAACACTGTCGGCACGTCCACATGATATAAGCCTTCACATAAATGCAGCACCTTCAACCTGAGTTCTAATTTCCCGAAGGTAAAAACATGTGCAGTGCCAATAAAAAGTAGTTTCTCTGCATTTCTACATAATTTAGTCATAAATTGTAGTCTGATATCAAAGTCACAATAATGGTGAAGCTACATCTGCCTGCAACATAAAAACAATTTTTTTAAAATTGTTTTTTTTTTTTTTTGAGGCATTTTTAGGCCTTTATTATCACCATAGACTGTATATAGAATGGACCAACAGATCCCGTTGCTCTGGACGGAGACCAGTGAAGGATATTAGAAGCACTTTTCCAGTGAGCGCCGAGCGTTACTGCGCAGCCTCCAACTGAAACTAGATGTGACGTGAGCAACCTGTCTGAAAGTTGTAAGTCTTCTGGTAGCTGTGCCAAGAGAAATCTCAATCATTCTGAATATCGCAGAGATGGAGAGCGTAGGTATATGTAAGGAGATAACATGGACACAGGCTAATTATTGCCAACTAAAATGCTAGTTAACATTAGTAATTAAACTTAAACAGCTAATGTAAGTCGAAACTGCCTGCGAGCTTCTCCTGTACTATACGGTAATTCCTCTACTATGCAACAGTAAGTCCCGTGGTTATGACACAATCGTTAGCCTATTTTTACAAAAACGTCTGCTACAGAGCCATAACGTGAGGTACAAGGTAATGGAGCCTTTTATACATTGTCGTGTTTCTTTAGAAATAAACAATGGACAAATAAAGTCTTTAAACGCTTCAGATGTAAAGTTATTTGCTGTCAAAAAGACGTCAAAATGAATGGCAGTAAATGGGATGCTAACGGGGGGTGAGTGCTTGTTAGCATCAAAATGGCGCCATAGGAGAAGCTTACCCCTTTGATTTTCACAGGACAGATGAAGAAATGAAAGGGGAGAGAGAGGGGGAATGACATGCAGCAAACAGCCGCAGGTCGGAGTTGAATCCACGGCCGCTGCGTCGAGGAGTAAACCTCTATATATGTGCGCCTGCTCTACCAACTGAGCTAACCCAGCTACAACAATTTTATGTTTTGATTTAGCCTATTTATTGAATTATTTGCTCGAACTGGTCAACATCAGCTTGGAAAGAAAAAGTAAACCCTTGGTTTTTAGTAACTAGTTAAACCTTATTTTACAGCAGTGACCTCAACCAAATGTTTCCTGTATGTGTTGATCACTTCTCCTCATCGTGCAGGAGGAATTTTAGATAATTTTCCCGTACAAAACTGTTTGATTATATTCATATTTACAGATTATTCAAGGCCTGGATTGACCTTAACCATTCTGAAACATTATTTTTCTTATGTCTGAGACATTTTGTAGTTCATGTTTCGCTGTGTATTTGAGCATTTTCATGTTAACATAGCCCAACTTAAAGCATCAAATTCTGACAGCTACCCTGAAACTTCAACTAGTAAAAGTGATTTTTATACATTTGACTGCATTGTTTTCTCAATGAGTAATGGTTGTTCAGGTCCAGTGGCAGCAAAACAACTACAAATCATGGTGATACCTACTCCATGCTTCACTTTAAGGATGGTGTTATGATAGGCTATTAGTTTGCTTTATCACTCCAAACAAAGTATAAGGTGTGTGTGCAAAAAAATATATTTGTTTGTTTCATAGTTTGTTTTGTATAGTTTTGTTTTCACAGAACATTCTCCCAGTAACATAACAGAACTTCCAGGTTGCCAGTTTTAGATGTACAATGTCATCAAGGGAGAACCGTGCTTCCCTCCATGGTGCCCTTCCATGAGTACAATTGTCACCCTATAGTTTTCTTTTTGATGAGACATAAATGGCGACCCAGCAACTTTGAGATTTTTTGGCAGGTCCTTAACTGTAACTCAAGAGTTCTCTTCCACCTTTTTAAATCTTTCTTTGCCATCTTGCTTTATCTGAATTACACGTGATTGAACTACAATTTCAACTCATTGATGGGGAAATCTAACTTGTAGAAGCTTTCTTAGAAGTCATTTGTGAAAGAGTTCACATACAATGTCCTATTTGGATTTTTAATATTGAGATCTTTGAATAAATATGGCAATTTGAATAACAGTTACTTGAGTGTTATTAGTTTACATAGAGTGTATTTGTCTATTATAGTGACTTTAGTGCCACCAGCTTGAAGTCTTCCTTATTTTCTCTTTAATAATGCTTAACATGCTTTTACAGGTTAAGGCCACTAGATGTTGATACCCATTACTGATGTTGGCAGTCTTCAGAAATGTGCATCACTTATCACTGCTTATAGTGTGCATGTTAAGTCCTTGCACAATGAATAAGAATAATGCCGGGAAGCGTGCATAAAGAAATCAGCAGTGCAGCACCACACATGGTCAAGAAGTCCACAGGGTACCATTAATTAGCTCCATTTCAAATATAATGTGTTGTTTTGTAAATGGCAAATAAAAGAACTGTTACTCAGTGAATGACAGCATTAGTAGAGATCAAAGTTCCAAGTGCTTTTCAGACCCACCAGCTACTGCAGAATGACTAAAGACCCCTCACATTGAATGTGCTGTTTCTTTCCCTCCATTTTTCTGTACCACCAAATGCCACTTGATGTTGCTGAGCAACTAATGCCAGAAAAGAGAATGAAAAATGAATAACAGAGCAGAGGGAATGACAGAGGAAGGACGATATAGCAATAGCACATGTCTTGAATCGAGCAAAAGGGCAGGAAGGCAAATCTGGAACAAAGAAGACAGAGAAAAGGGGAAGTAGAGGAAGCCGTAATGGAATAATTTTAATACAAATTGGATATTGGTCTGTCAATGTTGTCCAGCGCTGACATAAAAAACATGAAACACATGCATATATTTTTCTAGGAGCTGTGGATGGCAAACTCCCTCTTATGGTAGGAGAAAAAGAAGAGAGGGGCTGAAGAAACGAGTATAATGAAGACAATATTTGCAATGATCAATGCATGTCTTACTAAAACAATAACATATGGTATAACAGGACATACCACATGCTGTATAGTACATACTGTACATGTTTTCTGTACATAATTGTGTGTGTGTGTGTGTGTGTGTGTGTGTGTGTGAGAGAGAGAGAGAGTGAGTTCAGAGTGCCGGTTGTCATCGGTCAATTGTGCTTCTTCTGTAGTTTTCTGCAGGGATGATTGTTCATTGTTGTCTTGATGCATTTCAGTTGTAGTGCCTGACATTCTCTTATGCCCTGAGTGGCGTTATGATGTGTGTGAAATGACTGCTGATGTAAATTGGTGGCATGTGCACCAGTTTTATTGCTTTATTCTGTATATTTGTCAGAAATGGTGTTGTTGAAATGGTGAGTGCAGGACATCTGTACTTTGTACTACTTTGTACTTTTTTTGCTTAAGTATGGGTATGCCCCTTTAAAAGCATCCACGGTGTGTTCCCTATTGGGGTGTGTTCCCTATTGGGATCTTGCCATGCTTCATGTCACAGCAGAGGGGATAGTCAAGTGCCAAGTACCTTAAAGTCCATGTGGCCCGCAGGTGCTTCTTTGGTTGCCTCAAATACCTATACAAAGGCTTACAGTACATGAGACCCTTACTCATCACAAAGAGCATCCTGAAGGGACTCTTGATTCATGGTTCATGTTTTGCCATAATTTCATAAAGAGGAACATGTTTTCCCACACTAGTTTGTGCGTAGTTCTGTGTGTGTACAATACTCAACCTATACTCATTTCATCAAGCATTGGAATTTGTTCCGTGTTTCCTGTTGGTCATGTTGAGCTGTGTCTTAATAATGCTTGGATAAGAAGTGATATTATTGTGACTGGGTTTGATGGAATATTGGAGTTATCGTTTCTCCTCCTTTCCTGGTTTTGTTGAGGATTTGGCACGGTACAGTCAGATTGATTATTGCTCGAGCTCTCAGATGTTTTGTAGTTGTGTGTGTTCCTTGAGATTTGCCACGAGAACAACACGATAAAAACAGGACATTTAGAAAGTAAACATTACTGATATTTTACATGTAAACAAAATAAAAGTCTGAATGTTGTCTCTTAAATGTGACTTTTTGAACCATCTTTTTTTTGACCTACTATAATTGGTCAGTGAGGTATTGGTTGATTCTGCTGTTAATTGTTGAATTGGCTTTGCCAATGATGCTGCGGTATAATACATACATGGTGTACGTCACATGTAGCGTGTGGTTCTAGGCGATCGCTCTCTACTTCTTCAAAGTCTCTTCAACGATACTGGCTACCTCAGTGGATTAGTAAAGATTCTTTAAAGCTCATTAGCATAAGTGATGATAAGTGTTGGAATGTGAACTTGTCCAAGTGTAGGGGAAAAAGGACAGGCAAAGGTAATGGTGACAACAACAGTATTTGGACTTCTTCTCATACTTCCACCCAGCTTTGTGTGTTATTGCCAATTTATGAACTCAAGAGATGAAAAATGACAAAGAGTCCTTCATGCTTATAGCTAATACTACAGGGAGCTCTACAGTTTGGACTGAAGCCATTAGAAGACAACACTGTGGCTAATATTGGTAAATCTTCTTTACTGAGACCGAGACCACCACATGACAAAAGACTTCTCCCCAGACGACTCATTAGATTACCTCTGGGCAAATCAATGCAGATGGACATGCACATGCCACATTCATTCACACACACACACACACACACACACACACACACACACACACACACACACACACACACACACACACACACACACACACACACACACACACACACACACACACACACACACACACACACATACACACACACACACACACACACACACACATACAGAACACACATGTTTATCCCTCAGTGATGCATTAACCTTTAACCCCCACCTTGTGTCTAATAATCTGATAAACACACAGACACACGTGCAAACATTTCAACGTGTGCACAGGTTCTGGGGTTGTGTATACAACTCCGTAATTGATACATTACACATCTCAGTTCCTATTTAATATACAGACAGTCTTCTGATCAATCCAAAGGAGAGCAGAAAAGAGGTAGATGAGAAGAAAAGGGAGTGAGAGTCTGACCTGTTTTGAGGTGTAAAAGAGCAGAGGTGAGATAGAGGCTATCAATTAGCTATAGAAATATCATCATTCCAATAAATGGCCTCTAATGGGGTGTTGAATAATGCAGAGGCATTATATATAGACATACGTTAACAGCATTACACATGGCAAACAGCAGAACCTGCAGTTCACAGACATCATCATCTAAAAGAATATAGAAATAAGCTGATTGGTTTCCTCCAGTAGAAGGTCTGTTTAATTTGAATTACTCCAACTTAACCATCTGAACTAGCTCTATTAACACCTGCTTCATTAAGACTCCATCATACTGCTGTGAATAGGCATTGCATCACTCCCAGATCTCTCTAATCTACTTTGTATATTGGATTTAATTCATGTTATCATTTCACCCAAAAACTAGAGATCACACTTGTCTTATTAACATGCAAACACGGACGTAAGCCTAGTTTCTTTTTCTGTATCAAAGTTTCCTCTACAAACAAATGGAGCTGCGCATGGCTCTGTAGAACTCATTGGTAGGCAGTGCTTCAAGCGGTGTATTGAAAAGCAGTTTCATTCCCTCTTGCTTTAAACTATGACAGGAGATTTCTTTTCTATTTGCTACGGAGGGAACACTGTGTTGCAGTCTAAAAAAACACAGCATGCCACCTGAAATAGCAGACTGCTCAAAACATACCAGATAAACTGGATGGATGAATAAGCAAATGCAGAAAATAATCCTGCTAATTAAAGTATTTATAAACCAAATTTTGCCCCACCAACTGCATGTGAAGTTTGAGTGGATCTTACAGTTTTACCTGAAGAAGGTTTCCGTGAGTCATGAAGTTTCACATACTCACAGAGTACAGTAAACCATAGCTTGGTTACCACTTCAGTCTGCTATTCCCATACTAATTTTGGGTGTTTGTGAGTGCAACCAGGCATACGGCAAGTGTCCCCAGAGAAGCCACGGTATTTCTATGGAACAATTAGTCCTCCACACCTCCAGGAGAGGGCTAACATGTATTTAGGACTTTTTTCCACTCACTTTTGTTATTCTTTACTCTGCTGCTGGTCTTGTTCAGACTGCCAGCCCAAATCTGTTTTTGTCATATCCAGATTGTATCCAGACAAAGTCTTGTCGGCAAAAAGAAAAGTGATGCCAAACGTTCCAAGGGGACTGCAGACACTGCCTCTTTTGCCAGTCAAAGGATTCATCCTCTGGGGTATTATTTTTGCAATTACAGAATTGTTTTCATTTACATTCTTAGCAATCTTCTCCATACAATACATACAGCTGCATGTCATTTGAAATGTATTTATACTTTGGTAAAAGTTCTCAAATTTCTTATTTTGATATAACAATAGTGGCCTATTTTCACTTCACTTCTATGCTAAAGGATTATCAAAGAGTATCCGAGCAAATAAAAACATACGGATGATCCCGGTAATCAATAGAACACTTTTTCATTGGTAAACTATGTATTTTTCTAGTGATTCCTACAAGTCAACATTCTTAGGAGGATCTACCATAGTCATGGGCTGGTATACGATTTTAACGGTATGATAACCTTCAGCAAAAATATCACAGTTTCACGGTATTGCAATTACAGCTTTAAAGTGTATTATTTTTTTAAATGTCTGGGTAAAAAACTTTTTTTTTCTCCACTGAACACAATGTATGTACACTGGCAGGGAGACAGATTACTAAACTGCACTTCCTGTCCTTATGTCCACTCATAAAAAACAGCTCATTCCTTAGGAACGGTATGACAGAAAATGTTAGTGGTTTTGAAACCGTGACTTTTTCAAACCGCGGTATACCTTGAAAGGAGCTACAGAACAGAACGTGAGAAATGGATTGCTGCTGTGATGATTGCACACAACAGATTCAGTGCCTTGAAAATAGACCTTCAAAAAAAGAGGAGGATGTGGAGAGATTATTCTTCATGACACTAGATTTGAACCCCCCCAGAGCCTGGTGTCACACAGCTGATGACCAGATTATCAAGATTTCAACTTGCTGCCAGCAGCACTGCATTTGTACCGCTGCCTTTCTAGAGGCAGCATCTTCACACTAGCCTGCACTGGCATCTCATCTCCCCACTGCTGCTCCACTGATGAATAGTTTCATGAATATATCAGGCATGAGATATTCATGAAACTATATGATGGTAACCACAGATGTGTGCAGAACCCACCCACCAGCCTTGTAAATAAAAGCCTCTCAGCTCCAGCTCTGAATGAGAGTCATAAAGAACCAGGCTCCCTTGACTGCTTCCTTCTTCTTTAGGAGAAAATGTGAGGAACCATAGCCTTATTAGTGATGAGTTTTTGGTGTTGCTACACTACATCTGCTTTTTTGCCTTAATGACCTTGAAGGTATATTGTAGACAAGCATAACGTGGGGAAACACCTCTCTGATTTGTAAGGTGTAGAGTTACCCACCAAGGACACCTGCTCTGAATCTCTGTCACCACAATGCCCGTTGTTACATGATTATTTGTGGACATTTTTAAGTTTGCGAAGGCTAGTTGTTATGACAGCGCCAATAGCAGATCATTAACTTCTTGTCCATGGATGCACATTCAAAATGGGACAAATATTGTTTTGCTTTGATGGAATTTAGTCCATTATTCCATACAATACTGTTGTTAATTTGTTCATTTGTTTGATTTTTGTTACAATCATTATCATCTATGCATAGCAATTTGAGTGGAAACTAAATGACAAATTGTCACAAGAGAGTCAGTTCATACACACACACACACACACACACACACACACACACACACACAAACACACACACACACACACACACACACACACACACACACACACACACACACACAAACAAACACACACACACACACACACACACACACACACACACACACACACACACACACACACACACACACACAAACACAAACACACACACACACAGAATCTTGAGTGCACAGTGACAGTAAGAGGTATGTGCACTGAAATAAACAATAGCAAAGCATTGTTTCTTCTTTTCCCTTTACAAATGGACACAATCTGGAGGTGATAATACGAAGGTCATGGAAATCCTGATAACCTGATACATAGGGTACATGGCATGGTAATAGATCTATCTATATCTATCTATCTAGATAGATAGATAGATAGATAGATAGATAGATATCACCTCCAGCTTGTGTCCATTTCTAAGGGGAAAGATAGATAGATAGATAGTTGGCCCCTAAACCCATCAAGTGATGTCACACCTTGATGCGCCTCCCCTGCAGTCTGCTGGAACTGAAACATTTGTATATTTCCCCCTCGTTCAAAACTTTTTTTTCTCGGCACTGCCTTCAGTCGGAGCACCGGGGAGCTGTGGGTGTAATGCCGGTAACCGCGAGGTCCCTGTGCCGCCGTCGGAGCGCGCTCTCTGTATTTCAACAGTAGAGACGCGGTGAGTGAACAAGAAGACAGGAGCTCTATGTTAAAGGACTGCACCTTGGAGAAAAGTGGCTGCCCGGAGCCCGTAACCATGCGGGTCCTGTTGAGCGTCCTGTACCCCGTCCTCTCCCTCACCATCTTCGGATTATACCCCTCTATGGTGAGTTTCTTATTTCATATTAACTGCCACTTGTTTCATATCAGAACGTTGCTGTAATCAATGCTTACTATTAATGACTATAGTATACTCGGGTTTGATCGCATTGTAGGTTCTTTACAGTAAACCGATACGTGACAGTTCCTTTAATGGAGGCTGGCATGGCAAACTTCACTCAAAAGTCCTACAATTTAATGTTGCCAAATTTATCGACAGCAATATAAACCTGGTTAGACAAGATTTAAGGAGCTTCATAAATCCATAACATGCACTACACTTCGGTATAGGTTTAATGAACCTATCTGCACTTATTTCCATAATAATATTATTTTAAAACTATGAATAATCAGAAGGCTATACCTGCAGCGCTTCTCCACAAAGGTGGACTAAAACAAGTAGGTAGAATGAATCAATTCTAAAACCTCGGACTTTTTGAAAATGCAGTGCTAGTTGGTAGATTACGTGTATGACGAATTTACTAATAGACCTTATTTGTTCGTGTAGGTAGCCTACTTGAGTGTTTTATCGGGAACATTTTTTTTTCGATCAGCAGCAAAATAATAAAACTGCCACCTTTTCAATGCAGTTTTGCGTGACAGTAACCTACTCTATTAGTCAAACAATAAGCAGAACATTGAACCACCATCACCACCTTGCCCACTTGTGGATCTTCTTTTTTTTTGTTAGATACATGAGTTGTGATGCAATTGTGAGAGCAAGTGCATTAGGTGAGACAATCATGTCAGCCTAAGTAATTGATTGTTTTAATATATAGCAATGCTTACATTATAAGACCCAAAGACGCTTCCATTTGTGCCCTATATAACTAATAGTTCAGCAGGAGCATGGTTATGTCCCAGTGGCACCAGGGGCTGTCTCTCTTCTGTCTTAATTAAATACTGTGTTGCTGTATTTAGTTTGTCTTTGTGCTCAACAAAGCTCAAACCAAATTTGAGGGAAATGGAATCGCATGGGCAGTGCTTTGTACTGAGGGAAGGATGGAATAACTGTGACTAAAGCTGACAACTCTGCTCAAAGTCCCTTATGATTAATGGAAGAATCAGTTTGTTGCTCAGAGTCTTCTGGTGATGAGGGTGTGGAGCTGTCCACTCTCTGGTGTTGAAGCTTCACTACACAAGCTCTCTGGCTATGCAGCAACCCACAGAAGAGGAAAAAAAAACAAAAAAACGATATTCATCATTTCATATATGCAATTGTCTAAACCTTTTTGAGCAGAGCAGAATAATGCTAACAGCCAAGGGCAGATACTGCAGGATTGAGATCCTTTATCTAGTCCTGAAACAATTAGGGGATTCATCAATTAGTCCGTAGATAGAAAATGAATTGATTGTTAATCAGTTTGTCATTTATCAAATAGAAATATCAAATATCTCCTTGTAGCATCTTATCCAATGTAAGGACTTGCTGCTAATTTAGTGTCATATGATTTCAAAAGCCTTTGTTTTTTTTTAGCAATTCAATGCCTTCAGTGTGGTTATTCCTAACACCTTATAGGTTAAGCAATTCAGTGAAAAGGTAACCAGCAATGAAAATGATCATGGCAGCCCTAATGCATCCCTGGTCTTCAGGTTTTGGTTATTGCGTTAAGAGAGCTCTGGGTATCTATTCTGTGTTATTCTCTTTATATTTTAGAAATATGTTACTTCTAAAGATTATCATTCTGTTCTGTTTCTATCTTTCATCTGTTTTTGATTGAATCAATGAATACACCGTTGCATTGAGGAATATGAGATATTGCTGGAGCAGGAGCTGCATGCAAATGGCGCAGCCCCAAAGACCTTTCTGCTTCAGTGTTTAAAAGTGATCTGGAAAGCCAAACCTTTTATAGTATACCAGTAAGCTGAAAATTATTAAGCTGTCACTCACAGGCTGTCAGACCTTGTACACAAGGCTTTGTTCATTATAGTAAGGGGTGGCAGCCTCTACCTCTTGGCATTTCAGTTTGTGTTAGTGCTGCCTTTTGTTTTGTTTTTTTCCCACAGGTTAAGTTCCAGCATCTTTAAAATAACCTAGAAGCCAGATCTATTCTGCAAAAACTGGCTAACACAAGGGCTGATGGTATGGACTCCCCTTTATCGGGGTGTGGCATGAGTGATATTACCTCTGCAGTGTACACAACAGATCCCCAAGGAGCCTTTGTGAGAAAATAAAATATTTGCATAGTTTAGTTTCCCTTATGGTCTGTGCCAGCCCGGTAATTACACAGTGACTGCTAACAGCACTGTGTTACGCTCATCATGATCGAAATGATGACAGGAATATGTGTTTTTATGATTACACATTATATTCTGCACCTGGAGGACATATTGATTGGAGGAGAAAAAGAGATTTAATAGACTCCAGGAGTCTGACGTAAGACTGGTGCCAGAATTCAGTTGCTCACTTAAGATTCACTAGACATAGTGTCCCTTTAAGTCGTCACAGCTAACGGCTAAAAATCAATTCTGAGAGGTAGGTTAAATCACATTGATTTTCTGTAAGTTATAATTCAAGTTCTTTTTTTTTAACATTGTCTTTCAATAGAATTCTATTTTATGATCTGGTAATGCCAGTCTTAAACAGGCTACGACTCTTTTGCAGCACAGTACCTCCAGTATCACAGTACCTCCAGTATCACAGTACCTCCAGTACCACAGTACCTCCAGTATCACAGTACCTCCAGTACCACAGTACCTACAGTACCACAGTACCTTCGGTATCACTGTACCTACAGTATCACAGTACCTCCAGTACCTACAGTATCACAGTACCTCCAGTATCATAGCCTCCAGTATCTCAGTACCTCCAGTATCACAGTACCTCCAGTACCTCCAGTACAGTACCTCCAGTACCACAGCACAGTATCTCCAGATGAGTATGATCATTCTACTTACATTTTAAATTCAGTTACAGTTATTAGCCATCATGACCATGACATTTGCAACTGAATATGTTCTGGGAAGATGAAATGAAGCAGTAGATTGAGAGACTTAATGTATTTCAGCTATGCTAAAACTACCAATTTGTTGGCAGGACATGGCTTTTGTGCCTAAATGGGAACTTCAGTATTTTTTCAACCCGGACTCTATTTTCTCATGTTTTAAAGTGACTAATGGGGACAACAACTTTTGAAATTGATAAGTATTGAGCGAGAGCCCAACAAGCTGCATCCAAGAAAAGGGCTGCAATGTATTCCTTCGGGGCTATTACGAACCGTCAATGTATCTTTACTAAAAGTGCTTTTTTGCCATTAAAAGGTTCAGATTATTATTACAAGTGTCTGACATCTGTATAGAAAGGACCCTACAGAGAAATAAGACGTTTTTCATTACTTTGTTTGTTATTGTGTCTAACCAAGTCTCGCTCACTAAGAAGGCTAGTTCTGAAATCTCGCAAGAGGTGACTTGATGCCCTAAGACAGCGGAGTGAGAGAGGGGAGAGGACTTCCAGGATGAGTTTTATTGTGTTGGAGTACATAATGTGTAACTTAGTGTTATCTAAAAGATAGTCATATCATGGCTGAATATTTAGATGATTTGGACAATGTGACTGAGACAAATCACCACTGGGAAATTTCAGAACGAAACATTCTCAGTAAGCGAGACTTGGTTAGAAACAGACCAGATCAAGCAAAACGTAAAGAAAAACGTTTTATTTCTCTGTAGGTTTTTTTCATTATGTAGACACATATACTAACAATGTAAGCCTGTCAGGGGAAAAAACAAGCACTTTTAGTAGACATACATTGGTGGTGCGTAATTGCCCAATAGGATTTCATTGCTGCCTGTTTCATGGCTGCCAGCCTGCAGGGCTCTCACTCAATACTGGACCAATTTCAGAAATGGTTGTCCCAATTAGTCCCTTAGACACTAAAACATGGGAAAATAGGGTCCTGGTTGAAATATATATTGAAGTTCCCCTTTAATAGTGCCATGCTGTTCCCTGGGATATGACGTAATCTGGTTAGTAACAGCAAACGTGTGCCTAGAAAACCTTAATTTGTCTTAATATGTTTGCACCTTGGTGGATAAACAACAAATGATGTGCATGTTTTGTTGAACAAAACTAAAGTAACTATGAATAATGTGGATGTTAAGGAGCAGTTTCTCTTGGGATTTTAGTTACAACACCGTTGGGATGGAGCTTTGTGTAGGCACGTGGCTTTTGTGTTAGCCACTGTGAGTAGGTGGCAAGCAAACATACTATATACACACCATATGCCAATTTACAGAGTTACAGTTTTCAGTTTCATATATATATATATGTCAACACAAACAAAGTAAACAGCTTGCCACAAGACTGCCAGCAAAGTCATTAGTTGTGACGCTGCATGTTTCATGTTGGAAGCAGGGAGGGGGTTGTCAGAGCTGATGGACTGGAAATAAAGAAAGTCCACTGATGATGAATGTGAATCATTTATGCCAGTAGCAGGTTAAATATATGGCGCTCAGACTTAGAGAGATGGTAGACTGTTTGTGTCTGTGTGAGGTTGTAATGGGTTTTCTGTCACTTGAATAACTCAATTGAGCTTATGTTTGTCAGACAAGTGAATTCATACTGTCGATTAGTAATAAGATGTCTAAGTACTGACAGTGACAGAAAAGCACCAGTTACCTCGGAACTGGTGCTACCCTTACCCTTTTCTGTTCTTGCATTGTGCCGTTTTGCCCTATTCTGGCTTCTTGTCCTGTTCATTCGAAAAAGAGATACATCAATGTCATTCATATGTATAATTAGGAAATGCTTAAAATCACTTTATTTTTTATATGTGATGATTATATGTCTTTACAGTGATTTTCCCTGGTTTTGGGCACTTTTCACTCCTTATGGGTGAATGCATCTCAGTTAATATTAGTCTAAGCCATAATTACAGGAGTTGAGACATGATGTTGAAACTACCGGGGGTATAGTTACCAACCTCTCCCTCTATGGCCCTTACGATTGCTATAATTACATTCATGCATATCACTGGATGAGAGCTGAAAGGCTGGACTTGAAAGGAATGGAAGACATTTGTGGTCTCAAGAAATTTATACTGTACTCAATTAACCAGAGAGATGATTATTATGGGCTATGCTTGTTAATTTCTTACTAGCGAAGATAAAATGTAACATAACTTATTAAGTAGCTTTAAACAGAGAGGCAGATAGACTGATATAGTCTGAGATAGTTTGAGTTTGATGAAGGTTACCTAAAACATAAAGTCATACCGTAGCACCCAAACGTAATATCTTACTGGCAATGTGTCTATTTTGTATTTTGGTGAATTTTGTATGACTGGCCAACTACACATAATGTAAGATCAGACCGTTGTTTCATTCTAATATAACCCTGTTTGGCTGTTTAGCTGACATGATGTGCTCATTGGCACACTAAGTTATGTAGATATTAAGCTAGGCATTCCAACAATTGCAGCTTATGTTGGAGCAGATAAAGACATCATTTTAATTCTATCTTTCCACTTCACTCTTTTATCTTTGGCTTTCAAAAGGCTAGAATAAAACCTCTCCACACTCTTAAAATGTCAGGTATCACTCTTAACAGCCCTGTGCACACCGCTTCAACATGTGGAGAAGTGCAAAGCTTGACAAACCTGCTGTGCTTAGTTATGGTTTCTAAGCTGTAATTGGACAGTCACTGTTCGGGGGAGGGGTTTAGTGAACGAATGGTCAATTTTAGAATTCCAGAGCAGCTGCTGTACAATCGAGGTCAATTGCAGTCTTAAATGTTAATTGTAAACATCAGATTTCATCTGTTCTTCAAAATTTAAAGAAGCAGAATTTTGGACAGATGTTCAGCACTCGTACAGTGATAACTCCAATGTACAAAGGAAATGTGACCAATTTCTTCATCAGCAGTAGCCTCTGATAACAGTACAGTCTACAAACTAGTTAGCCAGCTAACAACTGTGAATTAACAGTAGGCCCTAAATGTCCATATATCCTGCTTTTATTTAAAGCAACACATTTGGGGACATTCTCTTGAAGTTGCTGGAAGGCTTTCTAAGAAACAGAAAATTACGAACTGAAGTAATTAAAGGAAAGTAGTTACAGCAAATAAATTGCAATAACTTCAAAGAACCTCGTGGAATGCAGTGAACATACTAATGCAATGGTTTAAAACAGTATTCTGGTTTTACCCGACTAGATCATATTATTGCAATTATTGCATATTGCTCTGCTGATATCAAACCAGTGGGAACACATACATCCTTAAGTGATGCATAATGTTGGTTTTTTTAGCACACTGTTCTTCTGCTTATACATCAGAATGAAGGCCGAAGTGGAGTCTTTAGCCACACTAACACCACTGTTGAGCATAATTAGAAGGAGAAAATTCAAAGGTTGCTAAAGAGCAAGAAATAATCAGGTGAACTAACTTTGCTGCAAATGTTTTAAAAAGTCTGCAGATTCTGTGGCATTAACATGGCAGGAATGTCCTTTTCCAAGATTCGAAAACTGAGTTTGTTATGCAATACTCTACTAATGAGCATACTCTTACTTTACAAACACTTACTGTGAAAAGCTGCCAAGACATATGCATGTTGATGACACAGATTGGATTTGGGCATCAATTTAAGAAGAGAAGAGAAGTTCTTATCCTGACAGACTGCTCCACTAGAATTGCCAACATAATGAGTAAAAATTCCAATTACAGGGCCTCCTCGGGTATCCCAAAAGAGTAATGCTTAAAATGAGGGCGCTTAAAATGGTACCAAATACACCAGTCTTATCTTACCTTAATTTTGGCTACGTTGATTTACCATATTTACTGCCCATCGTAGTTTGAGGCATCCTCAACCTGACTTTATTTTAGAATGTTATATATAACTTTACATTAGAGCACTGCCGCAGCTGCTTAGTATTCCGCTTGTGTATGCATGTGTCATTCAGTGTGGCCTGGAGATGTCCACTGGCTTTACTCCACCGATAATGTTTTATGACTGTTTCATTATCATCCTCCGTGGTGCCTATGACTGACATGTCGTCAGCCAGAAGACTCACTGAAGCACACCCTAGAGAACAAGCACAAGGGTGTGAACAAGATAATGCTGTAGCTCATTCAGAGACTGTCTAGGGCAAAATGTGCCGAGCTCTTGCAGAATTATCTATTCAATCTTCTCTTCGCTGGGGTCAAAGTGGCCAAGAAGGTGGCACGCCTCTAGGAAATTAATCTCCCTGAAAGCCTTTATTCACAGTCACATCTCCGAGAAAAGATGGCCTTTTCTTTTGCTGTGTCTTTTCCCCCCTCCCTCTTTCCCTGCATAGTATGCATCATCTCTTTGTCAGTATCTTACTGGAACCTTTTCTGGTCTCAGGATTATAGTTGCCAGGACTGCTGTTGCTGCTGTATTTAGGGGCGTTACCATTTGTCATAGCTGTCTCAGATGTCTGCATCAGTCTGGTTACAGAGCTGGCTGCACATGCAAGTTCATCTTCCCCTGCCATTAGAGCTAAATGTTAACTCATTTAAGCAATATGATCATCAGTTACAGTACTGACATGCGCATTCCACTTCACTTGCCTCCAATACACGGGTGGCTTTTTGTTTGGACAGGATGATAGATGACTGGATATACTGTATAGCATCTGTTTAGGTCTCTATCTTGTGGCAGGCAGGACGGCAGCGTTACTGTGATATGGGATTTAGCTTTATTGGCGTCATTGGCACCTGGATTGGTTTCTAAATGTATTTATTAACAGGGATTTGTTTTTAAGTTTCACACAATGGTAATTTTAAAGTTTTAATCCAGGTTTTAAAACAGGTTGATGCAAAGCAAAGTAGATACAGGACAGAATTCCTATTTGTTAAGCCTGTCTGGTAACTGCACTCAGTGCAGTGAAAAGGACTTAACTGACAATTCCGATGTTCTGCATTGTAATGCACACAGATAAACCAATAGTGACTAAGAGTAAAGTTGTAAGGCATGTGTGACTTATGAGAGATATTTCCAATCTATCACTGTATACCTCCATCTTCCAGTTATGTCTGAGAACTTTGGGAAGAAAGGTGCCACTTGAGGAATTACCAGCTGAGAGTAAGCTTCCACTTCCATATGTTACACCCCAGTGAAAAAACAATGATAATGGCTACTTAGAATTAGTTTATTTGTGTCCATGTGTTGCCTCTCTGCAGCTCTAGCTGATGCTGTTGAGGTAGTTGGATACCTCTCATGCTATTTATCTAGACTGTATGTATAACAGATTGATTTCTGCCACTGCCACTGACAATCTTTTAATTTTTTGCTTGCCCGCGTCTCACCTGTGGAGTCCCTCTGGGGAGTCCTTCACATTGCCAGACTCATATAGGAAATGCAATCAGCCATCATGAGACTGGCAAAAAAAATTTGATCAAGAGACCAGGGCTATACTCAGCAGGGTGGAGATTCGTTTACGGTGCACAGTCAGCTACAGTATATGGACTTGTTGTAAATCTTGGCAGTGGCTAAAACAGATCCACTTAGCACTAAACAGAATCGTTCCTGAGTCCAACTAGGTTTCCATGCAGGTGCAAAGAGCAGCAAAATATCTTCTATCAAATTACAGAGTAAAAAGTAAAGTGCAGTGAGTTTACAGAAATGTTACTTAACTGTAGTAAGAATTACTGGTGTGGAAAATATATTAAAGTATATAAAGCAAATCATTTTAAATACAAAACCTTTCTATTGTATCTACAATTGGTAACAACATTGACAGAAAAAGAATGCAAGGCAAAAGGAAAAATGTGCATGAAAAGTAAAGCAGGAAGCAAACGCGACCTAATATTCCGGCTCCGTCACCCGTGTTTTCAAAACTGTAATCGTAAATTGCTCACAGTCACGGGTGAGGGCAAAGGAAGTGATTCAGATTTGATGACAGCGGCTAGCTCTCCCTGACATCATTCACTAACTCAATCGTAACCATATTACCCATTTAAACCTACTCACTCTCCCTCCCTCATCAACCCCCTATGTCTTTCCCTCAATCACACAAAAGAGGTTGATGAGGACAAAAATAAGTGTGAAGCAGCCAAAGTAAAATACATGATGAAAGAACAACAAACAGAAAAGGGATTCAATTAGGTGTGTAATTGTCAGGATACCTGTCTGCTGTGAAGAGCATGAATCTTATCTTCCACAGGGAACAATTCATTAAGATAATTGTTTACGCTTTGTAGGTGCACCATTGACTTTGCATGTTTGTACTGAGTAATCCAAGATTTTGAAAGTCAAGTCTACCTTTGACCAGCATGCCAGCTGTAAGCAATCAAAGTTATCCAGATGAACATAACACAGACATTGGCGGTGACTGACTTACAAACATCATTTATTGACAAATGACAATAGAATAGTTTTTATCACTTAAAATCTTTACTGCCAAAACTAAACCAATATTATTGTACATATTTTAGTTTAATATCTTCAAAAAATGTACTTACTGACAATGTGGAAGTCCAACTGTAACTGGCTGAAACAGGCAACTCTACCAATATTAATTTGTAAATGATATAATTTATTTTGAGACTGAAAAAAATACTTGCTCCTCAACCTTTGAAAGAAATAGTTGCCTGCTTAATCTTTTGTTTCTGGGAATACTACTATAAAATGTAACATATTACATGAGTACACTGGCCAATAAAGGCTATACTATATATAGGTATTAAATAGCACAATTGGCAGCAATAATAGTCTAAGTCAGCACACAGCACAGCAAACTAGTCCTGCAATAAACCCAACATACCCAACATACACAACACACAACAGTAAACCTGTGGCTTGCCACAAGATAATAAATTGAGCATTTCATGTTAGGTTAAAAAATGATTATGTTAAAAAAATACTTCCATTTCTTTTCCTGTCATTTGAATATTCCTTGGTGGCCAGATGATGGATACAGTCATATTATACAGTACTGTAAATGTCACTCTTGGATTCACTGAGGCATGAAAAGTTTGAGTGCTAATTCACAGTTTAATCAAGTCGCCTCATAAAAGCCCAACATTAATAGGGAGTAGAAGTGAGACTGACCTTGTGTGCAGCAATAAAAGTAATATAGTTCATGATCATTCATTATAAGTGGCTACTGGACTGTCACATAATTTTTGAGTCAGTAAGTTATATTAGATCCTTGAATAATAGAGGCCTGTTTTTCAAATAGCAGGCCAATGTTAGATAACCCTGTAGGATGTTGGGTGCATGCTTTAACATGAACAATAGTACAATGAAGGTTTCTAATAAAGTCACAAATCTGAACCTGTTTGAAGATTATAGGGTGACATGGTGAGTTACACAGATGTAGAGACAATTCTATGATAATTTTACACACCATAATTTTAGCGTTAGCATTGTATCATACTGTTATATTGTAAGGCGTTTCTATTATTGTGTTATGTCTTTGTTTCTAGAATGTAGAGCACAGAATGTCATTCTAAAGAAATTTATTTGTGTTTAAAAGAGCTCCCATTAGTTAAGATACAAATGAAGAAATAGATAAAAGACAAGTTAAGATGTAAAAATAGCTTACCAAAAAAAGTGCTCTGAGTAAATCAGGTAAAATCAATTTTAGAGGCTATATAAGAAATGGCACATACAATCTGTCTTAGGTTGATACAATAGGCTGTATATAAAGATGGATTGCTTGACAGCGCCACAGAAGTGAAGCCAAAACATCTGGATCGCCCCCTGTGGCTGGCTGCAGTATAGTTCATAAACCCCGCCCCTCCATGTTAGCGGATGGGACATGGGCCAATCTAAGAAATCAAAGTATACATTTTTTTCCTAAGATGGTTTTTGTCATTTTAGGTAGGTCTGATCATGCTGATGTTTGTTTAAGTGTTCATTTGTCTGATAAGTTTTGATTTTATTAGTTATTTGATGCTATAAAACAGTCTATGGTTGATACAGTATCCAGATATGTTTACCCATGATATGTTAAGACCACAGTAAACTATTGATTTACATAATAAATCTGGTCTGATTTTATAAAGGGTTAATGCATCTTAGTGCTGATTGGGCTAGTGATCCTTTTTGTGATAAAACCTGGAGGGGTTATACATTTTGCAGTTGATTTCTGGTTTTGACTTGTTGAATATTAAATACTGGCACAAAATGTTGTCTGTTTGCAACTTTGTTCTAAAATTATTGATGACTATTATTGATGAGTCAATCCCTGGCCAAGAAAGAGAGGAGATCAAGGAGAACAGACGAAACATGAATCAGTCCTGGCAATTATTATTATATATATTATGTGTTTGTGTGTGTAGTACATGCTGTATGTAACCACTCATGCATGTGTGTGTGTGTGTGTGTGTGTGTGTGTGTGTGTGTGTGTGTGTGTGTGATGCCTGTGCAGAGATCGAAACACTTTGCTGAGCGGCTTGGCAGAGCTTTGAGCTGCTGGGTGCTGTTTTGTGAGGATGATTAATGACTAGACTTTAGCGCGCAGCTTTGTGAAACTATTGTAGCCTTGAGTCTGATCTTGAGAGATCGAAAATATTGAAAAATTAGCCTGGCCTTATCAACAACAGTTTCATAAATAAAATACAATGTTATAAAACCACACGGGATAAACCATGTTGTTCCTCATGTATGATACAGTTGGCATGCATTAGCAAGTGATTTTTAATCAGTAGGTAAGCACCGGTGAGATGGACTGTTCTGACAATGCCATCTATCTGCCTATTTTTTAACTTAATCTCCCTGTTTATCCCTCAACTCATCTCATCATCTTATGCTTGCTGTCCCTGTACTTCTCTGTAGAGATATATCTGCCTGCATACCTGCTCTCATACCTCTATCTCTTTCCCCCTAATTGACAGTCAAGTCCTCTTTCTTGTTCTTTGTCAGCATTGTCCTCTTTTCATTGTTTTTTTCAGCTACCGTTTTCCTACATAACCACCTCTTCTGTTTGTTCATAAACCCCCCTTCTTCCAAATTTGCCTTCTTTTTCTTCAGATATGTCACTCAGATATATAGTGGATGACAAGGTTTACTCGCAGAGTCCTTGGTGGCAAAGTATATCAATATTTATATGAATACAAAAGCATCTTCAGGCTTGTTTGTCTGTTTTTTCTTGATTGAAGCGTCAGCTCGATCTCTCCACTGCTAGAGAGTGTATGGCCACAGGTCCTATGAATAATTGAAAAGAATTACTTGAAGTTACTTAAAGTTCATGTCTTTAGTTTTCTGAATGATTCTGAATGGCAAGATGTTGTGCATTATCTTTAGACAACCCCACAGCTCTAACATAGTGGCAACAGTTTGAAAAAGATACTGTAGTGCCAATAGAACTCAAAGAATAATAAAGAATAATAAATAAAATAAAACTTATATTTTGCCTGCTTACAAATGGGCACGTTATAAATATTCTACTCTTACCCATGCGGTAATATAAAAAAAAGAATGCACCCCACACAGGGTAATTAACCCTTTCCTAAAACCTTTACCCCAAACTGTGATTATCCAATCGCTTAGCAACCGTAACTAGGCACAGCAGGCCTGCCAAGCTTTGGATTTCCCTACATGTAGACCTACATGATTTCCCTACAAGCGGTGTGCACGGGCTGTATTAAGAGTGATAGTCTGTATATAAAGAGTTTGGAGGGTGGTGTCTTTTTTTCAGCCTCTCCAAAACCAAAAACACAACAGCATAAGTGTAAAGGATGGATTCAACTGTGTGTTTGTCTAATCTATGCTGCAAATTTGAGCATGCTTGCCTAACTCCCTTACTACCTATAGTGGAGTGGTAACCCAGCATTAACGTTACTTCCAAGGCCAAGGAGCAAGTTAAACATTAAACTTGGTTCATGATAGCACACCCACTGTGTACTTTTTCTTTCACACAGCTGTGACTACAACCAATAAAGCATAACGATTCTCTGTCTTGTTTGTTCAAGTATCTTAACTGAGTGTCCAAACAGGAGTATGTTGGAATGAAATAAGAGTCTTTCATTTTCTGTATCATCATCTTTATCATACATATAATACTAGGATGTACTTCTAGCTCTACACTAAGATACTAGAACAATGCTGGATCTGTATTTCCATGTCTTCTACATTGATCATCAAGTCAGGGTGTTGACTTCCTGGGAGATGCAGCTTTGGCCTCAGTCTTAGCATGATATCATGTATATACAGTAGGCGATTGGAGGGGGGATGCAGAATGACCAAAGTTGCATGTCCCTTGTTAACCTGCCATACCCAATCTCTATCCCCTAGTAGCAGGGGCAGAGGGGATATTTAGTTGAATATGTTATTCTAGTCTGACTCATTGATCCTTTATCTGACTGAGGTTTGTTGGAATCTATGGTCCCAACCATGGCTCTGATATATCAGTAGCCTAACTGTGTATTGATAAATCCATGATGCTGTCTGTGGTTCTGAAGTAGCAAACCGATTTGTTATTGAGGTTGAATGAAACAAACCCGTTTGCATATTAATGGGGTTTAAATGGTTTTTATTTTAACACTAGTCAACATTAAAAAGTAATCTTAAATCTGAATCTAATGCTAATCTAATGATAGCTAGCTAACTACAGCTGATTAAACTTGCCTGGCAAAGTTACAGTAAATGTATAGATGAATAAATATGGGAGAAAGATGCTCATCTTCATCTATAAACATGATAACATTGATTTTTTTTTTAGTGTATGAGCCAATTTCTGAAATCATAACCTTAGGCTCTCTAGTTAGCCGCGCAAGCTGTAGTTCCAATGAGACAACCTGTAGGGGGGCCAAAGAGGGAAAAGTTACATAGTATGCCTTTAAAAAAGCCTTTTTTCTGTATAAGTTAAGTTTCCCCCTCAACATGTTGTTACATTTATTTATATATGCTTGCGAATTTGTCAGCAATTCAGATGCCCAAATATTTGTAATAAAGGGATTATCTCAGTAAAGTAATACCTGATGTACTAGTCTGGGGATGCAGAATAGCTGCTTCAGAATATGCATCACAGATGAATTTATATTTTATTTCTGAAACATTATAAACACTAAAACAAAATGGACCCAACCTGAGACCAATCAGACATTAAATTTATGAACTGATAATTATTATATTATTAAAGTTGAAATCATTGTTTGATGCAAGGTGTGTAGCTACGCACTGACTGCTTAGGTTAATTTAAAGTGGGATGCATCTGTAGCAGTATATCTTTGTTGCTAAGCTTGGAATTACTTAAGCATAACAGCCCTCCAAAGAGAACCAGTGTCACATAAATATGAACTGAATGATTGTGCAATACATAATCTAAAATATAGATCTACCCTTAGTGCATACAGTACATCTATTTGTTTGTGCTTGCAGACTATCGGCCCAAAGGAGGGCTGGCAGGTGTACAGCTCGGCCCAGGATGCTGATGGGCGCTGTATCTGCACAGTGGTGGCACCGGAACAGAGTCTGTGCTCCAGAGATGCCAAGAGCAGACAGCTCCGCCAGCTACTAGAGAAGGTAAGCACAATGGGACATTTACCACCCCAGTGCAGCATGCACACATACAAGCACACACACTGTTAAAGATGGGAATTATAAAGGAACACATTTCTATAAGCTTTATTGTTCTTTTGAGGAGTGTAATACTTGTCCTAATATACAATGTTTATCATGTGCATTTTAAAACAGGTATGCCTCTGCCAGGCTTGCCATGTTTGTTCTTTTTCAAAAATAGCCTGTAAAAGATAGAATAAGTAGTCAAGGGAAGGCATCCTCAATTCACTTACTGACTTAACTATACTAACTACTACTATACTATACTATACTGCTAAATGTCCAATTTGTGAGTGCTAACCCTGTTTGAGGTGATCATTTATCATTGTTTTATTCTAGGTGCAGAACATGTCTCAGTCTATTGAGGTGCTGAACCTGCGGACTCAGAGGGATTTCCAATATGTCATGAAGATGGAAAACCAGATGAAGGGCCTGAGGACCAAGTTCAGACAGATTGAGGATGAGAGGAAATCCATCATAGCCAGAAACTTCCAGGTATTCTACAGCCTGGTTTAATCACAGTTTGGTTTAATCAAATGTTCAATAGATCTTTTCTATTTGGCTTTTCCTATATTTCATTTCATGAATTCCATTTACACCATAAACATGTTTTCAAGTGTGATTGAACTTTATACATATATACATACTTTATACATTACTTACATTTTTACAATTTTATTTCAAAGAAGAGAGGTACAGAAAGACTGGAAAAAACAGGGGAATGACTGACCTAAGTCAGATTAAATCTCTATTACATCACATTCCATTGATGAGAAACTGTACAGCCTTTATTGTTTTAGGCTTAAAGAAATAGTTCAACATTTACAATTTGTAATTTCGAGGATCAATTCCACTCTCATGTCTTTATGGTAAATATAAGACTACAACTGGCAGCTGGTTAGCTTAGCTCAGCATAAAGACTGGAAACGGGGATACTACTGGATTGACTCTGTCCAAAGCAACTTCAGGAAGTCACTGCTCCTGGCCAAGAAATAGTATGACACCTAACCTAACCCCCTAACTTCTTTGTCAGTGTGCAGACCTTTTGTGTGTCATTGAAAATAAATAATATATACTCTACAAAATATTCAGAAGCTCTCTAATTCAGAAAGCACTTACGTCTTTGGTTGTTTCACCGGCTGTTTTGCTGCTGCAATTTCCCTGTGTAGATTGCACTGGACAGCTGGTATAGGAGTAGGAATATCTCTAGTGTGGCAAGTTGCAACACTAGAGACACTGAAAGCATTGAAGAAATAACTGTGTGGAACAACCACTAGCATGGCAAGGACAGAAACAAAGTCATGGTTTAAAAAAAGAATGCTGGCCACCAATACATCTAAATATCATATGTAAATTCTATGTCATATGTTTTAGGTCGGATAAATATATATTTTTAACAAGCTGAAAAGGTAAATGCATGGAGGATGGATGGGTGAATTAATGATTGGTTCATTGCTTCATGGTTAGCTTATAGTTCCATTGGGTGTTTCCTACAGCACATGCTGTACACTATCAGTCTGTTTTCTCATGATTAATAATACTAGACTTACTGTCACTTGCAACTGCATGTTAGCCTGGAGCACTGGGGCAACAAGGGACATATGTACAATTCCTAATCACTTACCAGCATTTTAGTCTACCCAGTACATGGGTGCATTATTTTGATAACTAATAATTAACCATGTACTGAAGCAGGGATCACTCCTCAAACAAATTGTAGTTTTGTTTGTCCCTGACTATCACACCTATCCACATTGTACCACCTCTCTCTTGTTTTCTATTTCTGCTGCTGTCACTGTCACTTCTGCAGGAGCTTAAGGACAAGATGGACGAGCTGAAGCCGTTGATCCCTGTACTGGAGCAGTACAAGATGGATGCTGCGCTCATTTCCCAGTTCAAGGAGGAGATCAGGAACCTCTCAGCAGTGCTGACAGGCATCCAGGAGGAGGTTGGGGCCTTTGACTACGATGAGCTCTATCAGCGAGTCCTGCGACTGGACAGCCGGCTCCGCAGCTGTATGGGCAAACTAAGTAAGTGGTGAACACTGCATGTGCGAGTGTGAAGTGTTTTTGTGCTCATTGTATTCAGTTGTTTTGCTGCTGCTGAAGAAAATAACCATAGGAGAAAAGTAGATCTTAAAATAAACCTTTGTAGCCGGACTTCCTTGTGTTTTTGAAGTAAAAGACCACAAATGAGTGTAGTTGTGTACACCTATGTACAGCAGGTTACCTTGAGAATTCTACTTTCAATTGCTGTTATGCTTTTCTTTGTTGTGTTGCCCTCACATCCCACACAAAGAATGTGTTTCCTTTAAAAGAAAAAACTGTTTAATGGAAATTTGTTTTCACCTCAATGTCATGCCAGTGAGTAAAAGAAGTAATTAGTTTTTGTTCTTGTGGAATATTTGGTGTATTGACAGCCTTTGGCTCTTCAAACAATAAAATGTTCCACAATCTTCCACAAATCCACAAAGGCTTCTGAAAGTGACATACTGTCTACAGTCTATAAAGTCTACAGGCTATTCGTTAGTCAGCTGTGTTTTTCATCATTCATCATTTCATCATTTTCTTCACAGTGGCTGAATAAGACCCACATTAAAGACAAAATTAGGAAAAAGCAATATGTTGACTTTTATATTTTATATTTTCATGTATACTGTAGACGGGTAAATGGCAAAGGTAGAGTTTGCATGAAAGGTGCATTTACATTTGATTGTAAAAATTAGGGCTGTCAAAATAATGCGTTAATTTCGATTAATTAATCTGAGAAAAAATAACGCGTTAAAAAAAATAACGCAGATTAATCTATTCCATATTGACGTTTGACCCAGAGCCGTTCTAGCCACCATTCGACTGTAAAATGAAGGAGGGAGACGAGAATGTGCTGCCTGGATCATTAATTGGAACATTTACTTGTAAAAATCTTCTTCCTGAATAGGGTTGGCTACCGAAATCTGGTGCCACTGATATGTCTGCGCTTCTCTCTGATGCTCTGAAACAGACAATACAGGCAACACAAACACCGCTGCACGTGACGCTAGTTAACACTAGACGGAGAAACAACACGATGGTGCGTTCAATGAAACTGGTAAACTACAGCCTCGTGGTGCATTTGAAGTTATTGTAAATGTCCTTTTCCCATCTGGTGGTGTTTTTGTCGTTCAACAGCAATTTACTAGTGAAATAAGTTAATGTTATTGTTATACATTATTATTAAATCATTTCATTTTGACCATATGGCCTTAGCAATAAACAAGCCGTTCTTTAATGTCACCAACTATTGTTTAGTACAATTTTTTTTCTTTTCTTTTTTTACTTTCTTAAAAAGTATCAGTTCAGGCACCGTTAATTATGTATGCGATTAATTTCAATTAATTAATCACAGAGTATGTAATTAATTAGATTACATTTTTTAATCGATTGACAGCCCTAGTAAAAATCTGTCCTTTGCTAATTGTGCTCAAACCAAATCTGTTGTTGTTGTAACAGCTCGTAACTAAAGACTTTAATGATATGTGAGGTCTGTATTTACATTGTATTTAGGTGCAATGAAAACAAGGAAAAACTATGGGCTAGGCATGAGAAAGCTGTGTAGTATACAAACAGCAGTTGCACCATTATGCTTTAAGCAGCTCGCTGCCAGTGCTATCTTAGTATGCACCAAGGGTACACTCTCTGGTGGCACAGGCATGAAATTGGCTTGAGAAATCTAGTTAGAGACAAAAAGCACCACAGAACATCTTATCGCTGCCTTTCTTTATTAACAGCGTGTGGGAAATTAATGAAAATCACTGGACCTGTTACAATAAAGACATCTGGAACCCGGTTTGGGGCATGGATGACTGATCCTCTAGCATCGACCAGAAACAACAGGGTGAGTTATGAGAGCAGGGGAGTGCTTTCCGAGGACTGGGCAGTGTGTACAGTACAATATCTGTGTTGTGTTTTTAGAGTAGGTAGAATATCACAACAGCTGAAGACTGTTATCATGGAATGGGTTTTGATTTAACTAAGTAGTGTATGTTTCTGAACTTCTCATTTTTGAACTGCATTTCTACACTTTTTTTTATAGAATCAGATAAATTATTTAAAGATGATCATTTAAAAAAGAGGTTAGAAAAAGTTTATATCTGATGGTTGACATGTATCAGGCTATATCGAGTTTCTCACTACCCATTCTCTTCATCCTCTCTGATGTAGGTTTGGTATATGGACAGTTACACTAACAGCAAGATTGTGCGCGAGTACAAGACGATGGACGACTTTGTAGCAGGGGTGGTTTCCCGAACCTACAACCTCCCATTTAAATGGGAGGGAACCAATCACATTGTCTACAATGGATCCCTTTACTACAACAAGTACCAGAGCAACATAATTGTCAAGTACAGCTTCGAGACAGGCAGC
This sequence comes from Sander lucioperca, assembly GCF_008315115.2. Lineage (NCBI taxonomy): Eukaryota > Metazoa > Chordata > Actinopteri > Perciformes > Percidae > Sander > Sander lucioperca. Next base: position 15,893,546 of record NC_050173.1, on the reverse strand, counting down.
GTGTTGGCCCAGCGAGCTTTGGAGTTCGCCGGCTTCCACAACATGTACCCATACACATGGGGGGGGTTCTCCGACATCGACGTCATGGCTGACGAACTGGGAATGTGGGCTGTGTACGCGACCAATCAAAATGCTGGAAATGTCGTCATCTCCCAGATTGACCCTTACACTCTACAGGTCATGAAGACTTGGAACACTGAATACTCCAAAAGGAATGCGGGCGAATCATTCATGATCTGTGGGACGCTCTATATCACTAACTCTCACCTGTCCGGAGCGAAGGTTTACTACGCTTACTCTACGAAGACTTCAAGTTACGAGTACATAGACATTCCTTTCCACAACCAGTACTTTCATATCTCCATGCTTGACTACAACGCCAGAGAGAGAGCACTGTACGCCTGGAATAACGGACACCAGGTAATATTTAATGTCACCCTCTTTCATGTCATAAAAACTGATGATGACTCTTAAACATGATACTTTTCCAACCAAAACTAAAGCACCATCGTTTGTGATATAAAAAAGGACCTCCTAATTAACCATGTTTTCTTCTGTCAAAAGTGGACTATGGTATCTTTAATTGCCGCTAGAACTTTTCTAATTCGTGGCTCTGGCTGAATTGAGCATGGACACCAATGACTTGATACTTTACTGAAAAACATGTTCTACATTTTTTACTCCTTTCCATTGCTGCTGATCAGACTGTTATGCCTTATTTGCTATGTGTTGGGTCTGCCAGCCAAAAGACTGTCGAAAGCTTTTGCATGAATGTCCACATTTTGTCTACAGTGATTTCCTATGATAGTGTTTATGTTGCAAATCTGTATTGCTTACAGTGTTTGCATTTGTGTCTATTTAAAAGTCTATTTAAAAGTATTGAAACCTTAAAGGCAACCTTTCCTGCATATTTGCCACCATGTTAAGCTATCTGATTATAAAATATAGTAGTGATTCTTTTAAAGATGGGACTGTAAAATATTGCTGTTACGGATGTATCTGTGGAAAAAGAACATTTGTATTTTTTATAAAAGAAAACCATAAAAGTATATCTGTGCATTTTCATGAAAATTAAAATATTGTACATTTCATTAAAATGGTTTTGGCTGTTAAAATGTATATCTGCCATGATCTGATGAAATAACAATCAGCTCAGCCATTCAATGATTTGTAACCAGAAGTCACACCCATACTTACATAGCAAGGTATCATGGGCCTAAAGATAACATGGATATACATAATAAAAGCCTACTTCTTTATATTTATACAAATAAGGACAGAGATGAATATATATTGATAAGTGATGATGATGGCAGTATCTGTCAGGAAGAAAGGAAGGGATTTTCTTGCTCTCAACATGAGGCCTTGAGAATCATTCTTTGGCATTTCAATCAGCATGAAGTGGCAATGAACCGCTAAGATGATTCACAGCGTTCACTATAATATCCTTCTCCTCACCATGATTTCTCTACAGTATCTTCAATAACAGAAGTTTGCTTTATGGTACCTGATAATATGTTTTCGTGTGTCACAGTGTGGTCTATCTTTTTTATAGGTAAACACTCACGTTTTCATGCACATATAATGAAAGACGCCTGAGGCAAAGTACATTTGCATGCACACTCATAAACAAACACAGGCTGGAGGTGGGCTGTAATCTGTTACTTTCATGAAACCCATTCAGCAATCACAGGGAACTGCAACATCAGTGACTGGCCTCTGACACAGCCTACAATGCCTTTAATTCAAATGAAGAAAGTTAGAATTGCACTAATAAAAGCAGCACGTTATCTATTAACAGAGACATTAGAGAAAAGACCCAAAAAAACACCTATAGAGACTAGAGATAATGTATAACTGTAGTAGTACCTGCAATTAAAATGCAGCTTTGTAATGATCTTTTTCGATTTGAGAATCAAGATTTTTGAGCCTTTGCACAGCCTCTCTGAGTCTGCAGGTTTACAAGATCATCTGAATATGTGATTGGGTTCTTTAACAGCCCTCACTGCTGTTCTCACTCATTTATTGATTGCCCATCTCGCAATCAAGGCTACAAGTGTCACATGTACAATTACATGCATCCCCATTGTATCTCAAACTGCACCACTAACAACAATGTAAAAAGACCAAAAACTTCCCATCAGAGGGTCTTTATTAAATATAGAAAATGGCTCATGCAGAGAGCTTGATTAGCATTGATCTTCCCACTCTCCCTCCCTGTACACTGCATGTGGCTGTTTGAATGTCTGGGTACTTATTCATAGAGATAGGAGCATCAGATCAAAGTCTGCATGTTTGACCACACACATCTTTATCGGTGCTTAGCGGCTGTCACAGGATACACCGCACAGGGTGGATACACTCCAGTGGTTTCTATATAACACTGTAACAGAACAGGGCTGCATTGGCTTCAGGCTATCGGCCTCACCTGTGATGTGTTTTTGATTTGGCTCATTTGGATTCTGAAAACTGAAAAATGGACAAAGAAGCTGTGCCAAGTGGGAAACAGACAGACACAGTAAGCACAATGATAGAAAGTGGCTTTAACTGTTACCTCTTTTTTAAATGCAACAAACGACAATTTAGATTTGTGTCGAACAAGTAGTCACTTGGAGGATTAGAAATGTTAAGGTCATAGATCATGGAATGTAACCCAAGCACAAGTGTGGCCAGGGCTGACCATTGGAACCAAGTACAACCCCAAAACCTAGTGTTGAGATTGGCTGATGGACTTGCCAGATAGACATATTAGCAAAGTAAACACTACTCTTTGATATGACCGAAGCAAAAAGTACTATGTCAAGCCGGTGATGTTATTATGCTTACTGTACAACAGTCAGTGATAGCATGATATCAGTCTGTAACCCTGGTTGGTAACACTTTACAATAAAGGTACATTAAAGCCCTTCCTCTGAACTGGTAAGCAGCACCATCATTTTAGTAATATCAAAGATGTTAAAGTTGTGCATTTTGATGCATATAGTGTATTGGAGGGCTACTCTAAAATGCAACCACCTTCGACACCCAAAGATGACGCTGGATGTCACCATATCCATTAGAAATACCTATTAAATTATAGAGGGTGGAGAAGGTTTACAAAAAAGCACTTCCCATTACTAATACCTGTCACAAATCATGTTTTTACACACAACACACCTACAGCATTACATCTCACATGTCACACACTTTCCAAATCTTCTCATTAGTAATGTCACATACTACTACATATATACATACTATATTGCCACATGAAATGCCATTTTCCAGAAATGCCAGTAGTGCGTTAATGTTCATCACACGTGTTCTCTGTTGCTCGCTCATAAATTTAGTTGTGTGAAGGATTTGTGGAATCCAATTGAACACGTTCTGTACCATAACAGTGCCTTCTTGTGTATTTCAGTAGAGAGGATCAATTGGAATTGCTCTGTGGTTCCTTTTCATTGATCCAGAGGTGGCTTTGAAGGGCTGCACACTATTCCATTTCAGCTAAATTAATGGAAGTTCCCAAGAAAAGTAATTTTGTTCATATGCTGTAATGACTGGGTGGTATCTGTCAATAATACTACTGAACTCATAATTGATTTCAAATTCACCTCATCCTGGATAGGGACTACAATCCAGGGTGCCTTGAAACTTCTACCTTGATTCCCTGTATAACTTTTACGTTGAAGGGATTCTACTCAGACTCACTTTTCTGCGTTACATTGTTTTCTGTGTCATCTGCCCAGATTTGATTGCTCAGGGCCTTATGATGTACACCAATTCCCTCAGAAGCTAGGAAGCTAAATGAGCGTGTGCTGCACTTTGTGAGACAGTAATTTCCTTGAAGTCAAGGACAGTAGGCAGGAAACACCTGCCAGAACTAGTTCCTGTTTGCGCAACGAAACGCAACTTCTATCTTGGCTGACACATCAACAAAATACACTAAAGTTTCTTTGATAAATTCTAATTGTTTTGTGAAATCCCACCCGTCATCTTTCCAATGCCCTAATGTAATATACGTTTTATGAAAGACCACAGCTACTTCAGCAAAGTGAGAGTTTAGGTGCCACAGTACGGTCCAAATCAAATGCTAATTTTTCTCTTGTGGAATACTCTCTCTCGATCTCTTGCTCTCTTTCTGTCTGTCTCTGTAGCCATGAAAGAAGGCTGGGAAATTACCCATCATAGGAGTAATGACCTCACAGCATTGTCAGTCGCTGTGGTAGATAATTATCAAGTCACCCTAAGTAAAAGTTGTGTCTCTTAATATGACTGCCTTGACATGCTTCTTGAGGGAGCGAGAATATTATCTGACGCTAAAAGAGGGCCGAGAGGTTGAATAAAAACATTATTGAAACATCAACGAGTATGATAATTTCTGCAACATAATCATTATAATCATTACATTGCTTACAGCCTATTCATAGATTGATTGCCTGGCTGGAAACTGTGTTACTCTTGTTTAACACTAAAGGCCCAAAAGCAGTAAATCAATTGCTGATTTAAATTTCCCTGCTCTCAGAACCTCTCTGTCTCTCCTCCTGAACACACTTTCTGTACAAATCTTGGTACATTTTCACAACCAGCTATAATTAAATGAACACACCTGTTCATATGGTTTCTTTGGCTACTGGCACTTCTAGAATCAAGAATAGAAACATTAGTTATGGTTGCTAGGGGTTTAACAAGTAAGGCTCCATAGCCATTCCTCAAACTCATCACATTTAATGTTGTTATTTAGTGTTTGTGTGAATCCACGTTCCATGGTTATGTTTGCATTTTTTTTCCATATTTCGTGAGTGAGACATGAGGATGTATACAACACAACCTTGGCTGTGACACAAGCTTTTATTCAGAATCCTACGGTCACGGAAATATCCTCACAGAAAGCATTTATCAAAATCCCTTAATGATCTAATGAGTCAAGTCCTTGGGGAATGATGCATTATGTCTCAAAGGGCACATCAAAGTTTATGTTGGCCTTGAAAGTACAGCCACAAGGTTGCAGGAGATGATTCGGTTGACTCTTATGTTATTATCTTTTGCTCTGAAGATTAAATGAACAAGATTCTTTTGAACCCACAATAGCCAAGTTTAGCTGAATGCCATTAATCTTAAAGGAACATTTGTTTCTGGATGCTAAGTGCCATTTAAAATATATTTAAAGTAAAAAATGTATTAAAGCTGCAACTCTATTAGGTTGAAGAAATAAAGCAACAAGATGGAACATGTTTTTACCTTTCATCGTTTTCTTCCCCATGCTCCCAGAAGAGAGAGGGTATCAATGTGTGATTCATTGTCACCTAACCAAAACAAAAGTAATTGAAAGCGCATATCAGCAAGGTTCCATTTTCATTTTATGTTGAAAAGTCCAGGTCTTGTGCTGATTTCCATATAAATCATAGGCAAGCTTTGGTATTTAGCTTTTTTTGCTGTATTTTCCGTGACACATTCCTTGTACCTAAATGGTTGAACTTGTACGTACAGTACTGTATGGAGTGATGTTCTCGGCTTGCACTGATGGGGAGAAAAATTTGTCTGGAGAAAATAACTTGAATTATTGCTTTCTTCTGGGAGGAGCTTGATCACTGATTTTTAATAAGATGGTGAAAAACTAAAGCTGTCTTACATCTTTGTCAGAGTCACTAAAGTGGTTTAAACAATTATTTAGTAGCTGAATGAGCAGATGAAAGGCACGTATGAGAAAGTCTGAAATTCATAAAATCAACTGTCATAGATAACACAGCAGCACTCTCCTGTGAAAATGCAAAAGAGTAAAGTGGACAATTCTGAATGCCATTTTAGTGATTGTCACTGTGTAGATGTCCAGTGACTGTTATGTATTTAATTAAAGTAATAACTGCTTTGGAGCCCCCACATCAATAAACCCTCCAACCAGCCCAGCATGGGGGATAAGTGTGTTTACCTGGCTCCTTATCACTGCTGCCTTCACAAAACATGTTTGCTTCCCCGACATGTGTACAAGGAACGGGCAAGCAATAAACAGAAACAGGCTCATATTAGCCTATATACTGATTAGAGGCTAGCAACACAGTAAATGTAGGCATTAAGGTGGTATAGTTTCTTTAAAGAAACATGTCAGTTTACTCGGTATCACGAATTTGGGCATGAGACCTTCCCACCAATGAACTCCCGGCTATGGCACACACCTATTTGCATATGAAATTTGAAACAAGAGAGAAAAAACCACAGGGCACACACACACATACACAGCAGACCAAATAAACAATATGACCACAGTCATACCACAGTCATAACACTTGGTATAGTGGGAAGCTATGCATTTGCACAATGCATAATGCATGCACAATATTGGATTTATAGAGCACTCATTACCCAGAGTCACTCAACATTTACTGCTTAACCTACAACAAACTAAACCCTGGGGTGATAGTGACACCATATATTTATGAAAATACTCTTTTACATAATATAATACTTTGTGTGCATGGATTTTCCACAAAAAGTTAAAAAGAGTTCCCTTGTTAAAATTTCTTAAAAATGACATTTTACCTCATTGGCAAATCCAAAATGTATGAATATTCAAATGTAGTTCATTTCAGAAGTTTAACTACACAAGATGGCTCCTACTTCACTGAAGAATCCATTCTCAGTTCACCTTCACGTTCACTGTAGGCTCCAAGTTTCCACATTATAATTGTTTAAGTTGCATACTGGATCATGTTTGGCTTACAATTATGAAATCATGCTCATACTTACCAGGCTTAAACTCGATTTAAGGTGAGCACAGAGAAATATTTCCCCTTCTGCAGATAAAAACAGCCTTTTAATGTGAAACATCCAAATGAAGCAAAAAGCAAAACATTTTTGAGTGGAGGAGAACCCAATTAAAATCACAAAGCAGGGCTACAACAGGAAATAAATGAGACAACATATATTTTTTAATTTGCCTACATTAAACTTAGTTAAAGAGTTATGGATAATTATTCACCAGGAGGCGATAAATCAAAAGTAATGAGTGAAATCCAAAGTGCCTCCTAAACACCAGCAAGCAACCTTCCCCAATACCACACACAAACACACAAATGTAGCTATGAGCATTTAATAAAAAGCAGAGCATGCTCGGCTGCCTATGATCGATGCTATGATTGAGTCCTCATCAACAAATGTTAAAGTTACCCATCATCACATACAGATGCAGTGTCAATGCAGATGACAATTATTTCTTGGTACAATTAAGACATCAAATGTGAGGGTCAACAAACCAGACTGAGTGGGACTTACAAGTTGTTGTTTTTCTGATCTTTGAGATAAAGTTAGTGTTTTTGATATTGCGCAGCAACGCTTTGATGGTGCTGATCTTTAATAAAGTGAATTAGTCATGAATCACCCTCATGCATACATTAATAATAGCCTAAATTTACGCTTGATCAATGATGATGAAGATACAGAAAAATAGAAATGCATAGGAAAAACAGCATTTTGTCAATATTTTAGAGACCTTCACAAATGATGTTTTCAGGGGAGCTCACGTTTTATTAAGAGGAGTCAAGCTCCCCCTGGCTCCCCTGTAGTTCCCACCCTGACTGTGAGCAAGATATTTAACTGATATTGTACAGGCTTCTATCATAATAAAATGATTCATCTTTTAGGGGTGTTGTTATCAATTATGAAGCTCAGTTTGTCTTTATTCTCAGAAAATAACTGCACACGCTCTCATAATTAATTCCTCAGGGCAACTACAGATATTTCACCTTCATTGCATCACTTGTTCAATATCTATCCCCTGGTGTTTCCCAATGGAATACAGGTTGACAAATATGAATCCGACTGTCCAAAGTAATAACATGAATTAATTATTCCTCTGTTGTCATGCACAAACCACACTGCCAATGCAGTTTTATCATCTGTTGTGACCTCACCTGGTGATGAATGGCTTTCAAATCAGATTAATGGCACAGAAAGATATACTGCAGGTGATAACATGTAGATCACAGCAGAGCCAATGGAGGGAAATTAATTAACAAAAACAGCCATGGACACAAATCACAGCAACTACATGCAGTATCACAGGCTCACTACAACAGAGAGATTTATTGAAGCTTTTTTCATTTGCTTTTATAGAACAATGTCTTTCATTAATGCGAAACATGTCTCACCTGAAAAGCAGTAAAGCTAGCAGCTTTACAGTTTTTACTGATTGCCTGCTTCATCCACTGTTCTTATTGTTAGATCAACTGTTTGAATCAAAGTAATTGCTATGGACTGAAGAGTGAAAAACTTACAAAGCCATATGAGTGCCTCTGTGAAAATCCCGCTTAAAGAAATTTGAAAAAAGACAGTGCTTAATGAGATGTATCGAGGGATTCAACGGTCATGGTATTATTTTCCTACATTTCAATCCAATAAAAAATGAGCAGCTGTCATTGATTTATTCCCACAGGTGTGCAATAGTTTCAGAGCCAATGTTTTTTCATGGCAAGCTGCCAGAGATTAACTACAGCACATCAATATGCTTCGTATAGAGACATTCTCATCGGATTTCTACTTACTTTGCTGTCTCAGCTATTGCTCTGCTTTTGTTACATTATGAAAGGGTAAACCTGCAGTCAATGTCACTGTCACTTACTGTAGCTTAACTTTGTCTGTCACAGAGTTGAAACTTCATCTGTAGAGCCGCTTCCAGACAGAATTACAGGGGAACAGGGTTGATAGTATTGAAGTATTGGATTATTATTTAGTGGATTTAATGTGGATTTTGTGTGTGTGTGTGTGTGTGTGTGTGTGTGTGTGTGTGTGTGTGTGTGTGTGTGTGTGTGTGTGTGTGTGTGTGTGTGTGTTCTGTGAGCACAGGGGTTGCACAGGTTAGTCATAGTTTAGTCATTAAGACAATCACAGATTAACCAATGCTTAGACTGATTAACCAATGCTTAGATTGACAGAATAAATATCTTAGAAAAACACACAATGCACACAATGATTTTTTTCACACCTCAGTTATTGTGATACCTCATGGTCGCAGGCAAGTCCATATGTGAATAAACCATTAGCGAGACTCTACAATCATGCATTGAAATAACTGGGCAAAAGGCCAACCAGATCAGATCATTGTCACGTCCTGAGAGATCTGAACATGTTAAGATTTGACAATTACATTGCATTTGCAAATTCCAATCTCATCTGGAGCTTTTCGTGCATCCCTGTGGAGGGTGGGGGCATTGAACCCGAGTGGACAATGTTCAAAGTTTCCATTGCTGAAGCTGCGGTGGGGAGCTGTGGTCTTAGAGTCTTAGGTGCCTCAAGGGGCGGTAACCCACGAACACCGTGGTGGACACCGGTGGTCAGGGAAGCCGTCCGACTGAAGAAGGAGTCTTTCCGGGATATGTTATCCCAGAGGACTCCAGAGGCAGTTGCAAGGTACCGAAGGGCCTGAAGGGCTGCAGCCTCTGCCGTGAAAGAGGCAAAGCAGCGGGTGTGGGAGAAGTTCGGAGAAGACATGGAGAAGGACTTTCGGTCGGCAGCAAGGTGCTTCTGGAAAGCCGTTCGCCACCTCAGGAGGGGGAAGCGGGGAACCATCCAAGCTGTGTACAGTAAGGATGGGATGCTGTTGACCTCAACTGAGGAGGTAATAGGGCGGTGGAAGGAGCACTTTGAGGAACTCCTAAATCCGACTAATACGCCATCTATGGTAGAGGCAGAGCTGGAGGATGATGGTGGATTGTCGTCAATTTCCCTGGTGGAAGTTGCTGAGGTAGTTAAACAACTCCACAGTGGCAAAGCCCCAGAGATTGATGAGATCCGTCCAGAAATGCTTAAAGCTCTGGGTGTGGAGGGGCTGTCTTGGTTGACACGCCTCTTCAACATTGCACGGAAGTCGGGACGGTGCCTAAGGAGTGGCAGACCGGGGTGGTGGTTCCCCTTTTCAAAAAGGGGGACCAGAGGGTGTGTGCCAATTACAGGGGTATCACGCTTCTCAGCCTCCCCGGTAAAGTCTACTCCAAGGTGCTGGAAAGGAGGGTTCGGTCGATAGTCGAACCTCAGGTTGAAGAGGAACAATGCGGATTCCGTCCTGGTCGTGGAACAACGGACCAGATCTTTACTCTCGCAAGGATCCTGGAGGGAGCCTGGGAGTATACCCAACCGGTCTACATGTGCTTTGTGGATCTGGAGAAGGCGTATGACCGGGTCCCCAGGGAGATACTGTGGGAGGTGCTGCGGGAGTATGGGGTGAGGGGGTCCCTTCTCAGGGCCATCCAATCTCTGTACAACCAAAGCGAGAGCTGTGTCCGGGTTCTTGGCAGTAAGTCGGACTCGTTTCAGGTGAGGGTTGGCCTCCGCCAGGGCTGCGCTTTGTCACCAATCCTGTTTGTAGTATTTATGGACAGGATATCGAGGCGTAGTCGGGGTGGAGAGGGGTTGCAGTTTGGTGAGCTGGGGATCTCATTGCTGCTTTTTGCGGATGATGTGGTCCTGATGGCATCATCAACCTGTGACCTTCAGCACTCACTGGATCGGTTCGCAGCCGAGTGTGAAGCGGCTGGGATGAGGATCAGCACCTCTAAATCGGAGGCCATGGTTCTCAGCAGGAAACCGATGGAGTGCCTTCTCCAGGTAGGGAATGAGTCCTTACCCCAAGTGAAGGAGTTCAAGTACCTTGGGGTCTTGTTCGCGAGTGAGGGGACAATGGAGCGGGAGATTGGTCGGAGAATCGGCGCAGCGGGTGCGGTATTACATTCAATTTATCGCACCGTTGTGACGAAAAGAGAGCTGAGCCAGAAGGCAAAGCTCTCGATCTACTGGTCAGTTTTCGTTCCTACCCTCACCTATGGTCATGAAGGCTGGGTCATGACCGAAAGAACAAGATCCAGGGTACAAGCGGCCGAAATGGGTTTCCTCAGGAGGGTGGCTGGCATCTCCCTTAGAGATAGGGTGAGAAGCTCAGTCATCCGTGAGGAGCTCGGAGTAGAGCCGCTGCTCCTTCGCGTCGAAAGGAGCCAGTTGAGGTGGTTCGGGCATCTGGTAAGGATGCCCCCTGGGCGCCTCCCTAGAGAGGTGTTCCAGGCACGTCCAGCTGGGAGGAGGCCTCGGGGAAGACCCAGGACTAGGTGGAGGGATTATATCTCCAACCTGGCATGGGAACGCCTCGGGATCCCCCAGTCAGAGCTGGTTAATGTGGCTCGGGAAAGGGAAGTTTGGGGTCCCCTGCTGGAACTGCTACCCCCGCGACCCGATACCGGATAAGCGGACGAAGATGTGTATGTGTATGTGTGTAATCTCATCTGGAAGTACTTACATGAACAGGCACCTCAGGCTCTCTGTGACATGGTGCAACCATTACAGGCCAGTGGATTGTCCACTAGAAACACAATTGCCGGGAACTGTAAAATATCCTTCAGAAAAACCTCTTTTGGCCATACATCATTCTCTATCCAGGGAGCTATGGCATGGAATGAGATGCCCATTGAGCTAAAAGCTATACAAAATAATTAGCTTTTAAAAATTAAACTGAAGAAGTTTTTAATTGATAATCAGACCTGCAGTCACATATAGGGGTGGGACGGCGTGGGGTGGTGTGTGGGCGCAGGGGGTGGGGGGGGTTGCTACAGATGTAGCTGTCTTACATGTTTATGTGCTTTATGTATTTTAATTGTGGCAATGTTTAATGTTTGTTTTCATGACTGTTTAAAAGCCCTTCTAGGGACAGGCATTGGAAATTAGCAATAGCTATAAATGCTGTGATGCTGTACATTGGAGATTTGTTGCACACATGTCTATGTCTAAGCATCTGTCCCTATTCAAATAAACATGAAAATAAAATGTAGGCAGGGTTAGGATAAGTTGTAAATGTTATTGTATAATACATGTTCCTTTTTATCCAAACAATACGATAATATTTATAATGTGTATTATTTGCTAGTATTTGGGCCCCGTTTACACAAACCTCGAATAGCTTACCAGGGTGTCCCATTTCACGTGTCTGCATTATGTCTTATGATTGTACTTGTCTTTTAACTTGTGTGAATTAATTGAACTGAACTGCACTGAACTGAACAGATTCATTTTGGTGCGCAGGGGCCCAACTTTAATCCACCGATCCAATCAATGCTTATGAGTTGTGTGTCAGGGGCCTTTTAAAAAGTGTTTGCATGGTAAACCTACAAAAAAGATAATTATAACAGGAAGTGTAATTGAATTAGTGAAATAACTAAAGGCACAACAGTTACAGCTGAGCAGGTAAATATTTTTGGTTATTAGTTGTGTGCATGCAGCATGCATCGATCGCCTACAACTTCTGCATACTTTCAGTTACAAAAACCATTAAAATATCAAAATGTTCAGCTCCTTAAGCACATTTGTGCTTGTTGTTGTTGTTGTTGTTGTTGTTGTTCAGCTTTTTTCTACCATTTATACTTTTTGAAATATTAAGCTTTTTTCTTTGTACATTAAAAGTCAATGGAGCAATGTTCAAATCCTCTTCTGGCTTCTTCCACTTCAAAATGCTACTCCTTCCATGTACTTTTACCTACATACGTCATTCAAATATTAAACTATCGACATACTATACTTTGACATTTCCCATATACTATACTTTGACTTTTTATGTTATTTGGTGGCATGTTGTCTAAGTGGTTTGCACTGCTCTAACTAGCACTAGCAAGTAGGAACTGCAGACTCTGCTCCCTGGTTCGATCCCCAGTCCAGTATGAGCCTTTATCTGTGGAGTTTTCGTGTCCTTGCAGACTTTCTTTGAGATACTATATACTATGGCTTTTTCTACATACTATACCAGTGGTTCCCAACCTTTTTTTCTTGGCGCCCCCCCTACTTATGTCTAAGAAAAGCTGAGCCCCCCCTCCGAAACCGAAGTTGAGGTAACTTTCCCTTACTTTCTTTGTTGATACAGAGGAGTTATCAGCACTTTTACGTTTCTCCGCCATGTTTCGTTCATAAAATAGTGATGCCGTGGTGGGATGATAGCAGCTAGCAGCTAGCAGCTAGCAGCTAGCAGCTAGCAGCTAGCAGCTAGCAGCTAGCAGCTGACCTGATGACAGCAAGGGTCACAGGTGAAGAGGTCCTGGAGGTTTGACCTACTAAGTAGCCTGCCTACAAGTTTAAGCGAGAACAAAAATATATAGTTTTTATAAAGACTTTTGTATACATTATATATTCTAGTGTATTATCATAATTTCTTTAACGTGCAAATATATATTTTTTTTACCTCAACATCAAACCAGATAAAGAGTTGCGCCCCCCCTGTGATCTTTGCTGCCCCCCTTAGGGGTCCCTGGACCCCAGGTTGGGAACCACTGTACTATACTATGGCTTTTTTTAATCACTTTTTTCTTACAATACTATGGCTTTTTTGACATACTACACTATGGCTTTTTATCACTTTTTTGGACATACTATACTATGGCTTTTTCGACATACTATACTATGGCTCTTTTATGACTTTTTTTAACATACTATACTATGGCTTTTTCGACATACTATGCTATGGCGTTTTTATCACTTTTTTCGACATACTTTACTATGGCTTTTTTAATACTTTTTTTTGACATAGTACACTATGGCTTTTCATCACATTTCTTGACATACTATACAATGGATTTTTATCACTTTTTTCGACATACTATCTCTGTCTCTTGCAATTCACTGCAATTTCCACACAATTACTTTTTTCGACGTACTAGACTATGGTTTTTAATCACTTTTTTTGACGTACTATACGATGGCTTTTTTATGACTTTTTTTCGACATACTATAATGTGGCTTTTTTGACATACTATACTATGGCTTTGTCTACATACTATACAATAGCTTTTTTAATCATTTTTTTGTCATACGATACTATGGCTTTTGTTATCACTCTTTTCGACATACTATACTATGGCTTTTATCGACATACTATACTTTGGCTTTTTTATGACTTTTTTAACATACTATACTATGACTTTTTCGTCATACTATACTATGGCTTTTTATCACTTTTTTTAACATACTACACTATGACTTTTTCAACACACTATACTATGGCGTTTTTATCACTTTTTTCGACATACTATTCTATGTCTTTTTTGACATACTAAACTATGGCTTTTTTATCACTTTTTTTCGACATACTATACTATGGCTTTTTATCACTTTTTTTCGACAGACTATACTATGGCTTTTTTATCACTTTTTTCGACATACTATACTAGGGCTTTTTATCACCTTATTCGACATGCTATGCTATGACTGTTTTCATCATACTATACTAAAGTACTGATAACAGTAGCATTTCTCTGTGAGAAACTAATAAAATAATAATTTGAAAGAATCCAGTTATTATGTTGATACATAACTGTAGCAGAATAACTCACTTTGGTTCAACAAGAATGGGATTCAAACCCATGCAAGCAGAGCACAATGTATTTGCAGTCCATCACCTTAACCACTCAGTCATCTCAACCACCACGTCTGCCTATACCTATGTACATACTATATCAACATACTATACTATGGCTTCTTTAACACGTGTTTCGACATACTATACTATGGCTTTTTTATCACTTGTTTCGACATACTATACTGTGGCGTTTTTATCACTTTTGTCGTCAGACTATACTAAGACTTTTTTCGACATATTATACTATGGCTTTTTTATCACTTTTTTCGACATACTACACTATGGCATTTTTATCACTTTTTTCGACATACTATACTACGACTTTTTTATCACTTGTTTTGACATACTATACTATGGCATTTTTCGACATACTATACTACAACTTTTTTATCACTTGTTTTGACATACTATGGATATTTTAACACTTTTTTCAAAATACTATGCTATGGCTTTTTTATCACTTTTTTCGTCATACTATACTATGACTTTTTTCGACATACTGTACTATGGCTTTTTTATCACGTTTTTCAACATACTATACTATTGCTTTTTTATCACTTTTTTCTACATACTATACTATGGCTTTTTTATCACTTTTTTCGACATACTATGCTATGACTTTTTTATCACGTTTTTCAACATACTATACTATTGCTTTTTTATCACTTTTTTCTACATACTATACTATGGCTAATTTATCACGTTTTTCGACATACTATACTATGGCTTTTTTATCTTTTTTTTCTCGACATACTATACTATGGCTTTTTTATCACTTTTTTCGACATACTACACTATGGCTTTTTATCACTTTTTTGGACATACTATACTATGGCTTTTTCGACATACTATACTATGGCTCTTTTATGACTTTTTTTAACATACTATACTATGGCTTTTTCGACATACTATGCTATGGCGTTTTTATCACTTTTTTCGACATACTTTACTATGGCTTTTTTAATACTTTTTTTTGACATAGTACACTATGGCTTTTCATCACATTTCTTGACATACTATACAATGGATTTTTATCACTTTTTTCGACATACTATCTCTGTCTCTTGCAATTCACTGCAATTTCCACACAATTACTTTTTTCGACGTACTAGACTATGGTTTTTAATCACTTTTTTTGACGTACTATACGATGGCTTTTTTATGACTTTTTTTCGACATACTATAATGTGGCTTTTTTGACATACTATACTATGGCTTTGTCTACATACTATACAATAGCTTTTTTAATCATTTTTTTGACATACGATACTATGGCTTTTGTTATCACTCTTTTCGACATACTATACTATGGCTTTTATCGACATACTATACTTTGGCTTTTTTATGACTTTTTTAACATACTATACTATGACTTTTTCGTCATACTATACTATGGCTTTTTATCACTTTTTTTAACATACTACACTATGACTTTTTCAACACACTATACTATGGCGTTTTTATCACTTTTTTCGACATACTATTCTATGTCTTTTTTGACATACTAAACTATGGCTTTTTTATCACTTTTTTTCGACATACTATACTATGGCTTTTTATCACTTTTTTTCGACAGACTATACTATGGCTTTTTTTATCACTTTTTTCGACATACTATACTAGGGCTTTTTATCACCTTATTCGACATGCTATGCTATGACTGTTTTCATCATACTATACTAAAGTACTGATAACAGTAGCATTTCTCTGTGAGAAACTAATAAAATAATAATTTGAAAGAATCCAGTTATTATGTTGATACATAACTGTAGCAGAATAACTCACTTTGGTTCAACAAGAATGGGATTCAAACCCATGCAAGCAGAGCACAATGTATTTGCAGTCCATCACCTTAACCACTCAGTCATCTCAACCACCACGTCTGCCTATACCTATGTACATACTATATCAACATACTATACTATGGCTTCTTTAACACGTGTTTCGACATACTATACTATGGCTTTTTTATCACTTGTTTCGACATACTATACTGTGGCGTTTTTATCACTTTTGTCGTCAGACTATACTAAGACTTTTTTCGACATATTATACTATGGCTTTTTTATCACTTTTTTCGACATACTACACTATGGCATTTTTATCACTTTTTTCGACATACTATACTACGACTTTTTTATCACTTGTTTTGACATACTATACTATGGCATTTTTCGACATACTATACTACAACTTTTTTATCACTTGTTTTGACATACTATGGATATTTTAACACTTTTTTCAAAATACTATGCTATGGCTTTTTTATCACTTTTTTCGTCATACTATACTATGACTTTTTTCGACATACTGTACTATGGCTTTTTTATCACGTTTTTCAACATACTATACTATTGCTTTTTTATCACTTTTTTCTACATACTATACTATGGCTTTTTTATCACTTTTTTCGACATACTATGCTATGACTTTTTTATCACGTTTTTCAACATACTATACTATTGCTTTTTTATCACTTTTTTCTACATACTATACTATGGCTAATTTATCACGTTTTTCGACATACTATACTATGGCTTTTTTATCTTTTTTTTCTCGACATACTATACTATGGCTTTTTATCACTTTTTTCGACATACTACACTATGGCTTTTTATCACTTTTTTGGACATACTATACTATGGCTTTTTCGACATACTATACTATGGCTCTTTTATGACTTTTTTTAACATACTATACTATGGCTTTTTCGACATACTATGCTATGGCGTTTTTATCACTTTTTTCGACATACTTTACTATGGCTTTTTTAATACTTTTTTTTGACATAGTACACTATGGCTTTTCATCACATTTCTTGACATACTATACAATGGATTTTTATCACTTTTTTCGACATACTATCTCTGTCTCTTGCAATTCACTGCAATTTCCACACAATTACTTTTTTCGACGTACTAGACTATGGTTTTTAATCACTTTTTTGACGTACTATACGATGGCTTTTTTATGACTTTTTTTCGACATACTATAATGTGGCTTTTTTGACATACTATACTATGGCTTTGTCTACATACTATACAATAGCTTTTTAATCATTTTTTTGACATACGATACTATGGCTTTTGTTATCACTCTTTTCGACATACTATACTATGGCTTTTATCGACATACTATACTTTGGCTTTTTATGACTTTTTTAACATACTATACTATGACTTTTTCGTCATACTATACTATGGCTTTTTATCACTTTTTTTAACATACTACACTATGACTTTTTCAACACACTATACTATGGCGTTTTTATCACTTTTTTCGACATACTATTCTATGTCTTTTTTGACATACTAAACTATGGCTTTTTTATCACTTTTTTTCGACATACTATACTATGGCTTTTTATCACTTTTTTTCGACAGACTATACTATGGCTTTTTTATCACTTTTTTCGACATACTATACTAGGGCTTTTTATCACCTTATTCGACATGCTATGCTATGACTGTTTTCATCATACTATACTAAAGTACTGATAACAGTAGCATTTCTCTGTGAGAAACTAATAAAATAATAATTTGAAAGAATCCAGTTATTATGTTGATACATAACTGTAGCAGAATAACTCACTTTGGTTCAACAAGAATGGGATTCAAACCCATGCAAGCAGAGCACAATGTATTTGCAGTCCATCACCTTAACCACTCAGTCATCTCAACCACCACGTCTGCCTATACCTATGTACATACTATATCAACATACTATACTATGGCTTCTTTAACACGTGTTTCGACATACTATACTATGGCTTTTTTATCACTTGTTTCGACATACTATACTGTGGCGTTTTTATCACTTTTGTCGTCAGACTATACTAAGACTTTTTTCGACATATTATACTATGGCTTTTTTATCACTTTTTTCGACATACTACACTATGGCATTTTTATCACTTTTTTCGACATACTATACTACGACTTTTTTATCACTTGTTTTGACATACTATACTATGGCATTTTTCGACATACTATACTACAACTTTTTTATCACTTGTTTTGACATACTATGGATATTTTAACACTTTTTTCAAAATACTATGCTATGGCTTTTTTATCACTTTTTTCGTCATACTATACTATGACTTTTTTCGACATACTGTACTATGGCTTTTTTATCACGTTTTTCAACATACTATACTATTGCTTTTTTATCACTTTTTTCTACATACTATACTATGGCTTTTTTATCACTTTTTTCGACATACTATGCTATGACTTTTTTATCACGTTTTTCAACATACTATACTATTGCTTTTTTATCACTTTTTTCTACATACTATACTATGGCTAATTTATCACGTTTTTCGACATACTATACTATGGCTTTTTTATCTTTTTTTTCTCGACATACAATACTATGGCTTTTTTATCACGTTTTTCGACATACTATACTGTGACTATTTTCGACATACTATACCATGGCTTTTTTATCACTTATTTCGACATTCTATACTATAGCGTTTTTATCACTTTTATCGTCATACTATACTAAGACTTTATTCAACATATTATACTATGTCTTTTTTATCACATTTTTCGACATACTATACTGTGACTTTTTTCGACATACTATACTATGGCTTTTTTATCACTTGTTTCGACATACTATACTATGGCGTTTTAATCACTTTTTTTGACATACTATACTATGACTTTTTTATCACTTGTTTTGACATACTATACTATGGCTTTTTTATCACTTTTTCGACATACTATATTATGGCTTTTTTAACACTTTTTTCGACATACTATACTATGGATTTTTTATCACTTTTTTCGACATACTATACTATGGCTTTTTTATCACGTTTTTAGACATACTATACTATGGCTTTTTTATCACTTGTTTTGACATACTATACTATGGCTATTTTATCACTCTTTCGACATACTATGCTAAGGCTGTTTTATCACTTTTTTCGACATAGTATACTGTGAATTTTTTCGACATACTATACTATGGCTTTTTTATCACTTTTTTTGACAAACTATACTATGACCTTTTTATCACTTGTTTTGACATACTCTACTATGGCTATTTTATCACCTTTTTCGACATGCTATGCTATGACTGTTTTCATCATACTATACTAATGTGCTGATAACATTAGCATTTCTCTGGGAGAAACTAATAAAATTGTAGATAATTATTTGAAAGAATCCCGTTATTATGTTGAGACATAACTGTAGCAGAATAACACACTTTGGTTCAACACGAATGGGATTCAAACCCATGCATGCAGAGCACAATGTATTTACAGTCCCCCACCTTAACCACTCAGCCAGCTCAACAACCAGGTCTGCCTATACCTATGTACATACTATATCAACATACTATACTATGACTTTTTTATCACGTTTTTCGACATACAATGATATGGCTTATTTATCACTTTTTCAACATACTATACTATGGCTTCTTTATCACGTTTTTCGACATACTATACTACGGCTTTTTTATCACGTTTTTCGACATACAATACTGTGGCTTTTTTATCACTTTTTCGACTTACTATACTGTGGCTTTTTCATCCCTTTTTTCGACATATTATACTATGGCTTTTAATATCACTTTTTTCGACATACTATTCTATGGCTTTTTTATCACATTTTTCGACATAGTATGCCGTGACTTTTTTCGACATACATACATATAATATGGCTTTTTAATCACTTGTTCTGACATACGAACTATACCATGGCTATTTTATCACTTTTTTCGACATACAATAGTATGTCTTTTTTTGAACTTTTTTTTGGCATACTATACTTTGTTGGTTTTTATCACTTGTTTTGACATACTACTATGACTTTTTTCGACTTACTATAATATGGCTTTTTTATGACTTTTTTCGACATACTAAACTAAGGCTTTATTATCACTTTTTTCGAAATATTATACTATGGCTTTTTTATCACTTTTTTCGACATACTATTCTATGGCTTTTTGTCACTTTTTTCGATATGTTATACTATGGCTTTTTTATCACTTTTATCGACATGCTATGCTATAACTGTTTTCATCATACTATACTGAAGTACTGATAACATTAGCATATATATTAGCACCTATACCTATGTACATACTATATATCAACATACTATACAATGGCTTTTTTTATCACGTTTTTCGACATACTATACTATGGCTTTTTTTATCACTTTTTTCAACATACTATACTAAGACTTTTTTCGACATATTATACTATGGCTTTTTTCGACCTACTATACTAAGGCTTTTTCATCACTTGTTTCGACATACTGTACAATGACTTTTTTCGACATACTATACTATGGCTTTTTTATAACTTTTTTCGACATAGTATACTAAGACTTTTTTCGACATATTATACTATGACTTTTTTATCACTTGTTTCGACATACATACTATGGCATTTTTACCACTTTTTTCGACATACTATACTACGACTTTTTTATCACTTGTTTTGACATACTATACTATGACTTTTTTCAACATACTATAGTATGGCTTTTTTATCACTTGTTTTGACATACTAATGATATTTTAACACTTTTTTCGACATACTATACTATGTCGTTTTTATCACTTTTTTGACAAACTATACTATGGCTATTTTATCACTTTTTTCGACATACTATACTATGTCGTTTTTATCACTTTTTTGACAAACTATACTATGGCTATTTTATCACTTTTTTCGACATACTATACTATGACTTTTTTCGACATACTATAGTATGGCTTTTTTATCACTTTTTTTGACATAATATACTACGACTTTTTCATCACTTGTTTTGACATAATATACTATGGCGTTTTTCGACATACTATACTATGACTTTTTTATCACTTGTTTCGACATACTATACTGTGACTTTTTTCGACATACTATACTATGGCTATTTTATCACTTTTTTCGACATACTATACTATGACTTTTTTCGACATACTATAGCATGGCTTTTTTAGAACTTTTGTTGGCAGACTATACTATGACTTTTTTCGACATACTATACTATGACTTTTTTATCACTTGTTTCGACATACTATACTATGACTTTTTTCGACATACTATACTATGGCTATTTTATCACTTTTTTCGACATACTATACTATGACTTTTTTCGACATACTATAGCATGGCTTTTTTAGAACTTTTGTTGGCAGACTATACTATATGGTTTTCAATCACTTGTTTCAACATACTATACTATGACTTTTTTCGACATACTATACTATGGCTATTTTATCACTTTTTTCGATCTACTATGCTATGACTTTTTTATCACATGTTTTGACATACTATACAATGGCTATTTTATCACTTCTTTTGACATACTATACTATGGCTTTTTTATCTCTTTTTTCGACATACTATACTATTGCTTTTTTTCACATGTTTCGACATACTATACTATGGCTATTTTATCGCTTTTTTCGACATACTATGCCATGGCTTTTTTTATCACTTTTTTCGACATACTATACTGTGACTTTTTTCGACATACTATACTATGGCTTTTTTAATACTTTTTTCGACATACTATATTATGGCTTTTTTATCACTTTTTTCGACATACTATGCTATGGCTCTTTTATCACGTTTTTTGACATACTATACTATGACTTTTTTCGACATACTATGCTATGACTTTTTTATCACTTGTTTCGACATACTATACTATGACTTTTTTCGACATACTATACTATGGCTATTTTATCACTTTTTTCGACATACTATACTATGACTTTTTTCGACATACTATAGCATGGCTTTTTTAGAACTTTTGTTGGCAGACTATACTATATGGTTTTCAATCACTTGTTTCGACATACTATACTATGACTTTTTTCGACATACTATACTATGGCTTTTTTAATACTTTTTTCGACATACTATATTATGGCTTTTTTATCACTTTTTTCGACATACTATGCTATGGCTCTTTTATCACGTTTTTTGACATACTATACTATGACTTTTTTCGACATACTATGCTATGACTTTTTTATCACTTGTTTCGACATACTATACTATGACTTTTTTCGACATACTATACTATGGCTATTTTATCACTTTTTTCGACATACTATACTATGACTTTTTTCGACATACTATAGCATGGCTTTTTTAGAACTTTTGTTGGCAGACTATACTATATGGTTTTCAATCACTTGTTTCGACATACTATACTATGACTTTTTTCGACATACTATACTATGGCTATTTTATCACTTTTTTCGATCTACTATGCTATGACTTTTTTATCACATGTTTTGACATACTATACAATGGCTATTTTATCACTTCTTTTGACATACTATACTATGGCTTATTTATCTCTTTTTTCGACTATACTATTTCGCTGCTTTTTGCAGATGATGTGGTCCTGATGGCATCGTCGGCCTGTGACCTTCAGCACTCACTGGATCGGTTCGCAGCCGAGTGTGAAGCGGCTGGGATGAGGATCAGCACCTCTAAATCTGAGGCCATGGTTCTCAGCAGGAAACCGATGGAGTGCCTTCTCCAGGTAGGGAATGAGTCTTTACCCCAAGTGAAGGAGTTCAAGTACCTTGGAGTCTTGTTCGCGAGTGAGGAAACAATGGAGCGGGAGATTGGTTGGAGAATCGGCGCAGCGGGTGCGGTATTACACTCAATTTATCGCACCGTTGTGACGAAAAGAGAGCTGAGCCAGAAGGCAAAGCTCTCAATCTACCGGTCAGTTTTCGTTCCTACCCTCACCTAAGGTCATGAAGGCTGGGTCATGACCGAAAGAACGAGATCCAGGGTACAAGCGGCCGAAATGGGTTTCCTCAGGAGGGTGGCTGGCGTCTCCCTTAGAGATAGGGTGAGAAGCTCAGTCATCCGTGAGGAGCTCGGAGTAGAGCCGCTGCTCCTTCGCGTCGAAAGGAGCCAGTTGAGGTGGTTCGGGCATCTGGTAAGGATGCCCCCTGGGCGCCTCCCTAGGGAGGTGTTCCAGGCACGTCCAGCTGGGAGGAGGCCTCGGGGAAGACCCAGGACTAGGTGGAGGGATTATATCTCCAACCTGGCCTGGGAACGCCTCGGGATCCCCCAGTCGGAGCTGGTTAATGTGGCTCGGGAAAGGGAAGTTTGGGGTCCCCTGCTGGAGCTGCTACCCCCGCGACCCGTTACCGGATAAGCGGAAGAAGATGGATGGATGGATGGATATACTATTGCTTTTTTTCACATGTTTCGACATACTATACTATGGCTATTTTATCGCTTTTTTCGACATACTATGCTATGGCTTTTTTTATCACTTTTTTCGACATACTATACTGTGACTTTTTTCGACATACTATACTATGGCTTTTTTATCACTTGTTTTGACATACTATACTATGGCTATTTTATCACTTTTTTGACATACTATACTATGACTTTTTTTATCAGTTGTTTCGACATACTATACTATGGCTATTTTATCACTTTTTTCGACATACTGTAGTATGGATTTTTTTGAACTTTTTTTTGGCATACTAAATTATATGGGTTTTTATCACTTGTTTCGATATACTATACTATGACTTTTTTCGACATACTATACTAGGGCTTTTTTATCATTTTTTTCGACATACTATACTATGGCTTTTTTATCACTTGTTTTGACTTACTATATACTATGGCTATTTTATCACTTTTTTTCGATCTACTATGCTATAACTTTTTTCAACATACTATAATATGACTTTTTTTTCACTTGTTTTGACATACTAAACAATGGCTATTTTATCACTTTTTCGACATACTATACTATGGCTTTTTTATGTCTTTTTTCAACATACTATACTATTGCTTTTTTATCACATGTTTCGACATACTATACTATGGCTTTTTCATCACTTGTTTTGACATACTATACTATGGCTATTTTATCACTTTTTTCGAAATACTATGCTATGGATTTTTTATCACTTTTTTCAACATACTATACTGTGACTTTTTTCGACGTACTATACTATGGCTTTTTCATCACTTGTGTTGACATACTATACTATGTCGTTTTTATCACTTTTTTCGACATACTATACTCTGACTTTTTTCGACATATTATACTATGGCTATTTTACTACTTTTTTCGACATACTATACTATGGCTTTTTTTCACTTGTTTCGACATACTATACTATGGCTTTTTTATCACTTGTATTGACATACTATACTATGGCTTTTTTATCACTTGTATTGACATACTATGCTATGGCTTTTTTATCACTTGTTTTGACATACTATACTAGAGCTATTTTATCACTTTTTTCGATCTACTATGCTATGACTTTTTTATCACATGTTTTGACATACTATACAATGGCTATTTTATCACTTCTTTTGACATACTATACTATGGCTTTTTTATCTCTTTTTTCGACATACTATACTATTGCTTTTTTTCACATGTTTCGACATACTATACTATGGCTATTTTATCGCTTTTTTCGACATACTATGCTATGGCTTTTTTTATTACTTTTTTCGACATACTATACTGTGACTTTTTTCGACATACTATACTATGGCTTTTTTATCACTTTTTTCGACATACTATATTATGGCTTTTTTATCACTTTTTTCGACATACTATACTATGGCTCTTTTATCACGTTTTTCGACATACTATACTATGGCTTTTTTATCACTTGTTTTGACATACTATACTATTGCTATTTTATCATTTTTTTCGATATACTATACTATGGCTTTTTTATCAGTTGTTTCGACATCCTATACTATGGCGTTTTTATCACTTTTTTGACATACTATACTATGACTTTTTTTTATCACTTGTTTCGACATACTATACTATGGAAATTTTATCACTTTTTTCGACATACTGTAGTATGGATTTTTTAGAACTT
This sequence comes from Sander lucioperca, assembly GCF_008315115.2. NCBI lineage: Eukaryota > Metazoa > Chordata > Actinopteri > Perciformes > Percidae > Sander > Sander lucioperca. The sequence goes on along the minus strand of NC_050173.1, from coordinate 15,868,309 downwards.
TTTTTTGGCATACTAAATTATATGGGTTTTTATCACTTGTTTCGATATACTATACTATGGCTTTTTTTTCACTTGTTTCGACATACTATACTATGGCTTTTTTATCATTTTTTTCGACACACTATACTATGGCTTTTTTATCACTTGTTTTGACTTACTATACTATGGCTATTTTATCACTTTTTTTCGATCTACTATGCTATAACTTTTTTCAACATACTATACTATGACTTTTTTTTCACTTGTTTTGACATACTAAACAATGGCTATTTTATCACTTTTTCGACATACTATACTATGGCTTTATTATCTCTTTTTTCAACATACTATACTATTGCTTTTTTATCACATGTTTCGACATACTATACTATGGCTTTTTCATCACTTGTTTTGACATACTATACTATGGCTATTTTATCACTTTTTTGAAATACTATGCTATGGCTTTTTTATCACTTTTTTCGACATACTATACTGTGACTTTTTTCGACGTACTATACTATGGCTTTTTCATCACTTGTGTTGACATACTATACTATGTCGTTTTTATCACTTTTTTCGACATACTATACTATGACTTTTTTCGACATACTATACTATGGCTATTTTATTACTTTTTTCGACATACTATACTATGGCTTTTTTTCACTTGTTTCGACATACTATACTATGGCTTTTTTATCACTTGTATTGACATACTATACTATGGCTTTTTTATCACTTGTTTTGACATACTATACTAGGGCTATTTTATTACTTTTTTCGACATACTATACTACGGCTTTTTTTCACTTGTTTCGACATCCTATACTATGGCTATTTTATTACTTTTTTCGACATACTATACTATGGCTTTTTTTCACTTGTTTCGACATACTATACTATGGCTTTTTTATCATTTGTTTTGACATACTATACTATGGCTATTTTATCTCTTTTTTCGACATAATATGCTATGGCTTCTTTATCACTTTTTTTGACATACTATACTATGGATTTTTTATCACCTTTTTCGACATGCTATGCTATGACTGTTTTCATCATACTATACTAATGTACTGATAACATTAGCATTTCTCTGGGAGAAACTAATAAATTTGTAAATAATTATTTGTAAGAATCCAGTCATTATGTTGAGACATAACTGTAGCAGAATAACTCACTTTGGTTCAACAAGAATGGGATTCAAACCCATGCATGCAGAGTACAACGTATTAGCAGTCCATCACCTTAACCACTCAGCCATCTCACCTACCACGTCTACCTATACCTATGGGCATACTATTTCAACATACCGTACTATGGCTTTTTTATCACTTTTTTCAACATACTATACTAAGACTTTTTTCGACATATTATAATATGGCTTTTTTATTACATTTGTCGACATACTTGCAGTCCACCACCTTAACCACTCAGCCATCTCAACCACCATGTTTTCCTATACCTATGTACATGCTATATCAACATACTATACTATGGCTTTTTTATCACATTTTTCGACATACTATACTGTGACTTTTTTCGACATACTATACTATGGCTTTTTTTATCACTTGTTTTGACATACTATACTATGGCTTTTTTTATCACTTTTTTCAACATACTATACTAAGACTTTTTTCGACATATTATATTATGGCTTTTTTATTACATTTTTCGACATACTTGCAGTCCACCACCTTAACCACTCAGCCACCTCAACCACCATGTTTTCCTATACCTATTTACATGCTATATCAACATACTATACTGTGGCTTTTTTTATCACTTTTTTCGACATACTATACTATGACTTTGTTCGACATACTATAGTATGGCTTTTTATCACTTTTTCGACATACTATACTATGGCTTTTTTATCACGTTTTTCGACATACTATACTATGGCTTTTTTATCACATTTTTCGACATACTATACTATGGCTTTTTTTCACTTGTTTCGACATACTATACTATGGCTTTTTTATCACTTTTTTCGACATACTATACTATGGCTTTTTTATCACTTGTTTTGACATACTATACAATGGCTATTTTATCTCTTTTTTCGACATACTATGCTATGTCTTCTTTATCACTTTTTTTGACATGCTATGCTATGACTGTTTTCATCATACTATAATAATGTACTGATAACATTAGCATTTCTCTGGGAGAAATTAATAAAGTTGTAGATAATTATTTGTACGAATCCAGTTATTATGTTCAGACATAACTGTAGCAGAACAACTCACTTAGGTTCAACAAGAATGGGATTTGAAGCCATGCATGCAGAGTACAACATATTAGCAGTCCATCACCTTAACCACTCAGCCATCTCAACTACCATGGCTGCCTACACCTATGGGCGTACTATTTCAACACATCATACTGTGGCGTTTTTATCACTTTTTTCGACATACTATACTATGACTTTTTTATCACTTGTTTTGACATACTATACTATGGCGTTTTTCGACATACTATACTATGGCATTTTTATCACTTTTTTCGACATACTATACTATGACTTTTTTATCACTTGTTTTGACACACTATACTATGGCGTTTTTCGACATACTATACTATGGCTTTTTTATCACTTTTTTCGACATACTATACTATGGCTCTTTTATCACGTTTTTCGACATACTATACTATGGCTTTTTTATCACTTGTTTTGACATACTATACTATGGCTATTTTATCATTTTTTTCGACATACTATACTATGTCTTTTTTATCAGTTGTTTCGACATACTATACTATGGCTATTTTATCACTTTTTTCGACATACTGTAGTATGGATTTTTTAGAACTTTTTTTTGGCATACTAAACTATATGGGTTTTTATCACTTGTTTTGATATAATATACTATGACTTTTTTAGACATACTATACTTTGGCTTTTTTATCACTTGTTTTGACATACTATACTATGGCTTTTTTATCACTTTTTTCGACATACTATATTATGGCTTTTTTATCACTTTTTTCGATATACTATACTATGTTTTGTTTCGACATACTATACTATGGCTATTTTATTACTTTTTTCGACATACTATACTATGGCTTTTTTTCACTTGTTTCGACATACTATACTATGGCTATTTTATTACTTTTTTCGACATACTATACTATGGCTTTTTTATCAATTGTTTCGACATACTATACGATGGCTATTTTATCACTTTTTTCGACATACTATATTATGGCTTTTTTAATACTTTTTTCGATATACTATACTATGATTTTTTTCGACATACTATACTATGGCTATTTTATTACTTTTTTCGACATACTATACTATGGCTTTTTTATCAGTTGTTTCGACATACTATACTATGGCTATTTTATCACTTTTTTCGACATACTGTAGTATGGATTTTTTAGAACTTTTATTTGGCATACTAAACTATATGGGTTTTTATCACTTGTTTCGATATACTATACTATGACTTTTTTCGACATACTATACTATGGCTATTTTATTACTTTTTTCGACATACTATACTATGGCTTTTTTATCACTTTTTTCGACATACTATATTATGGCTTTTTTAATACTTTTTTCAATATACTATACTATGATTTTTTTCGACATACTATACTATGGCTATTTTATTACTTTTTTCGACATACTATACTATGGCTTTTTTATCAGTTGTTTCGACATACTATACTATGGCTAATTTATCACTTTTTTCGACATACTATATTATGGCTTTTTTAATACTTTTTTCGATATACTATACTATGATTTTTTTCGACATACTATACTATGGCTATTTTATTACTTTTTTCGACATACTATACTATGGCTCTTTTATCACCTCTTTCGACATACTATACTATGGCTATTTTATCATTTTTTTCGACATACTATACTATGTCTTTTTTATCACTTGTTTCGACATATTACACTATTTTGTTTTTATCACTTTTTTTGACATACTATACTATGACTTTTTTCGACATACTATAATATGGCTATTTTATTACTTTTTTCGACATACTATACTATGGCTTTTTTTCACTTGTTTCGACATACTATACTATGGCTTTTTTATCACTAGTTTTGACATACTATACTATGGCTTTTTTATCACTTGTTTTGACATACTATACTATGGCTATTTTATTACTTTTTTCGACATACTATACTATGGCTTTTTTTCACTTGTTTCGACATACTATACTATGGCTATTTTATTACTTTTTTCGACATACTATACTATGGCTCTTTTATCACCTCTTTCGACATACTATACTATGGCTTTTTTATTACTTGTTTTGACATACTATACTGTTGCTATTTTATCATTTTTTTCGACATACTATACTATGGCTTTTTTATCAGTTGTTTTGACATACTATACTGTGGCTATTTTATCATTTTTTTCGACATACTATACTATGGCTTTTTTATCAGTTGTTTCGACATGCTATACTATGGCTATTTTATCACTTTTTTCGACATACTGTAGTATGGATTTTTTAGAACTTTTTATTGGCATACTAAACTATATGGGTTTTTATCACTTGTTTCGATATACTATACTATGACTTTTTTCGACAGACTATACTATGGCTTTTTTATCACTTGTTTTGACTTACTATACTATGGCTATTTTATCACTTTTTTCGATCTACTATGCTATAACTTTTTTCAACATACTCTACTATGACTTTTTTTTCACTTGTTTTGACATACTATACAATGGCTATTTTATCACGTTTTCGACATACTATACTATGGCTTTTTTATCTCTTTTTTCAACATACTGTACTATTGCTTTTTTATCACATGTTTCGACATACTATACTATGGCTTTTTCATCACTTGTTTTGACATACTATACAATGGCTATTTTATCACTTTTCTCGACATACTATGCTATGGCTTTTTTATCACTTTTTTCGACATACTATGCTATGGCTATTTTATCACTTGTGTCGACATACTATACTATGTGGCTATTTTATCACTTTTTTCGATCTACTATGCTGTGACTTTTTTCGACATACTATACTATGGCTTTTTTATCACTTTTTTCGATGTACTATACTATGACTTTTTTCGACATACTATACTATGGCTATTTTATCACTTTTTTCGATCTACTATGCTATGACTTTTTTATCACTTTTTTTGACATACTATACTATGGCTATTTTATCACTTTTTTCGACATTTAATATTGTGACTTTTTTCGACATACTATACTATGGCTTTTTTATCACTTGTGTCGACATACTTTACTATGGCTATTTTATCACTTTTTCGACATACTGTACTATGGCTTTTTTATCACTTTTTTCGACATACTATACTATTGCTTTTTTATCACTTGTGTCGACATACTGTACTATGTCGTTTTTATCACTTTTTTCGACATACTATACTATGGCTATTTTATCACTTTTTCGACATACTGTACTATGGCTTTTTTATCACTTTTTTCGACATAGTACACTATGTCGTTTTTATCACTTTTTTTGACATAAATTTGAAACTGAAATTTGTAAACAATTATTTGAAAGAATCCAGTTATTATATTGAGACATAACTGTTGCAGAATAACTCACTTTGGTTCAACAAGAATGGGATTCAAACCCATTTATGCAGAGTACAACGTATTAGCAGTCCATCACCTTAACCACTCAGCCATCTCAACTACCACGTCTGCCTATACGTATGGGCATACTGTTTCAACATACCATACTATGGCTTTTTTATCACTTGTTTCGACAAACTATACTATGACTTTTTTCGACATACTATACTATGGCTATTTTATCACTTGTGTCGACATACTATACTATGTGGTTTTTATCACTTTTTTCATCATACTATACTATGGCTATTTTATCACTTTTTTCGATCTACTATGCTATAACTTTTTTCAACGTACTATACTATGACTTTTTTTTCACTTGTTTTGACATACTATACAATGGCTATTTTATCACTTTTTCGACATACTATACTATGGCTTTTTTATCTCTTTTTCAACATACTATACTATTGCTTTTTTATCACGTTTCGACATACTATACTATGACTTTTTTCGACATACTATACTATGGCTATTTTATTACTTTTTTCGACATACTATACTATGGCTTTTTTTGACTTGTTTCGACATACTATACTATGGCTTTTTTATCACTTGTATTGACATACTATACTATGGCTTTTTTATCACTTTTTTCGACATACTATACTATGGCTGTTTTTCACTTGTTTCGACATACTATGCTATGGCTTTTTTATCACTTTTTTCGACATACTATGCTATGGCTATTTTATCACTTGTGTCGACATACTATACTATGTGGCCATTTTATCACTTTTTTCGATCTACTATGCTGTGACTTTTTTCGACATACTATACTATGGCTTTTTTATCACTTTTTTCGATCTACTATGCTATGACTTTTTTATCACTTTTTTTGACATACTATGGCTATTTTATCACTTTTTTCGACATATAATATTGTGACTTTTTTCGACATACTATACTATGGCTTTTTTATCACTTGTGTCGACATACTTTACTATGTCGTTTTTATCACTTTTTTCGACATACTATACTATGACTTTTTTCGACATACTATACTATGGCTATTTTATCACTTTTTCGACATTCTGTACTATGGCTTTTTTATCACTTTTTTCGACATACTATACTATTGCTTTTTTATCACTTGTGTCGTCATACTGTACTATGTCGTTTTTATCACTTTTTTCGACATAATATACTATGGCTATTTTATCAGTTTTTCGACATACTGTACTATGGCTATTTTATCCCTTTTTTTTGACATACTATGCTATGGCTTTTTTATCACTTGTTTCGACATACTATACTATGACTTTTTTCGACATACTATACTATGGCTTTTTTATCACTTTTTTCGACATACTATACTATGGCTATTTTATCACTTGTGTCGACATACTATACTATGTGGTTTTTATCACTTTTTTCATAATACTATACTGTGGCTATTTTCGACATACTATACTATGACTTTTTTCGACATACTATACTATGGCTTTTTTATCACTTTTTTCGACATACTGTACTATGGCTTTTTTATCACTTTTTTCGACATACTATGCTATGGCTTTTTCATCACTTGTTTCGACATACTATACTATGACTTTTTTCGACATACTATACTGTGGCTATTTTATCACTTTTTTCGATCTACTATGCTATGACTTTTTCGACATACTATACTATGGCTATTTTATCACTTTTTCGACATACTGTACTATGGCTTTTTTATCACTTTTTTCGACATACTATACTATGGCTATTTTATCACTTTTTTCGACATACTATGCTATGGCTTTTTCATCACTTGTTTCGACATACTATACTATGACTTTTTTCGACATACTATACTGTGGCTATTTTATCACTTTTTTCGATCTACTATGCTATGACTTTTTCGACATACTATACTATGGCTATTTTATCACTTTTTTCGATCTACTATGCTATTACTTTTTTATTACTTGTTTTGACATACTATACTATGGCTATTTTATCACTTTTTTCAACATATTATACTGTGACTTTTTTCGACATACTATACTATGGCTTTTTTATCACTTGTGTCGACATACTATACTATGTCGTTTTTATCACTTTTTTCGACATACTATACTATGACTTTTTTCGACATACTATACTATGGCTATTTTATCACTTTTTCGACATACTGTACTATGGCTTTTTTATCACTTTTTTCGACATACTATACTATGGCTATTTTATCACTTTTTTCGACATACTATGCTATGGCTTTTTTATCACTTGTTTCGACATACTATACTATGACTTTTTTCGACATACTATACTATGGCTATTTTATCACTTTTTTCGACATCCTATGCTATGACTTTTTTCGACATACAATACTATGGCTATTTTATCACTTTTTTCGACATACTATACTATGACTTTTTTCGACATACTATAGCATGGCTTTTTTAGAACTTTTTTTGGCATATTATACTATATGGTTTTCAATCACTTGTTTCGACATACTATAATATGACTTTTTTCGACAAACTATACTATGGCTTTTTTATCACTTGTTTTGACTTACTATACTATGGCTATTTTATCACTTTTTTCGATCTACTATGCTATAACTTTTTTCAACATACTATACTATGACCTTTTTTTCACTTGTTTTGACATACTATACAATGGCTATTTTATCACTTTTTCGACATACTGTACTATGGCTTTTTTATCACTTGCTTCGACATACTATACTATGACTTTTTTCGACATACTATACTATGGCTATTTTATCACTTTTTTCGATCTACTATGCTATGACTTTTTTCGACATACTATACTATGGCTATTTTATCACTTTTTTCGATCTACTATGCTATGACTTTTTTATCACTTGTTTTGACATACTATACTATGGCTATTTTATCACTTTTTTCGACATATTATACTGTGACTTTTTTCGACATACTATACTATGGCTTTTTTATCACTTGTGTCGACATACTATACTATGTCGTTTTTATCACTTTTTTCGACATACTATACTATGACTTTTTTCGACATACTATACTATGGCTATTTTATCACTTTTTCGACATACTGTACTATGGCTTTTTTATCACTTTTTTCGACATACTATGCTATGGCTATTTTATCACTTGTGTCGACATACTATACTATGTGGCCATTTTATCACTTTTTTCGATCTACTATGCTGTGACTTTTTTCGACATACTATACTATGGCTTTTTTATCACTTTTTTCGATGTACTATACTATGACTTTTTTCGACATACTATACTTTGGCTTTTTTTATCACTTTTTTCGATCTACTATGCTATGACTTTTTTATCACTTTTTTTGACATACTATGGCTATTTTATCACTTTTTTCGACATATAATATTGTGACTTTTTTCGACATACTATACTATGGCTTTTTTATCACTTGTGTCGACATACTTTACTATGTCGTTTTTATCACTTTTTTCGACATACTATACTATGACTTTTTTCGACATACTATACTATGGCTATTTTATCACTTTTTCGACATTCTGTACTATGGCTTTTTTATCACTTTTTTCGACATACTATACTATTGCTTTTTTATCACTTGTGTCGTCATACTGTACTATGTCGTTTTTATCACTTTTTTCGACATAATATACTATGGCTATTTTATCAGTTTTTCGACATACTGTACTATGGCTATTTTATCCCTTTTTTTTGACATACTATGCTATGGCTTTTTTATCACTTGTTTCGACATACTATACTATGACTTTTTTCGACATACTATACTATGGCTTTTTAATCACTTTTTTCGACATACTATACTATGGCTATTTTATCACTTGTGTCGACATACTATATACTATGTGGTTTTTATCACTTTTTTCATAATACTATACTGTGGCTATTTTCGACATACTATACTATGACTTTTTTCGACATACTATACTATGGCTTTTTTATCACTTTTTTCGACATACTGTACTATGGCTTTTTTATCACTTTTTCGACATACTATGCTATGGCTTTTTCATCACTTGTTTCGACATACTATACTATGACTTTTTTCGACATACTATACTGTGGCTATTTTATCACTTTTTCGATCTACTATGCTATGACTTTTTTCGACATACTATACTATGGCTTTTTTATCACTTTTTTCGACATACTGTACTATGGCTTTTTTATCACTTTTTTCGACATACTATACTATGGCTATTTTATCACTTTTTTCGACATACTATGCTATGGCTTTTTCATCACTTGTTTCGACATACTGATACTATGACTTTTTTCGACATACTATACTGTGGCTATTTTATCACTTTTTTCGATCTACTATGCTATGACTTTTTCGACATACTATACTATGGCTATTTTATCACTTTTTTCGATCTACTATGCTATACTTTTTTATACTTGTTTTGACATACTATACTATGGCTATTTTATCACTTTTTCAACATATTATACTGTGACTTTTTTCGACATACTATACTATGGCTTTTTTATCACTTGTGTCGACATACTATACTATGTCGTTTTTATCACTTTTTTCGACATACTATACTATGACTTTTTTCGACATACTATACTATGGCTATTTTATCACTTTTTCGACATACTGTACTATGGCTTTTTTATCACTTTTTTCGACATACTATACTATGGCTATTTTATCACTTTTTCGACATACTATGCTATGGCTTTTTTATCACTTGTTTCGACATACTATACTATGACTTTTTTCGACATACTATACTATGGCTATTTTATCACTTTTTTCGACATCCTATGCTATGACTTTTTTCGACATACAATACTATGGCTATTTTATCACTTTTTTCGACATACTATACTATGACTTTTTTCGACATACTATAGCATGGCTTTTTTAGAACTTTTTTTGGCATATTATACTATATGGTTTTCAATCACTTGTTTCGACATACTATATATGACTTTTTTCGACAAACTATACTATGGCTTTTTTATCACTTGTTTTGACTTACTATACTATGGCTATTTTATCACTTTTTTCGATCTACTATGCTATAACTTTTTTCAACATACTATACTATGACCTTTTTTTCACTTGTTTTGACATACTATACAATGGCTATTTTATCACTTTTTCGACATACTGTACTATGGCTTTTTTATCACTTGCTTCGACATACTATACTATGACTTTTTTCGACATACTATACTATGGCTATTTTATCACTTTTTTCGATCTACTATGCTATGACTTTTTTCGACATACTATACTATGGCTATTTTATCACTTTTTTCGATCTACTATGCTATGACTTTTTATCACTTGTTTTGACATACTACTATGGCTATTTTATCACTTTTTTCGACATATTATACTGTGACTTTTTTCGACATACTATACTATGGCTTTTTTATCACTTGTGTCGACATACTATACTATGTCGTTTTTATCACTTTTTTCGACATACTATACTATGACTTTTTTCGACATACTACACTATGGCTATTTTATCACTTTTTCGACATACTGTACTATGGCTTTTTTATCACTTTTTTCGACATACTATACTATGGCTATTTTATCACTTTTTTCGACAAACTATGCTATGACTTTTTTATCACTTCAAACTAATAAAATTGTAGATAATTATTTGTAAGAATCCAGTTATTATGTTGAGACCTAATTGTAGCAGAATAACTCACTTTGGTTCAACAAGAATGGGATTTGAACCCATGCATGCAGAGTACAACATAGTAGCAGTCCATCACCTTAACCACTCAGCCATCTCAACTACCACGGCTTCATATACCTATGGGCATACTATTTCAACATACCATACTGTGGCGTTTTTATCACTTTTTTCGACATACTATACTATGACTTTTTTATTACTAGTTTTGACATACTATACTATGGCGTTTTTCGACATACTATACTATGGCTATTTTATCACTTTTTTCAACATACTATGCTATGGCTTTTTTATCACTTTTTTCGACATACTATACTATGGCTATTTTATCACTTGTGTCGACATACTATACTATGTGGTTTTTATCACTTTTTTCATCATACTATACTATGGCTATTTTATCACTTTTTTCGATCTACTATGCTATAACTTTTTTCAACATACTATACTATGACTTTTTTTTCACTTGTTTTGACATACTATACAATGGCTATTTTATCACTTTTTCGACATACTATACTATGGCTTTTTTTTTTCTCTTTTTCAACATACTATAATATTGCTTTTTTATCACATGTTTCGACATACTATATTATGACTTTTTTCGACATACTATACTATGGCTATTTTATTACTTTTTTCGACATACTATACTATGGTTTTTTTTCACTTGTTTCGACATACTATACTATGGCTTTTTTATCACTTGTATTGACATACTATACTATGGCTTTTTTATCACTTTTTTCGACATACTATATTATGGCTTTTTTATCACTTTTTTGGAAATACTATACTATGACTTTTTTCAACATACTATACTATGGCTTTTTTATCACTTGTTTTGACATACTATACTATGGCTTTTTTATCACTTTTTTCGAAATACTATACAATGACTTTTTTCGACATACTATACTATGGCTTTTTTATCACTTGTTTTGACATACTATACTATGGCTTTTTTATCACTTTTTTCGACAAACTATATTATGGCTTTTTTATCACTTTTTTCGATATACTATACTATGACTTGTTTCGACATACTATACTATGACTTTTTTATCACTTGTTTTGACATACTATACTATGGCATTTGACGACATACTATACTATGGCTATTTTATCACTTTTTTCAACATACTATGCTATGGCTTTTTTATCACTTTTTTCGACATACTATACTATGGCTATTTTATCACTTGTGTCGACATACTATACTATGTGGTTTTTATCACTTTTTTCGATCATACTATACTATGGCTATTTTATCACTTTTTTCGATCTACTATGCTTTTTAACTTTTTTCAACATACTATACTATGACTTTTTTTCACTTGTTTTGACATACATACAATGGCTATTTTATCACTTTTTCGACATACGTATACTATGGCTTTTTTATCTCTTTTTCAACATACTATACTATGCTTTTTTATCACATGTTTCGACATCTATACTATGACTTTCTTTTGACATACTATACTATGGCTATTTTATACTTTTTCGACATACTATACTATGGCTATTTATCACTTTTTTCGACATACTATACTATGGCTTTTTCATCACTGTTTTGACATACTATACTATGGCTTTTTATCACTTGTTTCGACAAACTATGACTATGACTTTTTTCGACATACTATACTATGGCTATTTTATCACTTGTGTCGACATACTATACTATGTGGTTTTTATCACTTTTTTCATCATACTATACTATGGCTATTTTATCACTTTTTTCGATCTACTATGCTATAACTTTTTTCAACATACTATACTATGACTTTTTTTTCACTTGTTTTGACATACTATACAATGGCTATTTTATCACTTTTTCGACATACTATACTATGGCTTTTTATCTCTTTTTCAACATACTATACTATTGCTTTTTATCACTGTTTCGACATACTATACTATGACTTTTTTCGACATACTATACTATGGCTATTTTATTACTTTTTTCGACATACTATACTATGGCTTTTTTCACTTGTTTCGACATACTATACTATGGCTTTTTATCACTTGTATTGACATACTATACTATGGCTTTTTTATCACTTTTTTCGACATACTATACTATGGCTGTTTTTCACTTGTTTCGACATACTATGCTATGGCTTTTTTATCACTTTTTTCGACATACTATGCTATGGCTATTTTATCACTTGTGTCGACATACTATACTATGTGGCTATTTTATCACTTTTTTCGATCTACTATGCTGTGACTTTTTTCGACATACTATACTATGGCTTTTTTATCACTTTTTTCGATGTACTATACTATGACTTTTTTCGACATACTATACTTGGCTTTTTTATCACTTTTTTCGATCTACTATGCTATGACTTTTTTATCACTTTTTTTGACTTACTATGGCTATTTTATCACTTTTTTCGACATATAATATTGTGACTTTTTTCGACATACTATACTATGGCTTTTTTATCACTTGTGTCGACATACTTTACTATGTCGTTTTTATCACTTTTTTCGACATACTATACTATGACTTTTTTCGACATACTATACTATGGCTATTTTATCACTTTTTCGACATTCTGTACTATGGCTTTTTTATCACTTTTTTCGACATACTATACTATTGCTTTTTTATCACTTGTGTCGACATACTGTACTATGGCTATTTTATCCCTTTTTTTTGACATACTATGCTATGGCTTTTTTATCACTTGTTTCGACATACTGTACTATGGCTATTTTATCCCTTTTTTTTGACATACTATGCTATGGCTTTTTTATCACTTTTTTCGACATACTATACTATGACTTTTTTCGACATACTATACTATGGCTTTTTATCACTTTTTTCGACATACTATACTATGGCTTTTTATCACTTGTGTCGACATACTATACTATGTGGTTTTTATCACTTTTTTCATAATACTATACTGTGGCTATTTTCGACATACTATACTATGACTTTTTTCGACATACTATACTATGGCTTTTTTATCACTTTTTTCGACATACTGTACTATGGCTTTTTTATCACTTTTTTCGACGTACTATACTATGGCTATTTTATCACTTTTTTCGACATACTATGCTATGGCTTTTTCATCACTTGTTTCGACATACTATACTATGACTTTTTTCGACATACTATACTGTGGCTATTTTATCACTTTTTTCGATCTACTATGCTATGACTTTTTCGACATACTATACGATGGCTATTTTATCACTTTTTCGACATACTGTACTATGGCTTTTTTATCACTTTTTTCGACATACTATACTATGGCTCTTTTATCACGTTTTTCGACATACTATATTATGGCTTTTTTATCAGTTGTTTCGACATGCTATACTATGGCTATTTCATCACTTTTTTCGACATATTGTAGTATGGATTTTTTAGAACTTTTTTTTGGCATACTAAACTATATGGGTTTTTATCACTTGTTTTGATATACTATACTATGACTTTTTTCGACAGACTATACTATGGCTTTTTTATCACTTGTTTTGACTTACTATACTATGGCTATTTTATCACTTTTTTCGATCTTCTATGCCATAACTTTTTTCAACATACTATACTATGGCTTTTTTATCACTTGTTTTGATATACTATACTAATGGCATTTTTCGACATACTATACTATGGCTTTTTTCGACATACTATACTGTGGCTATTTTATCACTTTTTTCGATCTACTATGCTATGACTTTTTCGACATACTATACTATGGCTATTTTATCACTTTTTTCGATCTACTATGCTATGACTTTTTTATCACTTGTTTTGACATACTATACTATGGCTATTTTATCACTTTTTTCAACATATTATACTGTGACTTTTTTCGACATACTATACTATGGCTTTTTTATCACTTGTGTCGACATACTATACTATGTCGTTTTTATCACTTTTTTCGACATACTATACTATGACTTTTTTCGACATACTATACTATGGCTTTTTTATCACTTTTTTGGAAATACTATACTATGACTTTTTTCAACATACTATACTATGGCTTTTTTATCACTTGTTTTGACATACTATACTATGGCTTTTTTATCACTTTTTTCGAAATACTATACAATGACTTTTTTCGACATACTATACTATGGCTTTTTCATCACTTGTTTTGACATACTATACTATGGCTTTTTTATCACTTTTTTCGACATACTATATTATGGCTTTTTTATCACTTTTTTCGATATACTATACTATGACTTGTTTCGACATACTATACTATGACTTTTTTATCACTTGTTTTGACATACTATACTATGGCATTTGACGACATACTATACTATGGCTATTTTATCACTTTTTTCAACATACTATGCTATGGCTTTTTTATCACTTTTTTCGACATACTATACTATGGCTATTTTATCACTTGTGTCGACATACTATACTATGTGGTTTTTATCACTTTTTTCATCATACTATACTATGGCTATTTTATCACTTTTTTCGATCTACTATGCTATAACTTTTTTCAACATACTATACTATGACTTTTTTTTCACTTGTTTTGACATACTATACAATGGCTATTTTATCACTTTTTCGACATACTATACTATGGCTTTTTTATCTCTTTTTCAACATACTATACTATTGCTTTTTTATCACATGTTTCGACATACTATACTATGACTTTTTTCGACATACTATACTATGGCTATTTTATTACTTTTTTCGACATACTATACTATGGCTTTTTCATCACTTGTTTTGACATACTATACAATGGCTATTTTATCACTTTTCTCGACATAGTATGCTATGGCTTTTTTATCACTTTTTTCGACATACTATGCTATGGCTATTTTATCACTTGTGTCGACATACTATACTATGTGGCTATTTTATCACTTTTTTCGATCTACTATGCTATGACTTTTTTATCACTTGTTTTGACATACTATACTATGGCTATTTTATCACTTTTTTCGACATATTATACTGTGACTTTTTTCGACATACTATACTATGGCTTTTTTATCACTTGTGTCGACATACTATACTATGTCGTTTTTATCACTTTTTTCGACATACTATACTATGACTTTTTTCGACATACTATACTATGGCTATTTTATCACTTTTTCGACATACTGTACTATGGCTTTTTTATCACTTTTTTCGACATACTATACTATGGCTATTTTATCACTTTTTTCGACATACTATGCTATGGCTTTTTTATCACTTGTTTCGACATACTATACTATGACTTTTTTCGACATACTATACTATGGCTATTTTATCACTTTTTTCGACATCCTATACTATGACTTTTTTCGACATACAATACTATGGCTATTTTATCACTTTTTTCGACATACTATACTATGACTTTTTTCGACATACTATAGCATGGCTTTTTTAGAACTTTTTTTGGCATATTATACTATATGGTTTTCAATCACTTGTTTCGACATACTATAATATGACTTTTTTCGACAACCTATACTATGGCTTTTTTATCACTTGTTTTGACTTACTATACTATGGCTATTTTATCACTTTTTTCGATCTACTATGCTATAACTTTTTTCAACATACTATACTATGACTTTTTTTTCACTTGTTTTGACATACTATACAATGGCTATTTTATCACTTTTTCGACATACTGTACTATGGCTTTTTTATCACTTTTTTCGACATACTATACTATGGCTATTTTATCACTTTTTTCGACATGCTATGCTATGGCTTTTTTATCACTTGTTTCGACATACTATACTATGACTTTTTTCGACATACTATACTATGGCTATTTTATCACTTTTTTCGATCTACTATGCTATGACTTTTTTCGACATACTATACTATGGCTATTTTATCACTTTTTTCGATCTACTATGCTATGACTTTTTTATCACTTGTTTTGACATACTATACTATGGCTATTTTATCACTTTTTTCGACATATTATACTGTGACTTTTTTCGACATACTATACTATGGCTTTTTTATCACTTGTGTCGACATACTATACTATGTCGTTTTTATCACTTTTTTCGACATACTATACTATGACTTTTTTCGACATACTATACTATGGCTATTTTATCACTTTTTCGACATACTGTACTATGGCTTTTTTATCACTTTTTTCGACATACTATACTATGGCTATTTTATCACTTTTTTCGACAAACTATGCTATGACTTTTTTATCACTTCAAACTAATAAAATTGTAGATAATTATTTGTAACAATCCAGTTATTATGTTGAGACATAATTGTAGCAGAATAACTCACTTTGGTTCAACAAGAATGGGATTTGAACCCATGCATGCAGAGTATAACATATTAGCAGTCCATCACCTTAACCACTCTGCCATCTCAACTACCATGGCTTCATATACCTATGGGCATACTATTTCAACATACCATACTGTGGCGTTTTTATCACTTTTTTCGACATACTATACTATGACTTTTTTATTACTAGTTTTGACATACTATACTATGGCGTTTTTCGACATACTATACTATGGCTATTTTATCACTTTTTTCAACATACTATGCTATGGCTTTTTTATCACTTTTTTCGACATACTATACTATGGCTATTTTATCACTTGTGTCGACATACTATACTATGTGGTTTTTATCATTTTTTTCATCATACTATACTATGGCTATTTTATCACTTTTTTCGATCTACTATGCTATAACTTTTTTCAACATACTATACTATGACTTTTTTTTCACTTGTTTTGACATACTATACAATGGCTATTTTATCACTTTTTCGACATTCTATACTATGGCTTTTTTATCTCTTTTTCAACATACTATACTATTGCTTTTTTATCACATGTTTCGGCATACTATACTATGACTTTTTTCGACATACTATACTATGGCTATTTTATTACTTTTTTCGACATACTATACTATGGTTTTTTTTCACTTGTTTCGACATACTATACTATGGCTTTTTTATCACTTGTATTGACATACTATACTATGGCTTTTTTATCACTTTTTTCGACATACTATACTATGGCTGTTTTTCACTTGTTTCGACATACTATGCTATGGCTTTTTTATCACTTTTTTCGACATACTATGCTATGGCTATTTTATCACTTGTGTCGACATACTATACTATGTGGCCATTTTATCACTTTTTTCGATCTACTATGCTGTGACTTTTTTTGACATACTATACTATGGCTTTTTTATCACTTTTTTCGATGTACTATACTATGACTTTTTTCGACATACTATACTATGGCTATTTTATCACTTTTGTCGACATACTTTACTACGTCGTTTTTATCACTTTTTTCGACATACTATACTATGACTTTTTTCGACATACTATACTATGGCTATTTCATCACTTTTTCGACATTCTGTACTATGGCTTTTTTATCACTTTTTTCGACATACTATACTATGGCTATTTTATCACTTGTGTCGACATACTATACCATGTGGTTTTTATCACTTTTTTCATCATACTATACTGTGGCTATTTTGTCACTTTTTTCGATCTATTATGCTATGACTTTTTTCGACATACTATACTATGGCTATTTTATCACTTTTTTCGATCTACTATGCTATGACTTTTTTATCACTTGTTTTGACATACTATACTATGGCTATTTTATCACTTTTTTCGACATATTATACTGTGACTTTTTTCGACATACTATACTATGGCTTTTTTATCACTTGTGTCGACATACTATATTATGACTTTTTTGGACATACTATACTATGGCTATTTTATCACTTTTTCGACATACTGTACTATGGCTTTTTTATCACTTTTTTCGACATACTATGCTATGGCTTTTTTATCACTTGTTTCGACATACTATACTATGACTTTTTTCGACATACTATACTGTGGCTATTTTATCACTTTTTTCGATCTACTATGCTATGACTTTTTTATCACTTGTTTTGACATACTATACTATGGCTATTTTATCACTTTTTTCGACATATTATACTGTGACTTTTTTCGACATACTATACTATGGCTTTTTTATCACTTGTGTCGACATACTATACTATGTCGTTTTTATCACTTTTTTCGACATACTATACTATGACTTTTTTCGACATACTATACTATGGCTATTTTATCACTTTTTACGACATACTATGCTATGGCTTTTTTATCACTTGTTTCGACATACTATACTATGACTTTTTTCGACATACTATACTATGGCTATTTTATCACTTTTTTCGACATCCTATACTATGACTTTTTTCGACATACAATACTATGGCTATTTTATCACTTTTTTCGACATACTATACTATGACTTTTTTCGACATACTATAGCATGGCTTTTTTAGATCTTTTTTTGGCATATTATACTATGTGGTTTTCAATCACTTGTTTCGACATACTATAATATGACTTTTTTCGACAAACTATACTATGGCTTTTTTATCACTTGTTTTGACTTACTATACTATGGCTATTTTATCACTTTTTTCGATCTACTATGCTATAACTTTTTTCAACATACTATACTATGACTTTTTTTTCACTTGTTTTGACATACTATACAATGGCTATTTTATCACTTTTTCGACATACTGTACTATGGCTTTTTTATCACTTTTTTTGACATACTATACTTTTGCTATTTTATCACTTTTTTCGACATGCTATGCTATGGCTTTTTTATCACTTGTTTCGACATACTATACTATGACTTTTTTCGACATACTATACTATGGCTATTTTATCACTTTTTTCGATCTACTATGCTATGACTTTTTTATCACTTGTTTTGACATACTATACTATGGCTATTTTATCACTTTTTTCAACATATTATACTGTGACTTTTTTCGACATACTATACTATGGCTTTTTTATCACTTGTGTCGACATACTATACTATGTCGTTTTTATCACTTTTTTCGACATACTATACTATGACTTTTTTCGACATACTATACTATGGCTATTTTATCACTTTTTCGACATACTGTACTATGGCTTTTTTATCACTTTTTTCGACATACTATACTATGGCTATTTTATCACTTTTTTCGACAAACTATGCTATGACTTTTTTATCACTTCAAACTAATAAAATTGTAGATAATTATTTGTAAGAATCCAGTTATTATGTTGAGACATAATTGTAGCAGAATAACTCACTCTGGTTCAACAAGAATGGGATTTGAACCCATGCATGCAGAGTACAACATATTAGCAGTCCATCACCTTAACCACTCAGCCATCTCAACTACCATGGCTTCATATACCTTTGGGCATACTATTTCAACATACCATACTGTGGCGTTTTTATCACTTTTTTCGACATACTATACTATGACTTTTTTATTACTAGTTTTGACATACTATACTATGGCGTTTTTCGACATACTATACTATGGCTTTTTTATCACTTGTTTCGACATAGTACACTATGTCGTTTTTATCACTTTTTTTGACATACTATACTATGACTTTTTTCGACATACTATAGTATGGCTATTTTTGAACTTTTTTCGGCATACTATACTACGGCTTTTTTATCACCTTTGTCGACATGCTATGCTATAACTGTTTTCATCATACTATACTAAATTACTGATAACATTAGAATTTCTCTGGGAGAATAGTATATTATAGAATAGAATAATATAGTATGGCTTTTTATCACTTTTTCGACACTTTATACTATGGCTTCTTTATCACTTTTTTTGACATACTATACTATGGATTTTTTATCACCTTTTTTGACATGCCATAATATGGCTTCTTTATCACTTTTTTTGACATACTATACTATGGATTTTTTATTACCTTTTTCGACATGCTATGCTATGACTGTTTTCATCATACTATACTAATGTACTGATAACATTAGCATTTCTCTGGGAGAAACTAATAAAATTGTAGATAATTATTTGTAAGAATCCAGTTATTATGTTTAGACATAACTGTAGCAGAATTACTCACTTTGGTTCAACAAGAATGGGATTCGAACTCATGCATGCAGAGTATAACGCATTTGCAGTCTATCACCTTAACCACTCAGCCACCTCAACTACCACATCTGCCTATGATAACATACCATACTATGGCTTTTTTAACCACTTTTTTTCGACATACAGTACTATTTTATAAAGTTTTTTGACATACTATACTGTGAGTTTTTTCAACATGCTATTCTATGGCTTTTTTATCACTTTTTACGACATACTATACTGTGACTTTTTTCGACATACTATACTATGCCGTTTTTATCACTTTTTTTGACATACAATGCTATGGCTTTTTTATCACTTTTTTCGACATACTATGTATATATATATATATATATATATATATATATATATATATATATATATATATATATATATATATGTGTGTTCCCTTAGGAAAATGTTGAATTATCTAATTCAATTGTTTTTTTTCTATTTTTTTTTAAAATAAATTATCAATAAATCTAACTTACTTTTTTCCTTTTTTATGTTTTATGTCATTATAACTTTGTTATACCGCTCAAAAGACATTAAGTGTGGCTGGTTTGGCTCAGCTGGTTGAGCACGCGCACATATGCTTGGAGGTTTATACCTCGACGCAGAAGTCAGTGTTTGAATCCGACCTTTGACGATTTCTTGCATGTCTTCCCCCTCTCTCTCTCTCTCTCTCCCCTTTCTCACCTAGCTGTCCTACTGAATAAAGGTGGTAAAGCCCAAAAAATAAACTTTAAAAAAAGAAAAGACATTACGCTACTCCTTCTGGCCATGGTTGTGCTTGTTAATTTGAGATGCCAGACTTGCAGATATAAAAATGAGCTCACAGTGAGTAATAATGTGACAAGAGCAAAAAATGCTCAAAAATGGCTTGAGTTTCATAGGGTCAAATCTTATTTACGGATTCATACTCCTTTAAAACCTTAAAATGTTCCACATCTTTTATTAATTAGGAGTTTTATACATCAGTTCTTTTCTTACATTTTGAAAATATTGAACACAGCTGATTGAGATTTCCTAATAAGACACACCAATTTCCCATTTTACCAACTCATTCATTACTCTTTTAGTTATTTCTTTATTCAATTTAAAGCCTGCGCTTCAGTTTCACATTAGCTTTTAGGAAAACTCTCATATAATATTGGTATTATTCTGCTTTTTTAAGACATTCTTATTAATTACAACCATTTCCACTTTTCCACATTTTCCTACATCAACTTCTTACACATTTTAAACAGCAATTCAGTGTAGCAATAGCTTCATTTTAAAAACTTAGGTTTACACTTATGAAATTTTCCACTTTTGTTTGATACATTATTGGTGTTATTCAACATTTCAATGAAATGAATACTACTAAAACTATTTCCACTTTTCCAACTATTCTCACTGCTTAATTAATTTAGCTTTTCAGCATTCACAAGCATTTTCTGCATTAATGCATTTTCTAGTTACATTATGGAAGCCAGAACAGGATTATCAAATGAAAATAAGTATCCCTATCTGAAGAGGTGAAGAAGTTTCCCTCACTCTTCAACCCTGCTTATCCTGCATATACAGCAGGTTTCATTACAATGACTCATCACAGCATCTTGCAGGATCTCCCTCTGCTGAAGGACTTTAACTTTGTCTTCACCTTAACGGTTCCCAAGGGTTATAGCTGGTGATGGTATGTCTTAGCAGTTAAATTAAAAAGTGACTGCTCCAAAGCTTTAATGCCAGCCTGTCTTCCATCTCACAGACAAGACGCTCTTTGGCAGCCAGGAAATGCTGCCGAATGATTGACACCAGAATCATGTGCAAGTGAAACCCAGAGGAGTCTCTGCGGACTGGACTCCGGTTATTGGACCACCATCAAGGGCGCATGAAAACAACAGAGAATTAGGGCTGAAATGAATAATCAACACGGTTGATCGGGAAGGGATTAACAAAAACAAATGGCTCAATAACTACTACAGTTATGCTAATGAAAAGTTCTCCTTGTACCTTAGAGTAATTAATCATATCTTAACTGGGGCCCAGTCCTACTGCTTGGTGTCTGTCACTAAAAAATAATGACCATTACTTTAGCTGTAATTACTCACGCATGCTTCTCAAAAACAATTGGCCCCACCTCTCCCGGCCCCTGTTACTCTTGAGATGTTTCAATTATTGCAAGCTTTCCAGATCGTTTCCTATAATATGATTTGTTTAGTGTACTGTAGTAATTTGTCTGTAGGCCTATTGATCTGTTATGGCAGGAAGGTTTGGACCGTATTCAGACCGCCTCTCTATCCATCCATCCATCTATCTTTCCATTATCTGTAACCGCTTATCCTTCACAGGGTCATGGAGGGCTGGAGCCAGCTGACATTGACAAGAGGCCGGCTACATCCTGGAAAGGTCTCCTGTCAATCCCAGGACTGACACATAGAGACAAGACAGACAACCATTCACGCTCCCATACACACCTGAGGGCAATTTTGGAGTCAACAATTAGCCTAATTAAACTAACCTGCATGGAGATAATGCAAACTCCACACACAGGGGCCCAATCTCTAGCATGTACACAATGTGATTCAAATGCAGCTTTCAACCAACAGCAGCGCTTTTGTCATGAGTGATTCTGTTCTGTCAGTAGACTGAGGACTGTTAGTCTACATTTCTTATCAGAATCAGAATCAGAAAGGGCTTTATTGCCAAGTACGGTTTTTACACATACAAGGAATTTGTCATGGTGTTGTTGGTGCATGTCACACATTCTCTAAATATAAGAAGGATAAGAAGAATATAAACAATATAAGTATAAATATATACACACAGTATGTATTAATAAAGATAAAAATAAAATATAAAATAAAATAAATAAAATAAGTAAAATAAGTAAAAAGGAACTATACAGCAGAGTAGGTACAGTGGCATGAGGAGCCAGAGGTGGGGTGTGGAGAGAGTCAGGGTGGGTTCCGGGCCTTGTTGATAAGGCTAGTGGCGGAGGGGAAAAAACTGTTCATGTGGCGTGAGGTCCTGATGGACCTCAGCCTCCTGCCAGAGGGGAGTGTCTCAAACAGTTTGTGTCCAGGGTGGGAGGGGTCAGCCACAATCTTTCCAGCATGCTTCAGAGTCCTGGTGGCGTATAGGTCCTGGAGCGGCGGCAGATTGCAGCCAATCGCCTTCTCTGCAGACCGAATGACACGCTGCAGCCTACCCTTGTCCTTGGCAGTGGCAGCAGTGTACCAGATGGTGATGGAGGATGTGAGGATGGACTCAATGATGGCTGTGTAGAAGTGCACCATCATTGTCTTTGGCAGGTTGAATTTCTTCAGCTGCCACAGGAAGTACATCCTCTGTTGTGCTTTCTTGATGAGAGAGCTGATGTTCAGCTCCCACTTGAGGTCTTGGGAGAGCAGAAAGACTCCACAGTGTCAATTGTGGAGCCACAGAGGGTGATGGGGGCAGGTGAGGCTGAGTTCTTCCTGAAGTCCACAACCATCTCCACTGTCTTAAGAGCGTTGAGCTCTAGGTTGTTTTGATTGCACCGGGTCACCAGGTGGTCAGCCTCCCACCTGTAGGCGATGAGGGAGGTGTCGTCTGCGAACTTCAGAAGCTTGACAGACTGTTGGTGTACAGGGAGAAGAGCAGAGGGGAAAGAACACAGCCCTGGGGGGATCCGGTGCTGATGGTCTGTGAGTCGGAGATGTGTTCCCCCAGCGTCACATGCTGCTTCCTGTCAGACAGGAAGTCAGTGATCCACCTGCAGATGGAGTCAGGCACGCCTAGCTGGGAGAGCTTCTCCTGAAGCAGAGCCAGGATGATGGTATTAAAGGCAGAGCTGAAGTCCACAAGCAGGATCCTGGCGTAGGTTCCTGCGGAGTCCAGGTGCCAGAGGATGTAGTAGAGGGCCAGGTTGACTGCATTGTCTACAGACCTATCGGCTCTGTAGGCAAACTGCAGGGGGTCCAGGAGGGGGTCAGTGATGGCTTTGAGGTGTGAAAGCACAAGGCGCTCAAAGGACTTCATAACCACAGAGGTCAGGGCGACGGGTCTGAAGTCGTTAAGTCCTGTGGTCCTTGGCTTCTTGGGAACAGGGATATCTAACAGTTATCTATACTCTTTTCATACCGTCATGTTGTTTCACTGACAGAACATCATATGATGCCGCAAAATGGGATTTACAATATTGCAAGGGAATTATGAATGCTTTTTGCACAAAAGTGTAATGCTCTGCTTTTATAACTTACAAATGCATTGCGTACATAAGTAGAAAAAAAATCTCAATGTGTCAAAACTCAATTGTGAATTTTGCCTAAGGATCCTGATGCAGAAGAAGGGAAACCGCCTGGGGAAATCAGATGCCCATCCAAGAAGTTAGCCTCTGCCTATGGGACTTGTTTGTCAGAAAGGTCCTTTGACTGTATTTGAAATAGCCGAGAGACATGCATTCTCCTGCAGTGTGACGGCGTTGATGCCATGTATCTTAGAAAAATAGGGAGGGGCGGCCTCTAGCTCACCAGTAAGAGCATCGCCCCATGTTGGCTGAGTCCTGCAGCGGTGCAGGGTTCAAATCTGACCTGCTACCCTTTGCTGTGTGTCATCCCCCATCTCTCTACCCCTTTCATGTCTATCCACTTTCAAATAAAGGGAAAAGCCCCAAAAAATAATCTTTAAAAGAAAGATAGGGAGAGAGAGCAGTCTGGAAACTGTCTGGGACACTGAATGGTCTGGATTTGCAAGTGTGAAATAATGAATTTAAGCAAAATATTCATTAAGGTGATAAAATAGTGTTATTATTTTACAAAATGATTGCATGCAGATATGTAAATGTTGTTTTGGAGCCAGTACAATTACATTTTAAGTCATGGGTAACTACTTTCTAATTTTGTTATCTAATTATTACTGTGTTGATATTTATGGTAGTTAGACCAATAAAATGTGACATGCACACAGAACTGCAGTGCTAAAGGAGAGGAATATTTGATTCTACTAGATGAAATTGACCCAAAAAAACTTTTTGTGATAAGAAAGTTGTACGCAGCGTGCTTTGCAAGAACTAAGTATAAAACCACAGCACTTAATGGACTTAGCAAATAAACGTATGTTGTTATATATCCCAAGATTTGAAATTCAATGCCAGCCTAAAAAAATCATGTCCATGAAACTTTGTCTTTTATGTGGTGGATCTCTAAAAAGCAGTTCACAGGAGCAGTGGATGGGTTCAGCAACCTTGTGGCTGGTCTTTATCACACTTGTAATAACAGAGAAGAGAGTAATTCCATTAATAATGAAATCTGACTCAATATATTCATCAGCCTACTTGTCATTCTGCACACACTCTGCTCAGTGTGTCACTTTTTGGAGTAAATTAATCATTCCAGCTGTTATTTACATCCAGTGTGTCTACAGTTGTATCAGCCAAATTATTGTCATAAATCTCACTAATTCTTGACACTCTCCAGTTTGGATATGTAACGGACTTGCATGAACTTAACCTCATCAAACTTTGAGTCCCGATATGTTTTCCCCTTTTCATCTTGCTTGCATCGATAAAAGTCAACTATATTGATACAATAATTTACAAGAGTTTAATGAGCCTCTTCTTTCCTCTAAATATCCCCGATGATTAAACACACAACTAAACAAGCTTACTGAAACACTATAAATGCAAATGTGGGTGGCTGAATTGCATTTCATTTGCATGGAAAAAGCCATATCCTGAATCATTTCTTTCTTAATTGGAAGAGAGGTCTCACATTCTTTTCCTCTAACTGACAGAAGTCAGAAGGTCAAACATAAAAATGCATCCCTTATATTTCTACTCTTCTCATGTACTTCTCCTGTACTGACACTTGTTGCTTACACATGATGACAGACCAGTTGCTATAGATACTGTACCAGACCAGGGCTTGTCATCCATCTCTAGCTTGTGTGTTTCTGAATAGATGTTATTATTTTACACACCTCTGATAAATATTCAGCACTACATTTACATACATTCAATTTACACCAGTGATCTGTGTGTAATTAGTGCCAGATTTACTAAGGCTGGAGTCAATTTTGCAGTCAGCGACTGTGAATGCCCTCTAGCAATATTCTGAGAAGGAAGGAGAGCTCAAAAGGTGTAGATTAGCACTGGGATTTGCCTCAGAGCAGCAATGTCGGAGAAAACGTGATAATGTAGTGATGCTGCATTAAAAAACAGATTAATGAAGCAATGAGATTCTAAAGCATTTACTGCAAAGGCCACCTGAGAAAACATATTTCCTTACTGTGTTAGATTCTGTTACTGTGCATAGAGAGATTTGTAAAGTTATGCAACAGTCAGAGTCAATAAGCAACTCAGCAACTGAAACCAAGGAAATGATAAAACAGAATTACATAATAAGGTCCACAAATAAAATGACCATTTAGCTTTTTAAGCTTTCGCAACAGTTGATAAACCAGGTTAGACAAGACATGCTGGAGGATCCTATTAAAGTAATGTGTAAAATGAATTAAGATTCATTTATTCATTCATTCATCCAATAGCCTAGTTACAGAAGCCAAATGCACAATAACAAGATTAGGTGTCTACAGCCATGCTAGCAGTTCTGTGAGGCTGTAGATAGTGACAGTGTTGCTCACAATGGCAATGCTAACATGCTCATGTTTAGCAGGTGCAGTGTTTATAATCTTAGTTTGGAATGCAAACTTTTACTAATAAGACCTAAACCCAAAGTATAGATGATGCTGATGGGAATTTCTTAGTTCTGCAGGTAATTGGCAATAAACGACCAATTAGGATTTGTACATGGTGGTGCAGGGGATCATCAAAGTTATTATAATTCATCCTGAGGTGGACATGGATGTCTAAACCAAACCTTATAGTAAAGGTGGAGGAAAATCCAGGAGTCAAAGTCATTAGGATTCATTGTCTAGGAACCGTGATCGCCTGTACAAAATGTGCTGGTCTAGATGTTGAGATATTTTACTGGATGAGAGAAAACTTTGACGTGCTAGGGTTGCTAGAAGAAAAGTCAGTGGCTCACCAAAGTCCTCCTCCGGGGACCAAGAATATCTCTACCAAATTGTATAACAATCCACCCAATAAAAAAATGAAACGAAAATGTTAACCTCATGGCAGTGACAGAGGAAACGTATACAAAATCTCATGGCATTTCATTCATTATTTGTTGAGATATTTCAATTTAAACATTTTTGAACATGTGTCTACATTTTGTCAATTGCTTAGTAGAAAGAACCCTTTTAACCTTTCAACTTTCCCATATGCCAACAGGTTCTCACTCCCATCTCGTAAAATACGGATGCTTGGTCAGGTGCCTTTGTCGTTGTTATTGACGCTAAAAGTCTCCTTTAGCATCATATAACACACTTTAACTAAACGCGCTTGGTCGGGACTATTGGCGTCCCTTTTGACGCAGTTATGTTAAGGAAAAGGTCCTTGGTGGGCTTACGTTTCCGTGACACGCGGGAAGAACGGGACGGTTGGGTTTAGGAAAAGGTCGTGGGTGGGCTTACGCTTCCGTGACACGGGGGGAATAACGGGACAGTTAAAAAAGAAGCGACTTAAGGAAACGTGACAAGCGGGACACAAACCCCGGTCTCCTGGGTGAAAGTCCTGTGTTTGACTCATCCGCCACCCCAACCAACCTCCCTACGCAAAATTTCGGCCTTACATACTACTCGCTAAACCCCGTGTAGCTGCCTGCTCTCCCCTGTACGTTATACAAACACGTGGAAGGACGCCTTTTTCGTCGCTTCAGACACTGACAGCCACTGTCCAAACGTCTGTATTTTACGAGTTCGGAGTGAGAACGGGTTGCATATGCATGAAATGAAAAATATGCACAGTGAACTCAACACCAGCTGTACTGCCTAAAAAGTTGATTGATTACATTACCACATTAACTGCCAGGAAGGCTTGAACGCTGCTGTTGGTGCATCTACAGATCAGACCAGAGCTCACATCTTTAAGTTTGGTAAAGGGCTTTAAACATCTCATGTATTGGTGTAACTTCTCTCTCTCTCTCTCTCTCTCTCTCTCTCTCTCTCTCTCTCTCAGTATTTAATATGGAGTGAATGGCCCAACAGCATCCTGTGCTGATTCTTTAAAGTACCTATATCCCCCAGAACCTGTAAATGCTTTGACTTCATAACTTGTCTCCTGCTAGTTGTACTACAACACTTACTTTACAAAAATAGGCATATGCATAATTTTGGGGAATATCTTTTGCCATAAAAACATTTTTTTAATATATGTCATAATTACAAAGAGGCATGTCTCCAAAACTACTCCACACATATAACCCGATCCGATACTTCTATAATATATAAAAAAAGAATAAAGAAGAGCGAAAAAACAGATCCAGGATGTTCCTTATTTTTTATTTATTCACCTTATTTTAACATTCAACAACTCTGTTAACAAACAGAGCACTTCTGTTACATATCTCACAGTTTGCTATGGCAATGTTGTTGTCATCAACTTTATAATACCTCTAGACCGCAGACCTACTCGCGCTTTTCGCTTCAAGCTGCTTCCGTGTTCTACTTTGCCGGCATTTAACCAATAGCGTCTCTGCAACAAAGTGATGTCATGCCGCACGCGTTGCTGTTTCTGTGTGGAGTCAAAAGGGTCTAACTCTGTGCCACCGCATAACTATAGATGTGTTAAAAAATAATGACAATATATATACATATATATCCGAGTCCTGATCCGGAGGTAACGTCCGATTCCGATCGAGTCTGAAACCACGTGATCGGGCCCGATTTCCGATCATGTGATCGGATCTGGACATCCCTACTAAAAATGTCCCCGGATTTTGTCTCAGAAATCTGGTTACCTTAAGGTAATTACAGAATGTAAATACCTCTAATGAAAAAAGTCACAACCATAAATAGTTTGATAAATAGGGTTTGATACAATAAATAAAAAATATTATAACTCCGTATGGAAGGAATCCACTGTACAAGCACTCGTTAAATCCCCACATTGTAATTTTGTTCTTATGATATTTCTCGCATCCACATTCTAAGTTACACATCACAAACCCCTTAAATTATGTGCCCCTTTGGTGTTGCATTCGCTCTGCAGCCTGCAGCCTTACACCTGCTCCTCCCATACACAGAGATAGGCAAACTTTTTAAATTAAGATCCAGGTCCAAACTTTCACTTTTAAGCCAGCCCTCTTCCAAAACCATAAATGCATTGACCTTTAATGTAGGTTCTTTGACCACATTAAAAGTTGTGGCAACAAGGGTCACTGCATACCAGCATAGCCTCTGGAAAGTCTGTTCTACAATATGAATATACAAGGCTAACCTTTTGTGCTGAGGATATGGCAAAACATATATCTGAATATCTGTACTCAATCTGTTTTTATACATACACATTGAGAGGTGAATTCCATGTCTGATGTTCTCATCTCATGCATTGATCCTGCAGCTATAGTGCACATGAAAACATTCAATTAATGGTGAGTTTTTAACACATGCATGTCTATATGTTGTATAGTAGTATACGATGACCTGCTTTGAGATGTATAAGGTATTGCAGTATCAGAAATAGAGTAAGGTTGGAAAATCCTGTAGTTTCAGAGAGCTTGTTTGCATTCATGTGAGCTACAGCCACAAGCCATGGTTTACCAAAGAGCTCAGGCAAGGGAGACACATTGAGGCAGCTCACAAGGCAGAAAATAGAGAGGAATACAGAGCAGCAAAGAACCAGCCCAACAAGGAAATAAGAACATGAGGACATATTGGACAAGCACTTCTCTACCTGATTCAGGCCACGGGCTCTACCTGTAGGTGTCGCTTTAAGGAAGCAATTAGTCCAGTTTTGTATCCCTGATGCAACTGAATGCATTTTTTTTAGCATTAACAATACGTTTGCCCTTTGAATTCAAACAGTGAATATGCTTTTTAATACAGTATGTATAAACTAGTTGTGGCAGATGGAGATTAGGAGAGAGCCATTATGTGAAAGAAGTTTGAAACTGGTTATGGATTATAGTGCCATGCTCTAAGGCTCAGACAAACACAACACTTGAAATGCACAAACACAACACTTGAAATGCAACAATGCATCTGTAACGTATTCTCTTATTGTAAATTAATGATAAACAGTTCTGCAAAGAGAGCATCTACCAAGAGAAAACTGATCTCCTTGCATAGAAAATGAGAGAATATAAGACACAGAACAGATAACACATTTGGTTACTGTGTTTGGTTCGAGCAGAATGATTAACAAACATGGGAAACTTTTACCGCCATTTGATAGGGACCGTTTTGCAACATGGGAGATTGTGACATCTGCCAAAGCAATCCCACTGTGTGCAGCCTGACTGTTCTATGTTGTAATTATTATAATGCCTAGTTCTTACCTAAAGTACAATACATTCATATCATCAGCATTCTGAGCAAGTATATTCTAAAAAAAGATAGAATGGTTGTGGGCTACCAGATGCATTTAACCGGTAACCACTAGGACAGTGTACTGTAGCAGTTGGCTGTATGGTATTATTCAACATGTGGATACATTATCATAAAAAAAAGTTTTCCTTTCCCTCTCTGTGGCTGTCCATAAAAAGCAGCCTTCCTTCTGCACAAGCACAACAGGCTCTTCTGCTGTGGCCCACATTGCTTTACCTTCACCTCTGTTCCTGACTCATTTCCCCTCCTTTCTTGCATTGCCACTAAACAACCAGATCGTGATGATGCAGGGTCAGAGGCGAGAAAGTGTCAGGGCTGAATAAAGATTCATTCAGCACTATATAGGCGTTGTACCCACAACTAGCTTTGGTGTTCAGAAGAAAATTCTTCACTTACTGTAAAGATGAAAAGTTCCTATCTGGTTCAAGACATCCACTGCCCCCATCCTCTAATCAGCATCAGTGGATCATGGACACATGGCACAGTCTTTTCCTTTAAGGACACATCCCCCCTCCGAGTCTCTTGGACATCACCAATCTGGGCTCTTAAATGCATTCCAGGACTTATTTTGAGATTACGTGTTGTAATTTACTTTCTCAATGTGGCCACATTTTTACTCCACCTATCTGGTCCACTTCTATTTCAGCTCCTGATTTTCTATATTCTCTCAAATTACTTTGCAGGTCTCTATGATAGAGAGTGATGGCAAGTTTGTTTCTGTATTGATACAAACGAGAAAAAAAGAGAGATAGATGCTACAGTGTTGTACCCATTTGTTCAAACTACAAAAAAAAGCTGATGAAGAGTTTTTTGTTTACCACACACGGCTGATAACAGATCCACAGAGATGCAGTTAATGGCTGCACAGTTTTATTCATAGACATTAAACAATCCCATTTTCATGTGGAAAAAAACATAATATTTACTCAGACATTCTGATGCACAACAAGCATAAAACATGGGGGGGGGGGACTTAGTGGTTTTCATTTTCATTTGTTCCATTCCATTCCACCAGTCCCTTTAGAAGGCTCTGCATTAGCCTGCACTTGAGAAAATGGTTTGTCTGGAGAAACTCAAAACAAACAATATTTTCTTATTATTTTCTTGATCTATTTTTTGAGACAGGTGAATAGGAAAGGGACAAATAGGTAAAAAGTTGCAAACAAACACCCGCACACTTGCGAAGATACATTTAATGGCAATGTTTCGCTGCTAGATATTCACCAGAAAAAATCAGGCATTTTGCAAGATAAAGGTCTAGTAACAAAATGTCAGACAAAGTCAGGGGATCGCATTTAGCATTCATGCTGTGAAGGTCATGAACGTATGTACAGAATTTCATGGCAATTCAGCCAATAGTGGTTGAGATATCTCAGTCTGGATCAAAGTGGCAGACCGTCTACTAGAACACAAAGTCATCCTTAGAGCCAAGCTGCTAGCATGGCTAATAAAAGCCAAATTGCAACCACTAGGATATTAACATATTTAAACCTTGATGGATATTTGCATAAACAGCAGGTCATGTCATCCATCAATAAAAACGTTGTCATATTACAGGTGGATATATCAGTGCAGCCTCACTCCACTTCTAAGGTTTCTTCTTAGCAGCCAGATGCTCAATGCCCATGCCTCATACACTCAAACCAAGATGAGTATAGACTTTCTTTTACGGCTTTCATTACACAACATTGACAGGTCTTTGTTTGCTTAATTGTTGACAATACCAAGGCCAGAACGAATCTCAAAACCTGACAAATGTATCTATTTGTTTGTGTTTTAGGACACTCAAATCTTATATTTTTCTTTGATCTTCACATGTTCTCTGAAATAATTCATTTCAGGCATCTTATCTTGGTCTGCACCACACTGCATATAAAGCTTTTATGTTTTCCGATGCACCCAGTGTTTCGGTGTTGTATACACTCACCTTGAAGATTATTAGGAACACCCTACTAATAGCGTGTTTGACCCCCTTTCGCCTTCAGAACTGCCTTAATTCTTTGTGGCATTGATTCAACAAGGTGCTGGAAGTATTCTCTAGAAATGTTGGCCCATATTGATAGGATAGCATCTTGCAGTTGATGGGAGACTTGTGGGATGCACATCCGGGGCACGAAGCTCCCGTTCCACCACATCCCAAAGATGTTCTATTGGGTTGATATCTGGTGACTGTGGGGGCCATTTTAGTACGGTGAACTCATTGTCATGTTCAAGAAACCAATTTGAAATTATTTGAGCTTTGTGACATGGTGCATTATCCTGCTGGAAGTAGCCATCAGAGGATGGGTACATGGTGGTCATAAAGGAATGGACATGGTCAGAAACAATGCTCAGGTAGGCTGTGGCATTTAAACGATGCCCAATTAGTACTGAGGGGCCTAAAGTGTGCCAAGAAAACATCCCCCACACCATTACACCACCACCACCAGCCTGCCCAGTGGTAACAAGGCATGACGGATCCATGTTCTCATTCTGTTTACGCCAAATTCTGACTCTACCATCTGAATGTCTCAACAGAAATCGAGACTCATCAGACCAGGCAACATTTTTCCAGTCTTGAAAGGTCCAATTTTGGTGAGCTTGTGCAAATTGTAGCCTCATTTTCCTATTTTTAGTGGAGATGAGTGGTACCCGGTGGGGTCTTCTGCTGGTGTAGCCCAGCCGCCTTAAGGTTGTGTGTGTTGTGGCTTCACAAATGCTTGGCTGCATACCTCGGTTGTAACGAGTGGTTATTTGAGTCAAAGTTGATCTTCTATCAGCTTGAATCACTCGGCCCATTCTCCTCTGACCTCTAGCATCAACAAGGCGTTTTCGCCCACAGGACTGCCGCATACTGGAAGTTTTTCCTTTTTCAGACCATTCTTTGTAAACCCTAGAAATGATTGTGCATGAAAATCTCAGTAACTGAGCAGACTGGAAAATACTCAAACCAGCCCATCTGGCACCAACAACCATGCCACGCTCAAAGTTGTTTAGATCACCTTTCTTTCCCATTCTGACATTCAGTTTGGAGTTCAGGAGATTGTCTAGACCTGGACAACACCCCTAAATGCATTGAAGCAGCTTCCATGTGATTGGTTGATTAGATAATTGCATTAACGAAAAATTGAACAGGTGTTCCTAATAATCTTCAAGGTGAGTGTAAGTGTCTTCCAATTTGTCAGCATTCGGCACCAATTAGCCAGGTTTATCTGCCTGTGTGCCCATTGTGCTTGGTATGTCAAGGTGTTTCTGACTCTGATGTGGAAATGTGAGTGGGTTTATCGGCCCTTTGAACAGTGCGATGCTAGTTTTATTCATTTAACATCCCTGGATGAAATGACTGCTATGACCTCTATGATAATCACAGGCTTGTGAAACTTTATACTCACTGCAGAAACAGGACAGCTGGGTGAGATAAAGCAATGACTTTTTCAATAAATTGCTCTCAAAGACTATCGTAATATCGTAAGAGAGTAAGGAAGGAGTAAAGTTTCCTTTACTGCCCCCGTCACAGATATTTATATGTTTTAGTATTGGAAAATTATTCCGGTACAGTTAAGATACATTTGTGTACAATGTGATTTACCAACCTGTTTTCATTCCCAACTAGTCACATATGGACGCTTCATACATCAGTGCCCCATGGCGTCACTTTTTAATGCACTGGGTACTTTGCGTCAAACTATGAGGCTGCACCGACAGCAGTTTTAACGTTGAATTCTGACGAATTCTAACAAAACTACTTGGTTAGGTTTAGGCAACAAAACTATTATTTTTAGGAATAAATCATTGTTTGGGTTAAAATAAGTATATGTTTGTTATGTAACATAACAAACGTATAGTTAACATATGTAAGTTAAATAGTCAACGTAAACAAGTCACAAACTGCTGTCTCCTGGGTGAAAGTCATGTGTTTGTTTGACACATCCATCCACCCTGACCTCCTCCCTATGCAGGATTTGTCACCCTTTATACTACATCACCTTACTTTTGGACCAGTTGCTCAGAGAATCTAATATAGCCGCAGATGGGTTCACATTGAAATTAGTGGAAAGCCCGCTGCGTCTCATACAGACAATAAAGTGTGCCTTGTGCGTCGGTATCAGGCGCTGAGCGTTGGTATTTGACGACCTGGGAATGAGAACGTTCTGGATTTATTTAGGCCTACCTGTGTTACTTTGCAGTTTTTAGGGATTTCAAACTTTTTATACTGGAGGTACCTTCTGATCAGCAGGGAGGGCAAGCTGCAAGTTAAGCCTTGGCTGAAAACCAAAAGTTGATGAGGTCTTATCAACTCTCAGTACTCCGAAAGACCCTGCCTTATCAGCTATAGGTAAGGCTATCACATTCATTTCTAAAATGAATAATTTTAAAGCACATTTTACAGGCAGGTTTTCTTTTTTTGCTTCTAAAATCTCTTTTTTTCAGTTACCAATTCCATTCTTTTTTCTGCTGCTCTTCCTACATCATTTATTTAGCAGCCTTGTGGGTAGACAGAAAGTCCTGTAACCTGAAAGTTCCAGGTTTCATCTTGCAACAATCAGTGTCTATTGACAGATGCGTGTCCTAAGCAAGGATCCCTGAGCAAGCAACCGACACCTTACCTGATCTCTAATTGTAATTTGCCCTGGGTAAAAGTGTCGATATACAGTTAGTCTTTAAAGATACTTCCTCTCTGCAACAGTCAGTTACATTTTAAAATATGAAACAGCATACAGACATCATTTTAAATTATGCATTTCTTTTAAATAATCACCTACAGGATTTATGCCTTTGACAGTAATAGACAGTGGAAAAAGAGTCTTGTGCCATCTCACATCCAGCCTACACTGAACTTTCATTGTATGCTCCTTGCATTAACCAGCACACCGTATTGACATTCAACAGAACAGTGAAGGAGTTGTATCTGCAGGCAGAATGAGCAGATGTCTTAATTAATACAAGTAAAGAGCAGTGACAATAAACAAGTGAGCCCACACATACCCACTCCAGGCCATTTATCAAGAAATGATTTAAGTAAACACTGCTTTATCTCTCTATTGGTGTATTTCTCAGCCTCTGTCCCCCATCTGCTCTATACTATGACTTTTTTCGACATACTATCTTATGACTTTTTTCAACATACTATACTGACTTTTTCCGACATACTATACTATGACCTTTTTTATGACTTTTTTAAAAATACGATACAATACTATACACTCATTTTGGGTACAATGATGATGACTTTTTTCTTTTTTCAACATACTATACTATGACTTTTTCTCTTTCTTTGACATACTATACTATGACTTTTTTTCTTAATTGATTTTTTTTTATATACTATACTATGGCTTTTTTGTTGATTATTTCGACATACTATATTATGACTTTTTGCCAGTCTGGCCTCTTCCCTCCACCCATTAGTGTTTCTTTATCCATGTCGTATGCATGCATTTAGCATTTAGGAGAGCATGGGGAAGAAAACTACAATGTGTTGTATATTTGTATCATACATATTAAAAATAAAGTAAAGATAGTACTACAATACTGGTGACTTAGCACAAGAGGCAAGGATGGGTGTGGTCAGCTGCAGGGGTTAAATCAAACAGTCAACCGCGGAAGCATGAAAGTGCTCCCAGCTTCCCTCCATAAAATAATCTATATGCTGTGGATTGAAATGACAGAGATTCTTGGGCTGCAGTGACATTATTAAGGGTCAACCATAAAAAAGGAACATCAAAGGGGGGAGGAAAATCGTTACTCTCCTGGCCTACACCACCTTATCATACTCCAACAGCCTTGGTCTGGAAAGAGAAAGAAACATATGCAGAGGACGAGAAAAAAAGAAAAATCTTGCATTTTTGTTTTATTCACGTCAGGTGTTGAGGCTGCAACTCAAATTACAATTCATCACTCCCCTTGCTTACATAAATTAAACACTCAAACCAAAAAACTTGGATGCTGCCAGCACAGGAAAATAAATCTGATAGCACTGATACATCTGGCTGGAAGAAAATAAATCACATCACGGAAACAGGGTCAAATGTTTAAGTGCTATCAGTTAATCAAGTTAATATCGTCCAGACGAGATTATTTAAATAATAATAAAAAAATATGTATGCAGCGTATACATCGAGGTTTAGCAACGTTGGTCATCAAACAGATTTTAAGTTAAGTTTATACAGTTTATGGTTAAGACACAAGGCATGTCTATTTATTCATCAGAGATAGATAAGATATATACACCTTTATTGTCATTGCACAGAGACCCATACAATGAAATTGTGAGTGCCACAACTGAAGGTACACTAGAGATAATAAACAAGATAGACAATTGCTAAAAACAATAAATAGCTAAAAAAAAACAGGACCTCAGGAGTTGCTGGATAACATAGTCATGGTCTTCAAAGAGACAGCTTCTTGTCTAAGAAGCTAATAAATCACCCATACCATGCCCAGCCCTTCCACACTATATGATACTAAGCTACAAGCATGAGAAAAATACATGCAAGAAAGAGCTCTTCCCATTGTTTTTTTTCTGAGGCAGACTTGGCTTTGCCTTCAGGCTACGCTTTGTCTTTGCCTCCTGTGTTCCGACTTCTGACAATGGAATCTGGGTTGGTGTGCATGAGAAAGTAAGGAAGTGATTGAACTTATAGGATACTGCTATGCTTACAGTCTCTCTGAGAGACACTCACATACAACAGCTGTGCGAGAACAGCAGGCTAGTTCTATCTGCGATAAAACATTAAAAAGTATACAGTTATAATGGCATGCCACAATAGAGTGTTGTATCATTATGGATTCGCTGTGCTCTGTTCCCTATCGACGGCAACTCCAAACCAAATGGCAGATTGGTTGTGGCAGCATAGTGAGCTATCTCACATTAGCCCATAGTTTTGCAGGAATATATGCTTAAAAACACTAGGGAAACATGTTCCTTTGTAGGTAGCTACTACTCTGCCCTCAGTCTGAAAATGCATGTGAAATAACAGTTCAGGGACAGGTTCCTCTCACTGCTGGATAACAATCACTTCTGGGACACACAGAGATCATTTAGCCCCAGGCTAGGTCACCTCCATCCTATACATGAAGCTTTAATCTAACTTCACTGGGAGAACAATAGCCTCCAGGTCACCTTTACTGTCAGCCTTTCTTTATTGCTGGAATAATGTTGAAAAGAGTTTTGGTTTGATGAGACATCAAAGCACATACATTTTAAATAATTAAAGTATTTCATAACCATATTTTTAACTTGAGAGGAGACCTGAAAACCCATGTCTGCCATTATCCAAAGCAATCTCAGTACCAGTTTTGAGTCAATTTTACAAAAGAAATTCAGCACCGGCTCAGACTGCAGTAGAGTGTGGATCAGGCTGCATTTTTCTGTCCGAGCCTGGCCCGCGTCCGACAGAGCAGTAACCGAACCCGGCCCGAGCCCGACAGGCATTAAGATATTTATGTCCGAGCCCGCCCCGAGCCCGACAATTTTTTTTACCATACTAATGACACATACGTTTGTTTGTGTGGAAAGCCCGCTTAACTGTAGGAAGTCATTCGGAAATGTCAACAGATGAGCACATCAGCGCACACGGGGCAACAAGTGCATGTTAACACAGGCGCGCACCTACATAATAAGCTTTTTTACATTTAAAATGTTTAATGCCTTTTTGCGCTGATGTGACCGAGCCCGACCCGAACCCGAACATCATTTCTAAATTTCTGTCCGAACCCAGCCCGGCCTGTTGGGTACCGTCGGGTCCCGACAGGCTCGGTTCGGGTATCCATCCTCTAGACTGCAGAGGATACCCGAACCGAGCCTGTCGGGACCCGACGGTACCCAACAGGCTCGGTTCTCTAGATCACACACAAATATATCTTGATTTACAAACTGCTTGCGGTCTGTGAACTTCACTGCATTTGTGTGTGAATTTTGAGACTGCCCTGACTTGGCTCGACACACAAATGCCTTTTTTTAAACAGGGAATGATCTACAACCAATCAGATATCTCCCTTGTTTTAGCCAATCACAAGAACGCACCCCACGTGGGGGATTGTTTACTTATAAGCCAATCACATGAACGCGTTCACACAGCGCTATATGAATGTGGGTGGAGTCATCCATTCTCGTAGTAATTCACGTAATGTTTTGCTCAACTTTAGGAGCTCCACACAGTCTGACGAGAAAGCGTCAAACTCCATACCCAGTGAAAGTCACCGTTTCCCGGTTATTGGACGACCGAGGCTCCGCGGAGCCTCAGAGCTGGCTGGCTGCCAGCTGCCGGAATAATTTTCGTATATTTACAGTTTGAATTTCGTCATGCCACTTATAGAACATCTACCCCAAGGTCTTATAAAGCTAACTATGGTGTCCGATTTCAATTTAATGCATTTTTGTGAACATTAGGGGTCTCCTTAGGAGGAGCTGCTAGCTAGGCTAGCTATGTGTCCCATTTAATCCTATGGGAAAGATCGTTGCTACACTTTCGGCATAATTTTCGTATATTTACAGTTTGAATTTCGTCATGCCACTTATAGAACATCTACCCCAAGGTCTTATAAAGCTAACTATGGTGTCCGATTTCAATTTAATGCATTTTTGTGAACATTAGGGGTTTCGTTTCAGAGGTCTAAGAGGAGGCTAGCTAGCTCTCATTGATAGAGCTCCATCCAGCCGCAGCTCTATCAATGAGAGCCCTGGAGCTCTGTCAGGGCAGCGGCGTTTGGTAGTCCATTAACCCAAAAAACGGTGACTTTACGCGGGTATGGAGTGCCGTGGGCTGCTATCCGTGACGGAGCTCCATATACCTCCCAGCAGGCCGGGGTCTGTGAAGGAAGGCAGGCCGGGCAGCGAGGCAGCAACACAGGCAGCACCGGCCGCTGAACTCCTGACACACAGTCGGACAAAATTTGCAATTAGCCATCAATTTTCGTAAAACGGCCCATATTTGACCTCTACATAGTTGATTTCTCGCCTTAAATGTTGTCAGAAGTGAATTTAATGATGAATAAGATGGTGAAAATTGTTAAAAATGTCCCGTTGTTGCTCTGTCTGCAAGTTCCGAGTTGGCAGTGGGCGTGACTTATAAGTTCGACCAATCAAGTACACCTAGGAAAAGGGAAAAGACCTTGCTCTGAAGTAGGAGCAAAAAAAGTACGCTACTGAGGCCAGAGGAACTTAAAAATCCCCAAATTTTTCCGGTCGGAACACAACGAAAAAATCTTTCTAGGAACGTTTAGTTCTAAGAACTGCAAAAATCCCTCCGGTCGGAAAGCCCCTCATGACTCCTACACCACATTCATATAGTGCTGTGTGAACGCATTCATGTGATTGGCTTATAAGTAAACAATCCCCCACGTGGGGTGCGTTCTTGTGATTGGCTAAAACAAGGGAGATATCTGATTGGTTGCAGAACATTCCCTGTTTAAAAAAAGGCATTTGTGTGTCGAGCCAAGTCAGGGCAGTCTCAAAATTCACACACAAATGCAGTGAAGTTCACAGACCGCAAGCAGTTTGTAAATCAAGATATATTTGTGTGTGCATCAGAAATACATTTCTGAATCTTGTCCTGTGCATTTCTGAATCTTGTGTGCATTTGTAAATGTTGTTTGCATTTCTGAATTTTGTGTGCATTTATGAATTTTGTGTGCATTTATGAATTTTGTATGCATTTCTGAATCTTCTGTGCTTTTTAAATTTTGTGTGTGTATTTGTGAATTTTGTGCGCATTTGTGTATCCTGTGTGTGTATTGATGACTCATGTGTGTGCATGTATGAATCCTGTGTGTGCATATGTGTGTGCATTTATGTGTGTGCATTTATCTTTATTGAGACTCTTTTAGCTCCATACACACCTGAGCTAGCTAACGCTACAGCACAGCCGATGAGGACGCCATTAATGTTTACATCTTGCGCGAGCCTCTTGTCCATGACTATGCTTCCTTCTGCGTGGTGATATGGTTGGCGGGTGTAGTTCTGTAGACCTGTGCCAAGGCCAGGCCAATCCACTCCAACATGTAAAGGGTTCTTCCTTGGCCTCTGCTACACCTTTTTACCAAGTTTCATGAAAATTGGGCCAGTAGTTTTTCTGTGATCCTGCTGACAGACAGACAATCTGAACCAAAAGCATTATGTTCTTGGCGAAGGTAATAAGCTCTGTGGAGCTAAAGTGCACCGCAGAGACGGTTGATAATTCTCTGCAGGTTCATCACCATGAGCAAATCCTTTTGCATGTTAGTAGTGAAGTGGTCTATTGTTAATATAAAAATATTGATTGATTGCCACTTTAAGGATATCATTTCTTATTGATGAAATGCAGTAGAGGTCTCAGTCAAGCCAGCCGTTTCAGCAATGAAGCTCCTGAGACCCATATCGCTCTTGCACCAGTCTACAGAGTTTAATATTCATAACCATATCCTGACCGGAAGAGGAGTGTCAAACACTTGTCAAGTACAATAACCTAGTGTGATGAACTCCCACATCCCAAAGAGATATCATTGTCCTTTCATCTGCTAGAAGAAAAAAAAACCTACAGTATGCCTCTGCTGTGAGCTAGCAGCTTGCTGAATAAACCATGGATGAGTCTAAATGTGTGGACATGTTTTTAATGTCATGGCTTGGGACAGCAGCGTTGAATCAATCCCCCTTAGGCATGGAGCAGCCTCAGGCTATTATATGGAGAGCTGTTACTGTCAAACCCAGAGGAGTAACAGTGCTGACACTCAAGCAACTTGAATCAGATGCCCAGATTTGCCTTTTAACTGCTGTGTGTGACTAGTCAGCCCAGCCCCACCGAATATGTTGAGAGGCAGAAGGAAAGGCTAACAATTAGCATCCTAATCAGCGCTGTCACTTTACATTTCTCATGTTGGCATTCTCATGAGCTCAGTAGAACTCATAAAGCACTCC
The DNA here is from genome assembly GCF_008315115.2 of Sander lucioperca. NCBI lineage: Eukaryota > Metazoa > Chordata > Actinopteri > Perciformes > Percidae > Sander > Sander lucioperca. Next base: position 15,825,797 of record NC_050173.1, on the reverse strand, counting down.
TGTCGGTCGGTACCCCCACACATCATTTTGCAGTAAGCATACTCTAAACAAGATGTATCGATTTTCCAAAGATATAAAAGTGCCTTAATTGCATGTTGACTTTTTGGGGAAAGTGTGATGAAATCCAGAGCAATTTTAAGAGCAGTCTTATGCATGTTCACAAAGTGTGGTGGATAGTTCATCTGCTGCCTTTTTTTTCAATCAAAAGTATTTTTGAAGTTTATAATGAGGGCACCAGGGAAATGATTCTAATTCAGCAATATAGATCAAATGAGAAACAGAAGAAAAACAGCAAAGAACTCAGTTTCATGTGAAGGCCCCGTTACAGATCTGCAAGAGTTGTAGGAGCGACGCTGCATCAAAAAATCTTTTTTGCATGAGTGCCATTGCAGGACAGAGTGTCTACGTGGCTCAGTCATAGAAAGAGCAACCAGCTCTTAGCAGACAATTAATAACAATCAAAAGTCAATTATTTCAACCAAATCCAACTTTTCCATTGAAAATCACAATGCATATCTGACTCCCATGACATGACAATGCCAAATACATGCCTAATAATACACATAATCTTTCAATAGTGCACACACACACTCTTGAATTGATTTAGTGTGTACCTGTCTATAAAATCATGTGTGCTGGTCTCAGATGTTCTCAGTTGACCTTGGCCAAGCAACAGCAATTCCAGGGAATAGTCAGGATCAACAAGTTACTGGAAAGCAACGAGAACACCAAGCCAAGAATTTGGAAACAGCATCTAGCCAAATAACAGCCTCCTCCATGGGAACATTAAACAAATGTGGGAAATTAGGGAAATACAATGCCAAAGGGTCTGATAACATTGGAGAAGGATAATTATTAATATCATGCACAGCAGTTGCAAAGCTGACCCATTGTAAGATAATCTTGGCGTACAAGGTTGTTTGCAGGACTCTCTGAGACGATGTAAATGCCTATTTCAAAGATTTTTGATGGACACTATAACACTGATTCAAATGTTATCTGGGGCTTCCACTCGAGAATAAACAAACCATTATGCAAACCTCCTCCTTTTGAGTCTCTTTGTGCTTTGACAATAACTTAAGAAAACATTGGTTGAATTAAACATGGTCCAGGCAGCCACCATTGCTTTTTATTTATTTCAGTGCACAATAAAACTTGAAACTAGGTTAGAAGAGGTAATCTATTACAGTTAACGCCTTACTTTGTCCATGTTATTGTCATGTGCTGCAGTTGTGATCAGCTACTGTACCTTTCAAGCTTGTGACAGCCAGTGTGTTGTTGTAAAAATAGGATCATGTAATATTTCTAGCATTAACAAAGGTTGCTGTGAAGCAGTCGGTTGGGATGAGTTTTGAAAAAATCTTGGTTCACAGCTGCATCATCACATTTCTATAACTTGACTTTTACACCAAAAAAAGGAAGTAAGCTGTTAACTGTGATGGATTGCCTATCTAAAGCAAAGTGGGGTTTTTTTTTTTGGATATTGAAATTAACTGAAACTAATGGCTGCCTGGCAGGTAGGAAATCAATCTAGAAACTTGGGGTATGCTCTGGAAAACGGTTGACAGCAATGTAAAGTGTATGCAATTTGTAGTTAATGGGCCAAGACATGCAAAACCACTGGTGCGGTCTTTTAAATCCATCAGACTGGCCCATTATTAGTGGAAACAACACTTGCACAGGATTAAGATTTGTTGACATTTCTATGAAACCTTTGCAGTTTGCATTTATTGCCTCAGGATAAGATGCACACTGACCACAAGTGGGGCTGGTCAGTGCTGAATTTCTCCATAACAACTATTTCATACTATCAGTAAAAAACCCACAACCACAGTGGGGAGCATATGAATAGAGTTAAGTGTACTATACCCTGAAAAAAGTCAGCCTTAAGTTCATAAAATCTGAACTTTTTTAAATTAAAATAAAGAAAAGATTGAGATGACGATGTTGTTACTTGAGTCTATAGTAAGAAGAACTTATTTATTTAAAAAGGAACTTATGCTAAATATCACTGCATCACAACCAAATGAGTTCATTTGTGGAACAGCTGCAGTGAAGAGATGAAACCACGTAAAACAAAGCGCCATTTCAAGAGACTTCTTAAAATCAATATATTGAATGGGTACGAGAAGGACTCAATGTGATTGTATAGACCTTTTTCACGGCAGACATGTTGACGTGTCATAGTAGGAAAAGCACAGGTGTATTCAAAACCATTAATGATGGCAGCATTCCACTTAGGAGAGACCCTGGTGTTGTGCATGCTGACTCACTGAAATAGCTTAGGGACTGTTCGTTATTTAATTAAGGGGCCACCAGAGGAGTTTTGTGGACTCTAACCTAAAAAGACGTGACCCTCCCCTCGTCAGTAATAATTTTCCTATGACCCTCCAAAACAATTTGATAAAAAGGAATGACCCTTCCCTTGCGTGCAAGTTTGCACTTAGAAAAGAAGCACAGACACCATTTGATTTTTACAGCCATGACATACAGGACTTAACCTCTGCATTCTCATCTTACACATCCCACTCCTCTGTTATGGTGTGGTGGCCATTTCAGTAGATTTACTCACTAACATTGTTGTGGAAACACAATAAGCATGGAAACTAAATGCACACTTCATACATTACTGCATTACTTCAGATGCTAAGTTACTCCTCTAGTAAACTAGTATTCACATGAAATAAAACAATAAAACATTGAGACCATTCAGCAAAGGACGCTGGGATATAACCAATTCAACACTGGTTGCTATGGACTTGTCACTATCGTCATTGTATATTTTAGCACATAGGTAAAGCTGCCGAAGCTGAACATTATATTACAAAACACATATGTTTATTTTTAAAGTTTTTAAGTTACATTGTAACAATTTAACAATTCGCCCTTATGAAATCCAATCGCGACACGGCTGTTTTGGAACGCAATAGACAGACGCTTAAATTCAACTAAAATGTAACAGTGAACAATCAGTGTTGGACCTACAGTCTGTTGAGATGCCTCTCCAAACTCACCATGAAACGTTAAGACACGTTGAGAAAAAAGATCCGCATTTTGCCGTAATCCAATAACAAAAAAAAAAGTAATCCACAGTGATCAGTAGATCCACAAAAAGGTAAATGACACGGTGTATCCAGCAAGGCCGATACGAGGGTCACATTCACCAGCCAGCTCCAAACAGGTGAACGAGGCCTCTCCACTTCACCGTTTAAACAAAGTGGAATAAACGTAAATGTAAAGTCCAAATCTACACAAAACCCGCAATCAATTAGTAAGCTGACATCACATTTATATACATGGCATTTAGGAAACCTTTATTGCAAGGTTGGCACGGTAAGATGTCCAGACTAGTGCAACAGTAACTTTCGTTTTTTGCGTCCTGCTGCTCCCATCGTCAGCCAGGTAATAATTTTTTTACTAAAGCAGTATATGAAATCAGATGTATAACCTATCACCATTTAGTTGTTTTGTGTTATTTAAGATATTTATTTAATATCTGGTCATGCCAGATGTAATTATTCCGCTAATTTTTAAAACAATGCAATTACCCGTTTGAGCCACCAGGGGGGGCAGCGCTCCTCCTGCCCCCCCAGCAAACTCCGCGTATGCGGTCAGACCATCTGCTAGGGGGCCGAGACTGAGAGCTACATGGATAAATATGCACCAAACAAGCCACTTTGAAATTTTACTCTTTTCATGAATAAAAAAGTTGGGTGACCCCCCCACCCAGACTAAAAAATGTTGGATGACCCTCCCCTCAGCAAAATATAAAAATACATGACCCTCCCCTATTTTCCTCCGGTGGTCCATTCCATAAATATCGAACGGTCCCTTACTGGGACACTTGATGGAATTGAGCCATCGTTAAGGTTATTAATTTCAGCTGTGCTTTTCCTACTATGATAAGTCAAAATGTCTGCTGTGAAAAAGGTCCATTGTGTGCTGAGTGTATTGTTCTTGGGCTTATTTATTATGTCCAGTTTGGATGGGTTATTATTCGGTTTGATTTAACAGATGAAACATGGACACTGGTAGGGGAACGCTGGTAAATGTGTGTATATAGGCTGTATAGGCTAGGGCTGTCAGCATTAACGCGTTAATCGCGATGCGATTAAGGGTCGAGCATAATGCGTTAATTTTTTTTAATCGTATTAATCGCATGCCGCCATTTATTCATTTATTTTCACTTCACTCAGCTTTGCGTCGTGCCTAACAGGCTACTATTTTGCCGTACTTCCTTGTAACACATCCTGCTGCTGCAGGAATAGCAACGCAGATTTCGGTGCCTCATTCTGGTGCCACTGATATGTCTGCACTTCTCTCTGATGCTCTGAAACAGACATTACAGTCAAAAGAAACATTGCTGCACATGACAATAGTTAACACTATACTCGACAGCAGCTAACGTTAGCCTACCGCTAGCTAGTAGCTGGATTAAACACGGTTACAATGCTGACAGCTAGCATTCCGACACCGGGATGTAACAATCTGCAGCTGCTGTTGTCGGAAAAAGACGCGTTCAATGAAACTGGTAATTTACAGCCTCGTGGTGCATTCAAAGTGTAAATTCAAATGTGTGACTAGATTAAATATATAATAAACAAATACAAATCTTAAAATCAAGTTCATAAAGTCACTTTCTTTGCATTCATTTGATTCCCAATCAAGATCCACTGGTAAGAATGGCTTTCCATTATTTATATGTACTTAAAAACAGTTCTGAAATGCAAAATAATAGAATTTTAATCATGTGATAAAACATGCGATTAATCACGATTAACTATAGAAATTCAACGATTAATCGCGATTAAGAAAATGTAATCGTTTGACAGCCCTTATAGGCCCTATATATATATATAACTTCTTCCTACTCTTTTCTGAACATGGAAATCCTTATTTGATCATTTACTATACTTTTGAAAGATGTTTGCTGAGTTTTTTTTTTTTTTTGCCTGTACTGAAATGTACATGTTCTTATTCATCATTTTATTTAAATGTTTTAACATGTTCAAAATAAACTAAAGAGAACTCACCATAATCCAATGCTGCAAAGACTTGCTTATAAAGAACATGAGTCTCTAAACCCACATAAGCTTTCTGTGTGAACCAGTGGTGTAAAATCAAATCATGTCTTGAAAATCAAAGGAAGAGTTGGGTGACCCTACAATCTGACCTTAGTCTATCCATTGCTCACATCCCCTTCTTTTCCTTCTGATGTGTTCTGATGTCCAAGGACAAATGGGTGAATTATGCCTTCTGCATGCCAGAATTTCCCATAATGTCAAACTATTTTCTTTTAAAGTATTCATATTGTGCTCATTTTCAGGTTCATAGTTGTATTTAGAGGTTGTACCAGAATAGGTTTATGTGGTTTAATTTTCAGAAAACACCATATATTTGTTGTACTGCACATTGCTGCAGCTCCTCTTTTCACCCTGTGTGTTGAGCTCTCTGTTTTAGCTACAGAGTGAGACATCTCACTTCTGTTCCATCTTTGTTGGGAGTC